>NC_141108.1:16877907-17107907 GCF_041138505.1 Cibotium barometz | reverse complement strand
CTTTGGGATCCAGACTTTTTTTGGGCATTGGTGGGGTGAAGGTTCTTTTTCAATAGCTTTTCCTTTGTTGGCATGTGAGCTATTGAAGCTTTTATCCATCATTGATGAGGAGATTTGGGAATTTGTATGTGGCGGCACTAGTGGTATACTTTTATGTTTTGGTATCCAAATACAATGGTTACCCTCATAGTAGCCTTGAGCTTTTAATAAAGCATTTGGGATCCATGTTGGGGTAAATTGTGACTTGGACTTCCTGCATCGACTCTTGTGTTGAGTTCCTCTTTTTTTTTTCATTGAAGGTGGTATGGATGGAGAAATCTTGGGAGCCCATTTCAAGGTAGATTTGGGTTGCCACTTTGTAGCTCATCGTATCTGTTCGTTCTTTTGATATGGAGGTGTTTGCTATGTGAAGGTAGAAGAATCGAGAGTTTTTTGAATATTGGATGCTAAAGTGGAGGGGGTTTCCATAGATTTTGTGCATGTTGAAGTTTCCTCCTCTTTGTGACCCGATAATAGTGAGAGGTGCTACAGGCTTCATGCATGTACGACCAAGTATTATAGGTTCAGGTAATGTTCTGGAAGGCATAACTAGGAAGTCTCCCACCAATTGCTTGCTACCATCACAATATATCTCTATTTGTAATAGCCCAAGAACCTTGACATTGAGCGGCCCTGTCCTTGGTGGCTTTCTTGTTACGAGAAGTACATAAGGATTCTTTGGTAAGAGTTCCATAGTATTTTTTAAACTTACTTCCATTAAGGAAACCAACAGTTTCAACTTCATCAAGAGTCTCAACACGTATAGTATCTTGTGGAGTAACTTCACAAACCCTAAATGGTCCCTTTCCAGTATATTTAAGATTTTTCTTTTCACTGTAGACCCCATACATAAGTATAAGATCTCTTACCTCAATCTCCTTGTCTCTTTGAGATTTCGTTCTTCAAACCAAATCTTTCTTCGGTCCTTTTCTGTCAGCATGTTTTGGATTGCAATTTGTCTCTCCTTGGTGAGTTATTCTAAAACAAATAACCGCGATCAACCAATTCATTACCATCAAGCTTTTCACTTACAGCTACCCTTAAGCTAGGGATCATGAACTCCCAAGGCATTACTGCATCAAGTCCATACACCATCTTAAAAGGTGTGCAACCGATTACAACTTTGTATGATGTGTGATAGGCCCATAAAGCTGTTGTGAGCTTAGACTTCCAGTCAGTGCATCAAACCTCAACAGTCTTTATCTCAGTATTGAAATAAGAACTTTGTTGGTGCTCTCCACTGGGCCATTTGCGTGTTTTGGTAATATGGCGTTAACTTACACAATGAGTGATCATGAATGTGTTAGTGAGATTTTTTATTACATCATTGATGAAATGCTTACCTTGATCACTCACTAGCTCAAATGGACATCCAAAGCGTGTAATGATGTTCTCATAGAGAAACTTAGCAGTCGCCATGGCATCCACTTTTCATGAAGCTCTTTTGCTTCAACTCATTTGGTTACATAGTCGGTGGCAACAATGATGAGGTGTGCTTGTGTGCCACGTGCAGCAGGACTAATAGGACCAATGAAATCTAAGCCCCATTTTTTGAAAGGTTGGTTGACTCTCTGACAAGATGCAGGGGCATCAAGTCCTTCTTCTACGGTTTGCACAACATTGGCACTCGTCACATCCCTTGACAAATAGTGCACAATCTTTGAAGAGCGTGGGCCACCAATACCTTGATTGGAGTATTTTTCTTGTTGTAGCATCGCTTACGAAGTGTCCACCAGCTACCCCTTGGTGTTCTTGTTCGATGATGTATAAATATTCATCCTCTCTGGGGCAGCATCTTAGTATGTCATCCTTACCTCTTCTATAAAGTGTTCTGGCAATAAGTTGGTAAGGTGCACTCTCTTTTATATCTTGCTAAATCTTTCCTTAGTTCTTTTCCTTATACAAAACCATTAGCCAAAAATTTAAGAATTTTCTCACTCCATTCTAGAATAGCCTCAACCTTGAATAGTGTAGTATCTGGTAACTCTTCATCAACCCCAATTGGTGCTTTGCCATTAGGTATGTGAGATAGATGATTTGCCATGACATGTTTCTTGCTAGGCCTCAAAATTACTGTGAAATATAACTTGAGAAGAATCAACTATCACCTTGTGATCCTTCCCGTGGAGCATGGTTAGTGTTCACTAGATACAACAAGGCTTGATGGTCAACATAGAAAACAAATTTGTTAGCAACAAGGTAATGCCAAAATTTCTTTACAACATAAACCATTGCTAACCCTTCACGCTCAATGGTGGTGTAGTTAATTTCAGCCTCATCTAGTTGACAACTTGCAAAACTAATAGGATAGTCCAGTTTGTGTTCCCCTGGCTATGTTAGGACACATCCAATTGCAAAGTTAGATGCATCAATGTGCACATGAAAGATGAGATTCCAGTTAGGTGTTCGCAAGATTGGAGCACTGGCCAAGGCTTGCTTTAGCGCATCATAAGCTTTTTGACACTCTTTGGTCCATATAAATACAATCAATAGCTTGTACAAAGGACGAGCTATTTTTGCATAGAAAATAATAAACCAACGGTAGTGAATCTCTAGATTCCCTTGTAGTTTGTTGGTGGGAGTAATTCCAAGATGACCTTGATTTTTCTCTCATTTGTGGAAATCTCATTTTTGGACACTATATGCCCAAGAATAACTCCGTATTTCACCCAAAACTGGCATTTGTAAGGGTTTACGAATATGTGATAAAATCTAAACCTTTCAAACACCCTTCTTAGGCACGTTAGGTGCTCTTTCCAAGACAAATGAATGCACAAATCATCCAAGAAAGCTTCGAGAAAATTTCTTAAGAAGTCCTTAAAAGCAGTATTCATAAGTCTTTGGAACGTGGTTGGTGCATTGGTTAGACCGAATGGCATAACTCTGTAAGCATATACACCATGCTCGGTGACAAAGGTTGTTTTGCCTTGGTCCTTAGGTGTGAGTGAAATTTGATTATAGCCTGAGTATCCATCCAAAAAGCTATAAGCCTCCTTGCCTACAACTCATTCGAGCACATGTTCTGAATATGGCAAGGGGTAGTGATCCATGCGAGAGTATAAGAATATGGCACAGCGGAAAGAGATAGCAAGACAAAGCACAATAGACAATGCAATAGATACACAATGGAGAGAATTTAAATTTTTATTATACCAAAGAGGTACAAGTGATGGTGTTGTCCACCCATGCGTTCTCAAGTAGAGCTTAGATGGTAATCTAGATAGACTCTGGATGGAGGATGTATGAAGTGTAGAAGGGGGTGAATACTCACAAGCATTAGATGCCTTATCTTATGGCAACGATGTCCATATATAGTACTGTAGGCTGTGTGGTAGACGCGTATACAACGAGGGCAGTTACAGTTACCACTCGCATATCAAGAACGCTACCCACTGACCACCACCCACTAATGATGGACCTGGTATCCGAGGGAATATTCCTCATATTTCTATGTGCTTGGTACGAGCATGGAAAACTAGATTCTGTGCCATGGCCATAGCACTCTGATCACTATGTTAGGGAGAGGCTTCATGCAAGGGAGATCACTTTGACCTACTACCCTACACATGACAATGTTGCAAATTTGTTTACCAAGGCGTAACCTCAAGAGAAGTTTGAAGCTTTTCACAAAGCTTTAGGCTTACTCTTCTATAGGGAGTGATTTACTACCTTGTACTAGTTCACAACATCACTACAGGGGGGTTTTGAAGGCATCTTACAGATCTTATAGATTAGTAGTGCTATGTGTGAACATGGGCTTACCAAGGGAAATTTTTCCCATTGGGGTTTCCCCCCTAGACATCTAGTATGAAAGAACACTACACTTTATATCTTGTCCTTGTGCTTCATTTTCTTATCACTTAGTATATGTGCAAGTACTTCTCCCAGTCGTGTTGCTTCTTGTGAGTGTGTGTGCTTCATTGCTATCCATACACTAACTCTAGCATCCAAGGGGGTCAATATGTTAACCACCTTGGTTAACAGTTGATGCTAGTGGATATGGTATTAGTATTGTGCTTATGTAAGATAATCATTTTATTACTTTTGAAAGTAGAAAATTTTAACCATATGAGCTTAATTGCTATCCATACACTAACTCTAGTATCCAAGAGGGCCAATATGTTAATGACCTTAGTTAACAATGATTGATGCTAGTGGACATGGTATTAGTATTATACTTCTGTAAGATAATCATTTTATTCTTTTGAAAGTAGAAAATTTTAACCATTTGAGCTTAAGTATAGTATTTTATGATAGAGAATTGATTGTTTTGTTCATGCATTGGAAATTTGAAAGCGTTATCTTATGGGTTCTAAGTTTGTCATTAAAACTGATAAGCAAAGTATCAAACATTTACTTTCTCAATCTTTAATATCAGATAAATGTATTAAATGGGCATCTTTCATTTAAAGTTTTCAGCCAGCTATTCAATATACACTTAGTCATGAGAATCTTGTTACTGATACTTTGAGTAGGAGACCTAACATTAATAATATATCGGTTATTTAGTGGATTTCTTTTAATAACATGAAAGCAACCTATGAAAGTGATTCTGATACTTTGAGTAGGAGACCTAACATTAATAATATATCGATTATTTAGTGGATTTCTTTTAATAACATGAAAGCAACCTATGGAAGTGATTCTGATTTTTTCGATGCATACAACAAGAGGAAAGATAATCATTGGTTACCTTATTTGGATTATTCTTGTAATGATGGTTTTCTTTTCTTTCAAAAGAACTTGTGTATTACTAAACCATTTATGTGAGTTATTATTAAAGAATCTCATTAACCGCCTTTTGTTGGTCATAGAGGAGTTTCATCTACTTTGTAAATTGTTGCCAGAGATTTCTTTTAGCCTAATATACGTCGAGATATTGCAAAGTTTGTGTCTAAATATGTTACTTGTCAAAAGATTAAGAGTTATAAAGGAGATAAATTTGGTTTGCTTATGCCATTACCTATTCCTTAATGAACTATGGGAATAAATAAGTATGGATTTCATTATTGGTTTCCTTTGAGTGCTAGCAAGAATGATATGATTTGGACTATTGTAGATAGATTTAGCAAACATGCTTATTTTATTCCTTGTAAAAAGATATTGACTGCTTATCAAGCTACATATGTTTTTGCTTGTGCATCATGGATTACCAAAGATCATTGTTTTTGATAGAGATAGAAAGTTTTGTAATGATTTTTAGACTACTTTGTTTGATAATCTTGAAGCAAAACTTGATTTTTCTACTGCTTTTCAATTAAATGGGTAAATTGAAGTAACAAATAGTACAATTCTAGATTTTCTAAAATCTTATGTTTCATCTCAGCCTAAGCAATGAGATATTTTTTTACATATTTTATAATTTACATATAATAATTGTCCTCACACTGCTACTAAGAGAGCACCATTTTGAGATAGTCTATGGCAAGGCTTTGCCAACTTCTACAACTTTCATAATTTATTGAGATTATAAATTATTTTGTTGGAAACTTTGACCAAATTCGTGAGTTAATGAAATTGAACATTCAAAAAATTCAAGAAAAGTACATAAAGTATGCAGATCATAAACATTAACATGTCATCTTCAAACAAAGGTGACTATGTACTTCTTCCATTGAGAAAAGGAGACTTAACTCCATAGAGACCAACCCTATGGTAAAGTTAGCTCCTAGATTTTATGAACTTTTCAAGATTATTACAAAGATAAATGATAATGTACTTAAGTTGGAGCTACCCTCTAATTGGCATATCCATAAGTTAGGCTTTTGAGACCTTTTAAAGAACCTCTACCTTCTCATCCTATATTAGAACAACTTCTTGGGTTAGATAAAGAAGAAAGTCTTATGCTTGAGTCTATCATTGACCATGAGACCACCATTACATGCACATGAAACACGTATGTTAAGTATCTCGTCTTTCAAGAATCATCCTATTGAAGATGCTAAATAGATGCTAAAAAGGATTTTCTATTCTTACCAAATCTCATCCACTTATACCAACCATACAATTGAGGTCAATTTTCAACCCGAGCAAGAGGGGATGTTAGTCATAACCTCTATGGTCAAGTGGGGATACCTATGTAATCATTACTTACACATGAGAATGTGGGTGATGCTGTATGTGTGACTTATGTTTATCGGGGATATTTTATGCGTGGGATGCACCTTTTATTTATATAATTTTCCAAGATTAATGTGTTCAATTAGTTGTGTGTGCTAGTATGATATAGTCAAGATTAATGTGTTTAATCAGCTTTATGTGTTGATTAATATTATTTTGATGTAGGCGATGATTGAGTCACAGATTATTTGTTAGTCTCATGAGGTGAAACATGTGCTAGACCACAATGAGATATCTTGGAAGACATGTGAACACCTATTATGGCTACATATTTTTGCATTTATATTTTTGGAAGGCTAAGGTCTCAAACCTTTGTACAGAACCAATATATATTTATACTTTTGATAGTCCTAAGACTTGATATTTTTAGCTTATTATGTTTCTGGAAGAGCTTGTATGCTTAAGAACTTAAAATCTCTTAAGCTTTATTTTTGGAGTTGTTTTTTGAAAAACAAGCTTTAATATATTTAAATATAGATGGGTGGTATAATGGGCCACACTCATCCAAGGGAGATTAATAAACCCAATCTTATGTTGATGGTGATCTCTCTCTTATTTTCAAGCTTTCATGTTTATATACGTTGGTAAGGTTCATGCTTTTAATTTGTTTCAAGTCTATGGTTTGCTCTAATTTTTGTGTTTGAGAAAAAGAATTCTTCTCCAAGTGTCATAAAGGTCCTCATAGTGGGGGTTAATCTAGGTGTAGGTGCAAATGTCTCTTAAAACCTTTTGACTTATGCAAATCCATTTGCTTATTAGCCTTGCCTTATACTTATCAATCTAATGTATCATTTATCTTTCAAACCTACTTGGTGCTAATAAATTTCCATTTTGCAAGATGACCCATAGGATCCCAAGTGTGGTTTCTCATAGTTGAGTCATACTCTAGTTGCATGGCCCCCCTCTAGCTCAGAAAATCTTCTAATGCTTCCTCTAAGCTAGCTCGGTCCTGTATATTCATCATTTTTACCATCAAGGCTATATTGATAATGTGAGTGGAGGCCCTTCTTCTCCTCTATTCTCTTGGATCTATAAAACAATTATTAGCTCTTTTATGATTATCAGCAGAGCTTTCCCATCCACTAATTGTTGATGGAGCTTTTCCATCCAACCAATGGTGTTTGTGTATCCTATATATATGCACAATTATAGAATCCATCATACAACACTGATAGACAACCAATACAACACTGATAGACAACCTATATATATGCACAATTATATAATTCATCATACAACACTGATAGACAACCAATACAACACCTTTCATTCTGGCTCTTTTCACAACATGCCTTATATGCATATACCTATTGTGGGGCCAGATTTTCTTTAGCGATCTGTGGCTTCTTTTATCACTTGTGATGAAGTCCCAATATCCCTTTCCCATAAGGAAATTTGTCATCTCGAACTTCTATGCTTGGAAGTCATTCTTATCTAGCTTCTTACTCACACAATGTGTGATAGACTGTTAGACATCTTACAACTTACCAAACAGTGCTTGCAAAAAAATTCTACACTTACAGCGAATCTGTAATCTTCAAAAGTATAAACCTATTATAATCTCACGATATGTGAACCACTCACATAAACATACATCTACCAACATCATCTGTAACACTTAGATTCTCTGTATAGACTATCTTGCAAACCAAATTTATACTATAACTTTGCATACACAGTAAAAAATGACACTTCACAAAGTGCTTACAAAAAACTTGCAGAGCTAAAATGGGGCTGAAAACATGCCCAAATCATTGCCAAAATGTTCATGATATGGTCTTCTTCCTTCACCCAAGAGGATGCCTCAATCTGAGATAATGATTTCCCTATTTGCCTGTAGCTCTCACAGACCAAAGGTGTTTCTCCAAAGGCAAAGAGGAAAAGAGATAGAAATACCCTTACGTGTGTAACGCTTCATTGATTGCCATATTCTTACCTCTTGCTTTCCTCCTTATCTCTCACACGAACTGAAGCTCTGATACCATAAAGAGAATGTGGGGGAGAAGGAGATCTTGCGTTCCTTACTAGCAAATGCGTGCACACACACATACACACACACACACACACACACACACACACACATACAAAAGATATAGCAAGACATAAAAGAGAGATGGATGGCTGAATTCTCTTCTATCTTCTTCTCTTCTCTATAACCATTAACATAAAGAGATAAGAGTACACACACACACACAAAGAGAGAAAGACATAAGAGAGACATAGATAAGGTCCTTTTGGATTTTTTTTGTGTGAAGCATGTTCATAAACCATATTTTTTAGTGGAATTACCAAAAGGGACAGCTAGCATTAAGTTGTACGGATGACAAGCCATCTTACTAGCCTATCATATAACAAAGAAGATATAAAGACTAGCAAAGAGCCACCTAGCACAACAAAGAGCCACCTAGCACAAAGATGGAGGAATTGGAGGATGAAACCAATATTTAAAGCTTGAAAAAAGAGACCAATGATGGTAGATACCCTTTCAAAAAGATGGAACCCTACATGGTAAAAGGAAGAGAGCCTATAGAATATAACTAATGCACTAGAAAGTTTGGTTATGTATGAGAGATGAGCATGCAGTTAGCCCATTGGCATGAGAAAAATAATGGCATATGAAAAAATAAATCTCAATCATGAAAAAGGAGAATGGATAGATAAAGGAAGGGATGTAGAAAAAGAGCATGTAATACAAAATTCATCTTTGAAGTAAGCCCTTATGCTAGAGGACAAGATGTAGGAGGGTGCAACACAAGATACTTTGGAACAATGTGAGTAGTTAAGCATGTTCAAGACATAGGACAAGGAGGTAGGGATGCTTATGCAATCAACCAAGCTCACCCATAAGGGGGTACTAACTTGGATCAAAGAGTAGATGCAAGAATACATTAATAAGCTAGATGTGTAGAATGAAAATACAAAAAGCCTAGTTTGACATGCCAATATGCTAACCAATTGGGATGCAATGCAATTTATCAAATGGCCATAATGGTATTGCCTTGTCTTTAATTGGATATTAAAGATACACGGAATGGGTGATGGCCATAATTTACAATAAAATCTTGAAGATAAACCTAGAACCGCTTGCTAGGTGTGTGGCTTTCTCATAGGACTAATTAGCGGTGATGGCAAGATGGGATAGCCTATAATGATGGAAATGTTGAAATTTGAGCATTGTGATGAGCTATGGTGGATCAAACACTAGAATCAACATCATTAACAAAGTGATTTTAGCAAATAATTAAGATGTAATTAGTGGGTAATTAACAAATAGATTAATGTAGGCATGAATACTAAAAAACCAGCAAATTCTCATTAGGGGAATGCCTCAATTTATAGAGTTTACATCAAGCATCAAATCCCACTGATTTCTCCATGATTCACTCCACCTCTTTTCCCTGATTCTCTCCACCTCTTCACTTTTCCCAGAATATCTCCACACTTCCTAAATCTTCTCATGCTACCCTTTATTCTCTCCCAGTAGATTCTTCTCACCTTTTCACAGGTTCTTTCACATTTACACATTCTCTTTTACAGCCTCTAACCAAGGGCTTGTTCCCACACACACCCTATTCACTTGTATTTTCAACACCTCCCCTCAAGTGAATACTCCTAGTACACCTAGACCCTATACCAAGTTTGCCTCCCCTTACTTGATAGTCCGCGACTAGCACACCTGGACCCTATATCAAGTTTCTCTCTTACTTGATAGCCTCCGTCGACCAGTGCCTCGAGTCCCTAAACTCATAGTCCTTGACACTCTCTCTCTCTCTATGTGTCCAAGGCTTACTATAGTTGCCCGCGACCTTGACTAAAGTGCTAACACATACATCTACCACGTGGCCTACATCATCGGTGGCTCAGAGGTGGTTTTACTTTGTTGGGGCAGGTTACATTGGATTGTGGGGTCTCTCTCTCTCTCTCAGATTTTCACATAGCTCCTCTCTCTCTCTCTCTCTCTCAGATTTTCACATAGCTCCTCACTCTTTGGAGCCTCACATCTTCTCTTGTCTTCAGTCTTCTTGTCGTGGCAACTTCTCTCCACGCGTCCGTCTCTTCTTTCAGTCTTCTTGTGGCAGCTTCTCTTCTTGTGTCCATGTCTTCCTTCAATGCTTCCTTTAGATTTTCTTGGTGTGGATCTTCCTCTTGGAAAGAGATATTCTTCTTCTTTCATGGCTGGGGCCATGAGCTTGTCCGTTAGGTCTTTTTGCTCCATGTGAGCAACATGTTTCAATGACAGTTCCATTGGGTTTTTTGATGTTTATCTTGTGTCATTATGCAATGCAAACCCAAATCTATGCGGGAGGTCTTACCTCTTGCCTTATTCTGGACAAGGGCAGTGTCTAATCCCATATTTACACCGATGCAATGTGCCCAATACATAATGCGTATAGCATTCATTCTTATGCACATTCTCAAATGCAACTCTGGATGTGAATAATCTTGATTTTGAGTGAGATTTACAGGCATTAACCAAGGGTTAAATGCAAAATGATGATTATCACAATTTTATCAGCACAATTTTACCAGAAATTACATTAAATCAAGGGTAACCAATTTGTACGGAATGGTTGGAGTATCAAACCAACTCCGAATTGCAATCTGAAGTTATACGGATCTGTATTAGATACCTAATGGTTAATTTGAACCCTCAATTGCACCAAAATATAGTGATTAGTACTGATTAATCATTGATTAGCAAATTAATCCACTGTTTTGTGTACAAAAAATAGAGTATGCGGGGAGTCCAGATCTGGTACCTTAGACTTCAAATGAGCTCAAATGCTTTCAAAGGCATCAATAGCAATGAGTCTAGTAGAGGATTAAGCCAAGAAATACAAGATTTGACCAAATATTGAAAGCTTAATCTCTGTTTTACCAAAGTCACCTGCAGATTTGATGAAGAGCTTGGATCTCACTATAGACTTGATGAAATTGAATTCTGTCTTCACCAGCTTGTAGAGCATGCTTGAAAACACCTTGGGCTAAGAGGAATTAGAGGCATTTGAACTGAGCAAGCAGAAATCTCAAATCTCCTTCAAAAAAATGGTGCCTGGTAAAACGACGATTTTTGCTGCATCCATCGGTGGTTTGCTACGTGGAGTTGATGAGCTTGAAGAGTATTGAGGTGGCTACCATGTGCTAGAAGGGTTTGACCTAATTGTGAGTGTTCAAGGTGAATGAGTTCCTCCACCACTGGCTGGGGGTACAGAGGTGAGTTGAAAAAAAAGAGAAAATTTATAATTTTCTACTAATCCTAATTAGTAAAATAATTAGCAAGATAATGAGCTCACAAAATGATGGATTCTAGGCATGGCTCTGATACCATGTTGAAATTTGAGCATTGTGATGAGCTATGGTGGATCAAACACTAGAATCAACATCATTAACAAAGTGATTAGCAAATAATTAAGATATAATTAGTGGGTAATTAACAAATAGATTAATGTAAGCATGGATACTCAAAAACCAGCAAATTCTCATTAGGGCAATGCCTCAATTTATAGAGTTTACATCAAGCATCAAATCCCACTGATTTCTCCATGATTCACTCCACCTCTTTTCCCTGATTCTCTCCACCTCTTCACTTTTCCCAGAATATCTCCCAGAATATCTCCACACTTCCTAAATCTTCTCATGCTACCCTTTGTTCTCTCCTAGTAGATTCTTCTTACCTTTTCACAGGTTCTTTCACATTTACACATTCTCTTTGACAGCCTCTAACCAAGGGCTTGTTCCCGCACACATCCTATTCACTTGTATTTTCAACAAGAAAGAGGTTAATGCACCACACAAATGTGGTCATACTAGCATTTATGTGGGATAAAGCCTTAGATAATTTGTAAAGGATGGAGACAAAGAAAAGAAATATCATAAGTCATTAAACTAAATGGAGGTAAGAGATAGTGTTTAGACCTCATTATAATAATAATAGCTAGACAAGAAGCTACAGTGAACAATGTAGAATAAGCCTTATCTATTTTTTTTTAGTAAGTTGCAAACTAAATACAAAGAGGATAGATAGAATCATAATGATACAAATACTATAATGTATAGAAATCAATAGACATAAGAGACAAAGAGCTAGTCAGATTGATACACTATTTTGTTAAGAGAAGTAGAACAAGGATGCCAAGAAGCAAAATTGCTTCTACCACCCACTTTTCTCTCTTAAATCCCTAGGCGCATGCCTACCTTAACCAACTTCTCCAACATGCATATCTTAGCTCGCATAGATAGCTTATCTATCCATGCACCTCTGTTAACCCTTGTCAGAGACCTCTATGGCATCAATGCCACGGCCACCGCATCATTTTTCACCTTCTTTGGCCACATGCACCAGAATGGCTTAAATTTTCATTATTAGTTGTATTGTATATGTTGCATGGGTGATTGCTAATAGTATATGAGTGGCACACCACAAGGTTATAGATTAAGGTTACCACATTAGATTAGGTGTTTACACAAGCCTAGGTAGGCTTGAGAATATATACTTTAGCTTTGGCCACCCTAGCAGTGTGAAACCTAATGGCCATGTATAAAAGCTAAGATGTAACCTAAATTTAGGATTCTTTTATGCATAATCTAATTGTACTCTTACTCTCTCACCCTCTTGCCTCTTGCTTGCTTGTATGCATGATTTGACATTTCTAGCTGCTTGTCTATACATGTGTGAGTGAGTGAGAGAGGAATCAAGCTGCGAGGCGGTTGAGTTATGAGGAGTGTGCGGCAGCGTGAGTGCTCGCATGCTCCATCAACGGTGCTACCTATGAGAATCCCAAGCTTAAGCTATCACGAGGTAAGTGATATACCCCACATTGGTATGCTTGCTATGGTATATTAATTCTCGATTTGAGCATTGTGTGCTCTCAAGTACGGTGTGGTGAACTCCCAAAACAAGAGTGACTCATACACCTTTCCCATGGTGCAAGGGCTTACCACCATAAACGGCACAGCTCTGCAGGGAATAGCCCCATCACATAGGCATAGTGCATTGTGAATGCTTGTGAAAATGGTTTAATTCTATTATATTTTTGGTTTTTTTCAAGAATGGAGCAGAAATGAAATCCCAAAAAACCTTTTATTTCGCTACATTGTTCTTGTTTTTTGTTGCATTTTCTTGTTACCTTAAGAAATCTATGTTTAGTTTTTCTTATTACCCTTAAAACTATGTGTCTTTTAATTTCTACAATTCCTGTTTTGGTCAACTTCTGTGTTTTCTATTTTTTTTTTGTGGAAACCTCTAGTTAAGCATGCATTGGCATAAACACAACTAGGATGAGTGACATCTCGGGACTTGGCCCCCCACCCAATTTCTAACAACATAAATTAAAGAAATCTCTTATACTTAGGTGTGCATAAATTAAATTAGATAAATCAAGATTAAGTTTATGTATATATAAAATTATTAGAAAGATTAGGAAACTTAATACACAAAAGTTGTAGAGATGTCCCTTAAGAAATTAATATGTCTTAAAATTAGGTCTTAACCTTAGAAAAGAGAAGGTGGCACATGGAAAGTGCAAGGGAGCACATGTAGTGTGAGCATTTATGGACACATAGTTGGCACTAGGGTGCACACATCTTGTGAATTGGGAGCTCCATTAGAGCTATAAAAGGATGTACGTGGATCAACTCTAATGCAATGAGATTATTGAGTTTATGTTCTTATTACCTCTAGCATAATCTTATATTAGCATTTTTCTTAATCTTTCATTATGGTCTTGATCACTTGCCATGTTAAACCTCCTTAGATCCATATTTTAACATGGTATAAGAGCTTAGGTGTTAGGAGGCTGTTGGAAATGGATAATTCAGAGCTTCTTCTATTACTGAAGTTTCCAGAGTCACTCGCTTTGAAAGTGGAGGAGGCTATGCAGAGAGCAGCAGCGAGCAGATATGGTGCAGCATCTAACTTATCGTCGCCGGAATAGCTACGCCACTATATCCAACCAGACCCGCGTTGTCAAGACCCCAAGTGGGAAGCTCGTCCTTTAGTATGCCATAAAAATACCCTGGGTCCCAAGTGTGAAAGCAAATATAGGGGGCTTCCCATTTGGGGACTGCTGAGTATAGAAATACTCGTTTGAGCATGCCCCCAGAAAGACTGTTAATACCACTGGTACCACTGGTACCACTATTACAGAACCGTTGGTGCATGGAGATTTGAATATTATCTGGTGAAGCAGTCCAAGAAAGAATTATTCAAGCTTTTCTTTTTGAAGAGTAGAAGATTGAGAAGAAAGTGCTAGAAGATCTAGAAGACAAGCATGTTTGATTTCTCTAGCGCCCCAGCTCCAGCGAGAAGAATTAGAACATCCACCCATACCATTTTTTTATATATGATAAGGTTAGGTGCTCAAATAAAAGTGTGTTCACATGGGTTTATGTCATCTCCAACAAGCACCCTTTTTTTAGCTTCACCAACATCATCTACAAAGACTTTTACAAGGACAACAAAATCAACAATAACAAATTCATTATGTTTATCATTGAGGTGGGCATTTACATTATTAGCAATATGTGCATTGCATATGAGATCTTTATCAAGATCAAATTTGTCATCGACAAAATGTTTTTGCCAAAAATATGTTAGCTTTGTAAATGCCACCAATATGAGTATGCAATTTCATGACCAAGAGTTGAAAAATATTTTAACCTTTGAAACGTGGCCAAATGAGCATGCGTGAAGTAAGTGTGTGAGGGCAAAGAAAGAGCTCTCAGGAAAGAAATAGACAAGAGCCACTGAGTCGTCCACAAGCAAAAGGAACAAGCTAAAAACCTCTAAGTCCAAAGTGGAGAACAAGCTTAAGAGCCCAACAAATGAAGAACACCAAGGGTGCTAGTAAAGAAATGGCATGGCTTCTAACCCTTGGTTGTAACCCCACTCTCCCGGTGCATAAAGTATCAAGATAAAGCCAACATTGTAGCTCATAGAGCAACCTAGACGGACTGCTCCAACCATATGAGTATGGAGTGTAGGTCAGGTCAATACATGTTAGGTGTTAGACCCTCATCACATTGAGGGAAGCTATTGAGAAGACAAATGTGAGGGTGGAACATGTGTAGAGCAAGGGAAGGAGCATGCACATTAGAAAAGGAATAGACTAAGGGTATATTGACAAAGGTTGATTTGTATGGTCATTTGTAAAAGGTAAAGTCAAAGGTCAAAAAGGTAGCATATAGAAAGTGCAAGGGAGTACATATAGTGTGAGCATTTATAGACACATGGTTGGCACTAGGGTGTATACATCTTGTGAGTTGGGAGCTCCATGAGAGCTATAAAAGGATGTACTTGGATAAACTCTAATGCAATAAGATTATTGAGTTTATGTCTTGTGATTGCTTAACCTCTAGCATAATCTTGTATTACCATTTTTCTTAATCTTTCATTATGGTCTTGATCACTTGCTTTATGATCTTAATCTTATATTACCATTTTTCTTAATCTTTCATTACGGTCTTGATCACTTGCTTTGAGTCTCCTTAGATCCACATTTTAACACATTTAACCCATCCCACACATATAACATGCATGGCATATCATGGGCTTACATGATGGCATGCATGACCATCATGGTGATGTTGTATGTATGCATATGTGTAATCACATGCTGACATGGACATGCTCTTACAACCTCATCACCGTGGGTCCATGTCAACAAAACCTTGGCACCAAAATCTCGCCAAAATGAAAAAAGCTCGCCGCCAAATGATCGCCAACCAAAAAAATAACCTCCATGACTTTAGAACTATTGTTAAAAAAGGTAAATCTAGTCATTAGGCTAGAGAGAAATCAAGCTTAACACCAAGAAAACCAAACCTTTGCACACTTGCATATGTTTTTAACAAAGGGTCGTGTATTACTTTGTAACATCAAGATACAAGTTGACAAACATAGTATTATAATAGATATTGGTGTTTTGTTTGATTATAAATTCACTTGATGGATTTTAAGATATTATTTCATCATAGTTCATAAATTTCATAGCAAGGAGCATAATCTGATGAGTGTTCATTAAGGAGAATAGATAAATAACCAAAACTCATTACTTTTTTTATCAACCTAGTCGCCACTTTGATTGAGTCAACAAGAATCAATGGATTCAAAGGTGAACATGAAAAGTGAATGTCAATAATTGCAAGGTTACAAGGACTAGCTATGGGGGGATTGACATGTGATTATCGAGCTTTGTCACAAGAAGATTAAGCATACGAGCAAATATGAGTGCCCAAGTGGGTTCACATTGTGAAAGATGCTGATAACATAGTCAAATATGGTAATTTAAGGTGGCGGACTAAAGATGTACATTGACCTAAGATGGGTTCTTAATTCCCAAAGACTAGAACCCAATGGCATCACAAATACCTATTTTTTACTTCAAGCTTCAAGGATGTAATGTTAAGAAACCTATTTTTTACTTCGAGTTTCAAGGATGTAATGTTATAATAACCCATGATGGCACTAGGGTATGCCCAAGGATATTCCTATGCCATAATTATTTTTGAGATTTAGAAGCTAGGAAAACAAGGCGCTAGAGTAGACTATGAAATACTTAATTTTATGAGATGGACAAATGTGAACACCCATAACTTAAGCTGCATATGTGTCAAAATATTAAAGCTCATTATTATAAATTTACTTGGTATTTTCAAACTTTCAAAGCTCTCAATCTTTTTTCATCTTGTGGTGCTTCTCATTACTCCCTTTATGGTGATGCTTCTCTTGAAATTTCTAGCTTTTATGGTACTTGGTGAGTGTTCTAGCTTTTATGGTACTTGTGTTTTAGCTCTCGTATGAGCTCTTGTCTTGTTGGTTTTTGCTTATGTTTGTGAATTTTCTCTTGAAAGAGGTGTGTGTGAGAAGGAGAAGCTTGCATTGAATTCTCTTGTGCAAATGTTATGAAAATCACTCTTGAGTTATTGGGAATTACATTTTTTATTTTATATCGGGGACGCTCGTGTGTGTGATGTGCCAGTGGTGGGTACATGTGATTTGATATTATAGTTGCCTATTTCTCAACATGACAGCATTGGGATTGATTGATGTGATTTTAATTGATTTTTTAACTAATGTGGATTATGTCTATGAGGATATGTGGTGAGATGTGCGAGGGTACTAATTCAAGTGTCACATAGTATGAGTGAGGTGTCGCGTACAGATGGTAGATTGAGCGGTGGAGTGAAGACAAAGATCATGTGTTAATCATGACATTTTTGTGTTAGTATTTAATTGATCATTTGTAGCCTGTCATGTGGCTAGAGTTTATATGCATGTGTGCATAAGGTTATTTGTAGCCTGTCATGTGGCTAGAGTTTATATGCATGTGTCCACAAGTAGTTGTGTATATATAGGCCCCCATTTGTATTTATTATTGGGCAAAGGTTTTATCATGTGTAAATCTTAAAAACTTGGGACAAGGTTATTTATAAGTAAAGGTGCTATTTTATGACTCTATGAGCTAAAATTATAAATATGATACGCGTGTGGGAGAAGGAGCCACACACGTCGAGGGAAATATTACACCCTATGCTTTTATTCTTGTGTTGTTGAGTATTTTCTTTGATGAAGAATTTCTTACTCGTTTCAACTATCTTAAATCTAAGTTACCACTTGAAAAAGTATTTGTATCAGATCATACCCGTATTATTAAAAGACTATAAAATTTCCTATTGCTAACATTATTATCAATTTTAAATTTCATTTTATGGAAAGCAACTCATCAATTTAAGGTAAGACTCTCCTACTTCAATATCAATAATTAGTTTAGAATTTATTTTATGATGTCCAAATTTATTTGAATAGTTGTTATTTAAGTCCATATTGTAATTACAATTTTAAAATCGAATCTAGATGTCGTTTTTAGCTCTTTTATTAATATTTAATTTTAATGAAGTTTATAAATCATATTGATAAAAAGTATATAGAGTCATGCTTAATAAATATGTTTTTGGAGTATCAAAATTTTTTGCTAGAATATTAACAACATCAACAACACAAATGAGATATGTATACTCTGACACTTCTCTCATTATACATATTGCTCTTTTTAAACTTTTAGCTATGGAAGATTTACCACAACGCCCCACAATCCAAGATCAAATTGACTCTCTTCACGTGTTCTTATATAAAGAATGAGAACTTCAATAGAAATTTGAGAAGAAAGTCTTAAAATGATTGAGTAGAAGCAATAAGAAAAAAATAAGAAGAGTTAATAAATTTACAAAAATAGACAGGCATAACTCGACTTAGCAACAAATAGTCTAAGAAATATGTCATTACATGTTACAAATGTTGTCAAGACATGCATTATGCTAGAGGTTGTCCGACGAAAAACAAGAACAAGCTCTTTCCTATATGCACAATTGGATGGCAAACATCTCAAGCAAGAGTATCATCACCGATATACTATCAAACAATGGAGGTATGTATTCACTTCTTTTTGCAAACAGTCTATATTTGTTTCTACATTTGTTTTATCATCTTTAGATCATAAAGACCTAGATAGTAAATCTTAGCAAACCATAGTTTCAAGTTTAAGACTTAGTCGAATTGCATAAGCGTGAAGAAATATTTAGCACCCTCAAACTCTTATAACCAAAAATTTACCAATAATAATATACAAGACTAGTATTATCATACTTCAACTTAATCCAAAGAAGTGTGATTAATCAAGAATAAGAATCCCAATACTAGTTGATAAGTATTGTTTGATTCATAAAGCCAACATAGATAGATCTTATTCAAGTGATAATGTCAAAGGTTTGAGATTAGCTCAAGAAATATATCAACTTCACAGACCTAGACAGATTCTCAATTATTAAAGATAAATCTTATGTGTATGCGGAATGCGCCTCTATGCTATGGAACAATTAGACTCGTTTCATGTATGTTTATTTGATTGGATTGTTGCATAGATGCATTATGTGTTGATCAGGTTTTCCATACGAATCATGAAGCCATCCTCTCATGGATTTATGTTAACCCATTCCTAGGGTTAACAAAATCTACCGCCATTATCTTACATCAATGAGTCACGATAGATACACCAAAGGGTCATACATTCAAGATATGAAGCAATAGTGTCCAAAGCTACAACTTGGACATGCGCCCGTAATGGTGTGATAGAGTATTTATAGCAATTCCCACTTCAAGAGCGTGTGGTAGCAAGTTAGGATGAGGTCCTAATAAGTGATGTACTTCATGGATATATTATGAGAGTAGTCATTGTAATAGCATTAGGCCTCTTATGAGCCTAAAGTGCACGGTCGGCCACCACAGTTTAAGTGAGTGTGAACACTTATGGGGCCATGTATATAAGTGAACATCTCTCATAATACAACATACTCTCCCATTGTGCAATTGAGTCTTGCTCTGGCTAATCCTCTTGCTAATCTCTCTCCCTAATGCATGCTAGTGAGTGTGTGTGAGTGAGGTGAGGTGAGAGGAGGGACGAGTACCCATAGTGCAACGCGATGGTGTGATAATGCTCGCAGGAGGCGCGATGGAATTGCTTCTCAAGGAGTTGTAGAGCTTGGAGACCTCAAGGGTTATGAGCTCGACCATTGGAAAGATCCTAATGGCAATTGCGGTTCACCAGCAGGTAACCTCTTGTTGTTTTGTTGGATGTGTTTCAAGGAGGGTTAGGGTGAGCCATAATATTTTTGGTGCCACTGTCGGGGAGCTATCCCTTGGCTTTTTCCATCGTTTTTCCTCTAATCTACGTATTAACCATTGCCCATTATCTTGATTAATGCTTTCCCATGAAAAAGATGTGGATTTGATGGTGATTTGGTGTAGAATAGCTCTCTCTTTTTGTTTTTGTAAAGAATGCTTTTTGCTTAATTTGTTGTTTTTGTTGTTGTTATTGTGGTTTTTCATGTTCTTAGGGCTTGCATATAATTTGTATTAGGCTTAGTTTGTATCCATTGCATCAAACAATGCAATATAATGTAATTTTTAGTGAATGTTAGCTCTCTTTAGTGTTAAACATAGAACTAAAATCATTAATTTAGCCCTAGTTGTATTTTTTTATTTGAATCATTTGCATTAGAGTGTTAGCAAGCATTAGGAGTAGCTTAATCTTTCAAAAAATTTATCAAAACCATCAAAAAACCCTTGAATTCGACTAATTTCTCTTAATGGAGTGGTTTTTGCCATTAAGAGCAAATAATTCACTTTAAGAGACCAAAAATTTAGAAAATGTGTTATTTGGAGTCTAAATAAATCATACGAGTAGTCGAAATTAGTATTTTTGAGTATTTTGAGAGCATCTAGATGCATTAACACACCTAATTACATCAATTTCTTCAACAAATTGAAGGAATTTGACTCTCTTTGCTTAATTTTGCCTTAAGAAGAGACCAAAATTAAGAGTCTAATTAATATCCTATTTTAGATTAATTTACACATTTGTTGATGCACCTAGCTTAGCGTTCCCTTGCTCTATCCAATGATGTGCTCAATTGTGTGAATTAATTAGGGAGGATTAGTGGTTAATTAAAGGCCTTGATTAGTGTAAAAGAAAAAATATTAGTGAAAGGATTAATCTTTGATTAGTTTTTAATTATTTTTTACATAACTCATTAAGGCTAATGAGCATTCAATGAGTAAATGCTCATGAGTAAATGCTCATGATTAGTTTTTAATTATTTTTTACATAACTCATTAAGGCTAATTCAATGAGTAAATGCTCATGAGTTGTCAAATTATCCATTTTGGGAGTCATTTTATGAGAGGGTGTAAAGAATGTCATAAAAAGGTTGACTTTTTTGATTCCTACTTACCTTTTTGAGAAAATGCCAATATCTCCTTAAATTTAAATTAAAAAATATCCCTCCCAAACAAAGAAATTCGTATTTCCCACTAAACTCCAAAAAAAAAATGTAAAAAAAACGCGAGACAAGCCTTTCACGCGGCCAAGCGTTTCATGGCCAAGCCTTTCACGGCCAAGCGTTCAGGACCAAGCCTTTCACGGATTAAGGGTCTCACGCCATGTAAAAAAAAACATCCCTGTTTGGAGGCTTGTATCTCCTAAACCGTATATTCGATGAAGGCACTCTAGGGCTCATCGAAAAGCTGACATCGAGCTCTTCAACTTTGGTCTTAGTCGTCTGAAGTCAAAATCGATCGTTTTGGCCTCCGACCAATAGCCTCAAAATTTGACCCAAAAATCAGGCAAAAAACAACCTGAAAAAAATAAAATTTGTAAAAAACAACGCGAAAACAACGTCGAACCATATTCAGGCTACTTTTTGAGGGTCTAAACGATAAAATCATGAATGACTCAGGGAAACAAAGTTGTAGTACTTCAAAAATACTGCAACTCTCTCACATAGAGTTTTTCAAAATTCCTTTTGGAACACCGTAAAAAACGTGCTACGAAATAGGAAAAAAATTCCCATAAACTTTGTTCATCTTGAGACAGTGATGGAAAATAGGTTTTAGGATCTCCTCTTGCATCTGGGAAGTTACTAGCATGCATTTTTTTTAAAAAATTATCTCTGTCCACGTGCATATAGCACCTAAGCTAATTAGGACGAAAGGACACTCGTTTGATCCAACGAAGAGAAAGCCAAGTATCCTAAGGCTATAATGGGCTGTGTGAAAATATAAAAAGAAAAAAAACATGTGCTTGCTTATCAAGGAGAAATTAGGCAATCACACATGGCAATGATAGAGGGATTGCGAGGGATCATATAAGGATTGAACCCAATGGCTGATATCTTCGAGCCATTGAGATCTATGCCGCAAATGCACCTCCCAATACCATTGGCCATGCCTATAACAAGTGTGTCATCGGGTTTTACACCCCCTGTCACTTCAATCCCTACCAGGCTTTAGTCCCTTACCTAACATTCCCACCAATCTTATAGGTACCAACCCTTTTCAACCCCTGGATGCCCACACCTTAGATATAGTGACTAGTCTAGGAAGGGGGGTTGCCCAAGGACCAAGTGAGTCCCTACCCACAAGAGCACTCACATACGCCCTCAGTGACTCATATAAACATACGGCTGTATAAATTTTCAAAATTATGGGCAAATATGATGGAACAACAGATCCTGTTCAATTCAAACAAGTGTTTGAATAGAGATGTGAAGCCTTTGGAAATCCCAACTGCTGCACCAAGGTACATGCGTTGAACCTATGCTTAGAGAGAAAAGCTAGTTGATGGTTCATCACATTGATGCCAGCTACTATCAGACCAACTTCAGAACCTTGAAAACAGCCTTTATCCACGGTTTTTCAAGACAAAGTGATCGATGGAGTGTAGCAAAAGAACTTTATTCAATTGAGTGTAAACCAAACGAAACCATTAGAGATTTTATCCTTCGGATAAAACTCTTGGACTCACGATGTGAGTCATGGAAAAAACTAAATGATTTTCAATTGAAGAGATGTTTCATGATGGGCTTAACGAAAAACAACTTACACAACTTGATCATTGTATCCAACCCGAAAACATTCGATCAATGTTGTAAAGAAGTAGTGCGTTTAGATGACAACATGCTAGAAGATGATCATGCTTTGAAATGTCCCTCATCTAAACCAAGTGAAGCAATGGCAAAAGAAAGATTAATCTCGAAATCATCATTCCCTAAATTCTATGCAGCCTTGCTTAAAAGCTTACGACCAACATCTCTAAGAGAGCATGTGATCCTTCAAAATCAGCCATCCTTAATGCCTCTACAAGTGAGGAGCGAAATGCCATGTGTTCAGTGCAATCACTATACGACCATCCCAATCCATATTGTGCATACAAGGCACCTCTTTTTCTGTACTACATATATTGTAAATCCTTTGATCATGATACTACTACAAAGTGTCCCAATTCATCAACAATTGACTCAAAAGCTCCATCTCCCGTGCACCAAACAAAAACGGCCCAAAGGGTAGAAATTGCTCAAGAAGCAGTTAATCGAACACTTTAGTGTTTCTATTGTCTCGTGGACCTCACAAAGTGGCAGACTGCACAGTTTGGAATACTTCCATGCCCAAGGTTACTGACACTTTACAACCCACGTGTGAATGATGTGGCATTGATTACATGTTCCAAGATTTTCCACGACGAGTTGCCTTTAATGCAACTTGTCTCACAAAATACAACTCTTAACATCTTAAGTATACAAAATGGGCAATTGTCCACGTTACCCTTGAATGTGCTAACATGCTTACAAGATAAGGCACAAGAAATGGTCAAAAAGAATGCAAAAGACAATACCTCAACACGGGTAAAAGAACATGCTTTAAAGCAGAACCCAAAAGAGAAAACAAAACCTTCTAAACCCAAGAAAAACAAGGGACAACAAACTATCAAAACCAAGGTTGAATTTAAGGATAGGGAAAAGGGGCATGTGAAGGAGATAAACCCAAAAGAGTCAAAAGCTACACATGATGCAGAAGCATCCACCTCAAAGGCCACCACACAAACCTCAAAACCCATATGTGTGACACATGGTACAAAAGCCCAAAAGAAAATTCGATCTCGTCACATAGGTAAACATAATGAAAACCTGACGATCCAAAGAAAGTCAAAAAATGAAACAAGTTCTAGTATGTCACACTAAGTGAGGATAAAACATGTTCTGACTCTTCACTTACTGCACCTCATAGACCAATCAAGAAACTAGAACCCACCCAACCATCCCAAATTGAAAATTATGATCATATGATATATGCAGAACGCAAAAAGAAAGCTCTCAGGAGAGCATGCTTAGCTTGGTTGAGTGTCTTACAGGATCACCGGTTGTGATTGAACCTAA
The DNA here is from genome assembly GCF_041138505.1 of Cibotium barometz. NCBI lineage: Eukaryota > Viridiplantae > Streptophyta > Polypodiopsida > Cyatheales > Cibotiaceae > Cibotium > Cibotium barometz. The sequence continues at coordinate 17,083,982 of NC_141108.1, read as the reverse complement.
TAATGCCAAACCTAAAAAAGCAACCAAAATGCAAAACCCAGAGGAGTACCGCTTCCCCTTTCAAGAGGAAGACATAGTCTCTACAAAAGAGTCATTCAAGACAGATTGCACGAATTATGCGGTTGAGAAAGCACAGGAGGAATTCGATAATTCCCTTACAAAATTAAAGCAGTCTCTCAAAACCTCATTTGGAGAAATGCTCTTCTCTCATGGGTGAAGCCAGCATAACATCAGCACTTGCATCTTTAAGGGCTCAACATGAGTTATACCAAGACATAAAGAGCTCCATAGAACAATACTATGAGGATTCGTAAGTTTCCAAACAAACCTCGTTTAGAATTGTCAGAGGGCCAAGTGTGCCAGTGTACACACATTGGGTACTTTGGTGAAAAAACTGAGCGCCAAAAAGAGGATGAAAACGAATGGGAATATGAAACATAAACGAGATTTGAAGCTGAAACAAAAAGTGAAACATCCATGGTTCCTCTTCAAGATTCTATCATGATATGGTTGGATTTCCCTATAGGCAATGATGTTTAGCACAAACGCGCATTGATTAGCCCTTGAGCTAGTCATAACATCGTGACAATAGACACTTGGGTCCCTATAGACAATGGTCTTGCATCAAAACCCAATGAACAAAACATTGAAGTTACCGGATATTTTAGTTATGCTACTCAAACAATCGGTGGAGATGTTAAATTTACATTCCATGTTACCCTAGATTCCCTTGAGTGTGATGTCGTCCTTGGTGGAACTTGGATATGTGACTTGTATTCAATCCATGGAAATAGTCACCTTGAACACTCCTGCAGGCATTATACAATTGCTATTACGGGAGGACGAGACGTTGGAGGAGTTGGAACTTCTAGCATATCTTACTGAAAAAATCCCTAGGATTCTGGTTGTATTGGAACTTTCCAATAAAGTAACCACAGCTCAAGCACAAGTTTATCCAACACGAGAACACAATCTCATGACCCTCGAGTTATGGGATTTGTTAGGTCAACCAACACTCACGCACATCCTGAAAGATTTCCCTTTACACAAGACTTGAACATGCCATGTTTGGGGTACTTTGAACATACAATGTATCTTGAAACTAACCCCCTTACTCGCAAGGTTTTTATGGTTGAGTATGTGTTGGAAGCAGATTTGATCTTGGGGCATAAATGGACTATTGCTTCTCAAGCACCACTGTGCTTTGCTAGCGATCGAGTCATCATAATAGCGACAAAAAATTGACAATACCACATTGCAAGGAAGAGGATTTAACTTTAATGGATTTCTATGATGCTGAATGCAAAAGGTTACAAGCCTCTTCCACAGAAGCCCCTCTATACAATGACCTACCATCTGCATCAACAATCGACTCCGATAAAGCATCTACTCCTTCAACCCATCCTCAACGAAGTTCGATGCCAAAACCTCACAATCAATAGCTATTCTTGAAGAAGTTCCCCCCACGCAACCATCTATCTCTAACAAAGAAACTTAAAGGAAAAGCCCCAGAGCCTATACCTCTTCATCAACAAACCTCACCAAAGGAGACAACCGCATGCTCGAAAGCCTCATCATCGAATGCCACTCTACAAGAGACTCAAACTTCATAAAAAATACCCATGAGTCTCAAACCTGCAACCTCAATGCCAACCAATGTTAAGGAACGCCCAAAACCTTCCATTTCCACCAAAAAGAAAAATCCACCAAGACAACACAAATCAAGGTATCTTAATGGTATCAAAATGTGGGGGAGAAACGACTACTTGTTACTCAAGGCTACTATGAAGGTGCCATGGGTGCCTGTGTATGTGCTTCAACAACAAGGATACTATGATGGTAATCCCATCATATGGTTGCCAAAATCAAACAACGTGAAGAAAGCCTCACCACACTGACTCCAACCCTAACAGCTTCACCTAAAGTTCGACAAGAATGGAGAACCAAGCAACACCCAGCAAGTCACTTGACCACTCTCGCGTGCATTCAGCACCTACACAAGAGCTTGTGTGTTCGAACAACCCCAATGGTAACCAGCCAGCAGTGTTACCTACCGCCTCGACAATAATTGAGCCAAAAATTCAAGAATCAATTCCCATGTCTGCAAAATGGAGACTTATGAGCGCATCAAAGACAAACTCACAATGCTCTTTTCACCCCTCTGGATGTGAAGTGTAAGTGCAGAAGCTACACGGCAGACATAAGAACCTATTCTCTCAAAAAGGAGAATAGCCACAAGAACCTATTGCTCGCAAGGTGGTAACAAAAAAAAAAAGCACAGACACACACACACACACACACAAACACAAGGGAGTCACACATATGGCCTATCAAACAACTCCCAAGGATCTTAAATAGCAATCCTATTTTCGTTAAGCTCATAGCTTACTATTATTTTGGCTATGATGATGTAGCAGTTGCTCCATGAGGACATATCCATACTCACGCACTGGAGAACATTTGCACCAAAGCCTCACCATCGACAACTTCCAGGTACATCTCTGGATGTGGGGGCCATGGTGGCGAAAGCATAGTCAATGGTACAACCCATCGCCTGAAAATTTTCCTTCAAATTACAAACCTCTCCAAACAATGCTACCATCTTCAAAAATCAATGATCTCCAATCCTTAGTGAAGATATCTATATTAGCCTCGTAAGTCAGTGTGATTCTTTCAACCTCACCAACAAGTGGCTACTTCAACACAAAGCAGAGTCTATTTGACTTAATTCTTGTACTTCATGTATATTTGCTTCATAAGAGCACTTATATCTGCTTCATAAGAGCACTTATATATACATAAAAACATAAAAGCACATGGGAAGAAGCATGCAAGAACAAGTCGTAGTCAACAACATTTGATAAGAATCCTACCACATAAAGGGACATCATCGAAGTCCAATTTCTTCAAATGATGAATGTCGCGTCAATGAATCAAATGAGGAATTGAGAATCACCATCTCGTTTCTGATGATTATGTCTACGTTCCTCCAGATCCTTCCCTCTCTTCTCTCCAATTATTAACATTTCTTAACATCACCACTAACATAAATCACATGTAACCTTGCTTATGATTGCCAAAACAATGTGAGCAAAAAACTCTTTTTTTTTAAATGCTCATACAAATATAAAAATGCAATCATTTGCAAAAAATCCCACCACACCCCATTAGGAATTCCCAATAAACCACTAACCTTTTCATTCACTAACTAACCTTTCTCATTCCTTTCGAAGGGACAAAAACCATTGAACGTCACTCAACATCAAAGCCATCGACGACAAAGCTTGTCCATTCTCCCCACCACACAAAGGTCTTCAACACAATCAGGAGGACGCGATCGCCATTATAGGAAGGTGGGGATGTTAACCCATTCTAAGATCTACTGCCATTATCTTACATCAAGGAGTCACGCTAGATACATCAAAGGGTCATACATTCAAGATATGAAGCAATAGTGTCCAAAGCTACAACTTTTGGATGGGAACCCGTAATGGTATGATAGAGTATTTATGGCTATTCCCACTTCAAGAGCATAAGGTAGCAAGTTAGGATGAAGTCCTAAGTGATGTACTTCATGGATATATTATGAGAGTAGTCATTGTAATAGCATTAGGCCTCTTATGAGCCTAAAGTGCACGGTCGGCCACAGTTTAAGTGAGTGTGAACACTTATGGCCATGTATATAAGTGAATATCTCTCATAATACAACATACTCTCCCATTGTGCAATTGAGTCTTGCTCTGGCTAATCCTCTTGCTAATCTCTCTCCCTAATGCATGCTAGTGAGTGTGTGTGTGAGTGCAGTGAGGTGAGAGGAGGGACGAGTACTCGTAGTGCAACGCGGTGGTGTAACAATGCTCGGGAGGTGGTGCGATGGAACTGCTTCTCAAGGAGTTGTAGAGCTTGGAGACCTCAAGGGTTACGAGCTCGGCCATTGGAAAGATCCTTATGATAGTTGCGGTTCACCAAGTAATCTCTTATTGGATGTGTTCGAAGGAGGGTTAGAGTGAGCCATAACAATTTACGTAACTGAGAATAGTTGCAGCCCAAGAAAAAGGGATGTTATGGAAATCACTTTTGAATTGTAGAGGATTATATTTTTTATTTTATATCGGGGACGCCCATGTGTATGATATGCCAATGTGTATGTGTGTTCGCACAAGCCTAGGCGGCCGTGGATAGCCATGGACCAATTTTTTAAGTAGGTGTGAAGGCTGGGGGCCAAGATAAGGGTCATTGTGTATTTCTCACCATTCACTCTTTTTATACTAATTCAATAGAGTGCTCTTCTTCTCTACTCTCCTATGCTATTGCTTTCTTGATTTTCTATTGCTTGTTTGAGCTCTTGTGTGCTTTGCTTGCATGTGTGTGTGTGAGAGAGAGAGAGAGAGAGTGTGTGTGATTGAGTGAGAGAGAAGGGTCAAGCTTCCATTGGAGTGCGGTGGTGGTGGTGTTGGAGTGGAGGTTGGAGTGTGGCTATGTAGCAACATCGTCTCCTACTACAAGAATCCGAGCACAAGCAATCAGCATAAGCAATCAACAAGGTGAGTGACACATCTTGTTTATGCAATTGTGGGCTAGGTTATGGTAGAGTAGCCTCTCAATTTGAGTTGTTTTTATGCTCCTGAGTGCAGTGAGGTAAAGCCCCATGACATTGGCTAGTTCCTGCAATCTTTCGAAGGTGCAAGGGCTTTCGATAAATGGTGCTATTGCGGGGAATAGCCCCACCACATCGCCACAATGCATTTTGAATGTGTGTGTGTGTGTTGTGCATGTGTGTGCATGCAAGAATTCTGTTATAATTTTGTTTTCTGTTTTTGTAAGAATGTAGACATAAATAGTTGAATGTAAGAATGTAGAAATAAATAGTTGAAAATGTATCCATTTTGTGGCATTGTTGGCATTCTTGTTGATTTCTGCATATTGTTCAATTTCTGCAATTCTTACATGTTTCTCAATTTCTACTTATTTTTCATTTGCTACAATTAGTGCATTTTGATTCATGTATTAATGTAAGTCCAATTTGTGATTTTTTGCATTTTTTTTCTAGTTTCTGTATTTTTTTTCCAATTTCAAAATAAAAAAACAGTAAATTGAGCATCAAATTGAAAGAAGAGAGTAAAATAGATCATAGAATCGGTTTCCTAGCATAGTCTTTACCCCAATTTCAACTCCTTATGTGGAGAAATTGGGATAATAACAGAAATTAGGAGAGAATTTGGCGCACACAAATTTTATTTTATTTTTTGTATTTTCGCATCAGTGTAATGAATGTGAGTTAATTACACTTAATCCTCTCCCTAATTTGGAGCATGTTGATCGGCAAGCCGCATTTAATGCGTGTAGGCTTTTAGGCCACTATCCATAAGTTTCCAAAAGTCTGTTTTGAGTGGCTAGACGCATTTAATGCGTGCAGGCTCCCAAGTCAAAGATTTTAGAAAAACCACTTTTCGATAAAATCGAAAAGTGAAACCGTAAATAGTAAACAAAAAAAGTAAAAAGTAAACAAGTAAAAAATAAAAAATAAAAAATAAAAAGTGAAAAGTGAAAAGGGGAAAGGTAAAAGATCCAGGGGAAAAAATGAGGCTAGAAAATTTTCGACAAGTACTCGCACAAACTTACCTAATATATATTTTAGGTTGTTGCGATCACATTGACGCAACTTGTGTGCCACCCAAAAAATTTACAGTTTTACATAGATAGGGAGTTTCCTTAAGCATGGGAGCCAGTGCCTGCGAGACGCTCGACTCACCAAAAAAAATACACTATTTCAGATGCCAGATGGGTTAAGAAACACAAAAGATGTGTTTCGGAAAAACTTTGGCCAATCCAAAAAAAAATTCGTTAAAAATATTTTTTATTTTAAAAAATAAAAAATTCCAAACTTGTCCGAGGCATTTGTAGGATCTTCCTACACCCTATAATTACATGCACCTATGATCTGGGTGTGTATTAGTAGAGGCCGATACAGATGCTAATGCATCTATCGTGCTAGGTACGTACTAGCGTCGTACACTAGGCTTGGGACCTTCGGTCGAAACCCAGTTTAGCATTTTACAAGGACCTGTACTAGAGACCAGTGATACATTGTTAGATTTCAACTCAATGGAAGGATCCCAATCCCAAGAAGTCAGAACCCTTACCAGGTCTCACGAGCCAAGTCAGCTACCAGTCTCTTTGGCCGCATAGCTACCTCAGAGGGTCCGGCTTCAATCACTGCCTCTGAGCTAAACCTTACAACTTACAGACCATATGATGGAGTTGAGGTTAACTCCAGAGAGACACCTGGTGTATTCTCATCGTTGCAAGTAGGGAGCATTCAAGTTAATATCCATGTCCATAATACAACTCCTATTGCACCTGCTATGTAACTTTGACCATCTCGAACCACCCCCTGCACAAGTGTTTATGCCCGATGTGGTAGGACATTAGAAGAAGTGGAGGCGGTAGAGGCACTGATCCAAGCTGCTAGAGTAAAGGAAGAAGAGACTTTGCAATTGGCACAACAACGATTAGCAGCCCAAACAGCCCAATACACCCAAAATAAGTCCCAAACTAGGACTGTGCAAGTAGTACCCAAGCAATAACATTGCGTCTACCTCGGGGAAAGAGCTAGGCTTGCACATCATGGATCAACATCTGCTCACAAAAAATTGGGAGTATGATGCATCCATAGAGACTCTTGTGGATTTCACCCCACAGGCCAAACATATGGTGTTAGTTGGAAAGGGATTATCCAATCCATATCTGGGGCCACAATAGAGGAGGAACAATTGTAGGGTATTTGCGATTGTATATATAGAGCCATTGAACATGAAAGGATCCAAAGACCCATGGCACAAGTTGGGGTATTCAAAGCAAGAATGCCCACAACAAGAGAAATGGCAACACCTCTTGTAAGCCCTCCAGTAGATCCTACTTTTGTAGTATCCCCTGGCATGGATCAACCCACATCTTCTAACCCCACAAGGCCATGCTACAGGGACTCAAGGGAAGACTAGCATGAGTTGCACCTTCTTAGATCCTAGAGCTTCCCCCCTGCCCAAGACAACACTAGTACACTGTCTCATCCAGTGGATGGCATCGCATCAACTATGGCACCTATGAGACTGATGCAGAATTGCCTTTAAGCCACATGCCCACGGTTACCATACGGTATCCAACACCACTTCACACATGGAACCCCCCTGCGTTGCCTGGCATATCTAGTATGACCATTCCTAGTGGAGTCACATCTCATTCTAGTGCACCCATGAACCATCCCTTCCCTAGAGTGAGTATGCTACCAACTCTTGGTGTGAGACTAGCTGCACCTACTAATGCCCACATGACTAGAGCACCTATTGGGGTGCCAATAGGGCACATGCCTTATGTCACACATACACCCCCACTAGGGTTTAGACCAATGCATCCTCATGTAGTGCCACGTGTTGCATCTCCATCTACTCCTATTGTTGCTCACGTTATTCCAACACCAGCTCTACCCACAGACCCCGTTGCTTTTGCACAGGCCCTGGAAAGAGCAATAGTGGAAGATATAGCACCTGTTGTGAGAGATGGTGGTTGATAGAGCCATAGGAAGGCTGCCCAAATAGCCAAGCTAACTCATAAATTCACTGGAGATGGTGATCCTAAGAGACATTTGGAAGTATTTGATCAAGTGTGTGAGGCCCTAGGAGAACGAAATGGCTTTTCCAAGACCAATGCCTTTAGTCTAACATTAGACAGTAAGGCTGGGGAGATTGGCATAGAACTCTCAGGGTCGAGGAACGCTTCAACTTCACCGCTCTTAGGAGATTGTTCTTAAAGCAATTTGTGTGTGGAGTCTTATGGGGTGTAGCTTCACAACTACACAAAGCTGAGAGGGAAGAAGAGGAATCGGCTAGACATTTCATTAGCTGTCCCCAAGCATTTGAACTCTCACTGCCTTCCGCATGAACGCTATTCAAATAATCAATTATTGGATAGATTCCACGGGCTTAACCATGAAGCGATCTATAATGGCTTAGTCATTAGAGGGATCACTACATGGGATGAAGTCACAACAAATGCCATCCAACTAGAGGATAATCTCATGGTTAAAGGAGCTAAAGCATCAGATTCTAAATCTATTGCCTCCGGAGTCACATGACGAAGTACTTCCACAATTAAACCCCTTGCTAAAGGTAACACTTTAGCGGAGATGAATTTCACAGATTTCATGAAAGCACTCTAGGACGGAATGAAGGCCAATAGGGCCCCCGAAAATGTAAATATGTACCCAAGGAGAGAGCTTTAATGTTGCTCAATCTATCGGTAAGAACATTCAACCAGTGAGTGTCTAGTCCTAAGGGCATGCTATAATGGTAATTGTACTTTTTGTGGACGTTATGGTCATGAGGCTTCACAGTGCTGCAGGCGTTTGCAAACCTTTGCTAATGCCTCTAGGCCTCAACAGTTGGCTTTATCGGCCCCATCATAGCTACAACCCATAATGCATGTAGCAACACCTCAACAATGTAGATCAAATGACATAACAACCCATTGCAAGGGGGATTTAAAATGCACAAAATGTATCGTTTTTACTGCCACCAGTTTTGGCACCTCAACCTCCACCCTTGAGGATCACGCTTCTTAATCAAGTAAGCTTTGAGGAGCCTATTGATTACCAAGAATATGAGGTTGATGTTGAACCCACCCCCCATCTCTTTGAGGACCCCATAGAGCTTCATCCTGAGATAAACTAGTCGGTTGATGGTTCCTTCCACGTGCTATGCCTCCGTTCACTTAGTGTGCTCTATATTCTTTCTTGGTATCAGAGCCTCATCGACTCCTACTTGGACTTGGGCTTTGCATCTAGGAGGGGTGTTGGAATGGATTCTTGCCCTCTGCTTCTCATGCTGCCATGTGGCAGTCTATTATTCTACATAATGTGTTGGGGTCAACTTAACCCCTCTATATAGATTGCCATGTGGTAGTCTATTATTCTACATAGTGTGTTGGGGTCAACTTAACCCCTCTATATAGGGCAAAATGCCCATTGGTCTCTCCTCATCCCCCACCTTTATTGGTAGTCTCATGGGGGGGCCCCCAATTGATGGCCGCCTTCTACGTGTTGTGCCTCCATTCACTTGGTGCTCCACACACTCTGCATTCTTTCATAAAAGCGGTAAGATACATTAACCATGACTAGATAAGTCTTTTCTTTTTTCCTCATGGCTCGCTTTGGCTTGAGTATGGTTAAGGAGTGCACAACCACTAGATTCCCGTAATCCTTTCAAAAATACATTCTCACCATTGAATGCAAAAGATCAATCATAAGAATTATAATCAATGCGAGTGCTCGTGTCTTCATGGCATATCAAGAATAACATCATATGAGTGCAAAGGTGCAACAAGAAAAATGCAAGGTTGCCTATATGGTGCAATAGATAAAATCACATCTTTCACTTCCTTAGTGAAGTTATACTTTGTTCCTTGCAAAGTAGTCTTGGTTTTATACTTTGAAGGAATAGCATTCAAGAGCATGCGCAAGATTTTCAAAAATGAAATCATGCATACTTCCATCATTATGCAATATATTTACTTCCTTTTCCTTAAATTTTCCTTTAATTTTTAGATGATTTGTTGAGGCTTTAAAACAAGTCTCCAAATTTGATTTCCATGGCCTCCTTTGCTCATGAATAGAAGGTGGTTGCGGGTTTGACATAATGTGGAATCAAGAAGAAAAAATTCAAATTTTAAAAATTTGATAATAGTTATGATAACAGAAAATAATATGTGCAGAATAATACTTACGAACTTGCTTCAAATTTGATTAAAAGTCATATGTCGTACCAATTTTTGTAGAGTAAGAATCAACAACTTCAAGTATCAAAAATCCCATAAGTGGTTTTGTGAGCTTGGCAGAACTCGAGAAAAGTTATCGAAGAAGCCTGAAATATGGAGAACCTTGATGCTTAATTGCTCTTAAAACCCTTGATTAAAACTCCAAAATAGCAAACTTTAATTTGTGCAATTGTTGGCAAAAACCCTTGGAGTGAAGTTGACCATAAACTCTGCTTGGCCCAAAAGAATGGATTTGATAAGCTTTTGGTTTTAGCACATAAGTGAAAACTTTTATATTAAAGCTTATAGCTTTTAGAGAGCTTAGCCTAAAGCTAAGACTTAGCTTTAAACCTAGCTAAGCTATATATTATAGCTTAACTATTATAACCAAGGCAAAGGAATTGGTCACAACAACAAGCAACACGAAACAATCTGGCAACGATGTTGCGAAACAGTACATGTTTTTTTGAAGAAAAGCGATGGAGGAAAAATCGCCCCTCACCTTAGATTTTGCTTGAATCCTAACTTTGAAGCTTAGAAGAAGAAAATGATGTTGAGAAAGGTAGTTTTGAGCTTGAAGATGGTTTTGGAAAGTGGTTTTGATGAAGGTGGTGAAGAAAGGCTTTACACAAAAACCCCTTTGCTTTTGTCCAAAAGTCCCTAAAATCATGGAATTTGAACTTTCTAATTCACATATACCTGTGACAGTGCCTTGGAGCCTTTTTCCTCTTTCCCGTGCAATTATCTCTTGATTTGTTGAGGCTTTAAAACAAGTCTCCAAAATTGATTTCCATGGACTCCTTTGCTCCAAAAACTTCCATAAAAACTTTGTTTTGAATTTCTCTTCAAAATTCTTCTCATTGAGTGGTCCCCCAAAGATCTGATAGCACTGTCAAGACCTTTATGACACTTCTAGCAAGCTAAAAATATAAAGTCTTAGGCCTCAAAGGTATGTACAAAGGTTTGAGGCCTCAACCTACTAAAAATATAGATGCCCAAACATGTAACTATGATATGTGTTCATGTGTATTCTAAGATATCTCAATACGGTCCAACACATATCCCACTCATGACTATCAAATACATCAAAATAATATAAGTTAGTGCACAAAGCCAATTAAACACATTAATTCTAACTATATAATACTAGTGCATACAACTAATTAAACACATTAATCCTAAAAATTTATATAAATAAAAGGCGCATCCCACACATAAAATATCCCTAATAAATATATGCCACACATATGGAATTAAATAATGGCATGACCCACATTCCCTTATGTGAGTAATGATTGCATAGGTATCCCCACTTGACTATAGAGGTTATGACTAACACCTACTATTCATACTACTAGCCTTGGCCACTCATGTGGTAAGGGGTTAGTATTACAATTGGATGTGCAGTAAACATTTTTGAATGGCCATCTCAAGGAGGAGGTTTATGACCAAGTTATCAATTCAAAAAACAAAGTGTGTAGAGACTGGAAGGCATCACTTTGGTTCACTAGAGTTATGGCATAATTATAGGGCCAACTCATGTGGTCAAATTCACACTATGGATCGACCTTGTATGTTTTAGTAGTAGAGTAATTTCCCTTATAGTATGTACTCTTATCTTTATGTTATTATTGTAGATAAAAGAAGAGAATAGAAGAAAATTCAGCTATCCATCTCTCTTGTGGTCTTGTCTACTCTCATGTGTATGTGTTCACTTACAAAGAGCTCATGCTCGCCCTCTTTCTCGCATTCTTCTCACTAAGGAGCCACAGGGACAAGTCCTAAACGTTATAGTAGCCCTTAAAAAGACTAATGAACCAAAACCAGAGGTCTAAAAGAAGAAGACCTCAAAGAGCACACAAAAACATAATGCATGATCAGGGATGTTGTGTTGTGACTATGGAAGTGGTTCAGATAGTGTTTCGAACGTTGTGTCTATCAAAGTGGTTCAGACGAGAGCTCTAAATGATTTGGACATTGTGACTTTGATAGTCCATGTTTGAGACACACTACTAGCCCGCCGATCTACATCATCTATATACCCATGTACATGTACCTGTAGTCAACCTTATAGAAAAGTCCATAGTGTATAATGGACTTTATATACTTGAGTATCCTCCTAGCCACATCCAAGTGCAGCTTCCTCGAGGCCTACATAAAACGACTCACCAATCCAAAAGCATAGTTCAAATCTGGCTTGGTGATAGTCACGTAAATCAAACTCCTACATCATGCATGTAAATAGCAGGGTCCTCCAAAGGATCACCTATATTTACAACAAATTTTGTGTTCTTCTCCAATGGCTTTGATGGCATTGATATTGGCTTACAATCTATCATCCTATGTACTTGGATAACGTGTCCAAAGCATATTGCCTCCTCTGCAAAAGACAAATCCCATCACGTGATCTAATCACCTCTATACCTGGGAAGTATTGCAACTCACCCAAATATTTCATTTTAAACTTCTTCTTAAGGAGCATCTTCACCTCATGAATGTCAACATCATCGTCCCTCGACAATCAAGTCATCAATATAGATGACTACTAGCACTAATCTTTTGCAGATAAAGTGAAAAATTTGTTGTAGATATCTGAAATCTAATAGTGACAAGATACTCTCCTAGCTTGTTTGACCATGCTCTAGGTACCTATAAGCTATACAAGGTTTTATGTAACTTACAAATAAAATCTGAGTGTGCATGGTCTCCGTATCCTGGTGGTTGCACCATGTAGACCTCCTCCTATAGGTCACCATGTAAAAATGCATTCTTTACATCGATTTGATGTAAAGACCATCCCTTAGCTACAACCATAGCAATGACAACCTCTCACGATTGCCATCCTAGTAACCAAGCTAAAAGTCTCCTCATAGTCAATGCTATAGGTCTGTGCATATCCCTTGGCTAACCAATATTGTCTCTCACGATTGCCATCCTAGCAACCAGGCTAAAAGTCTCGTCATAGTCAATGCTGTAGGTCTGTGTATATTCCTTAGCTAACCAATCTTACCTTGTATGTGCTCTCACGGACCCATCTGAATCATGCTTTACTTCGTAGACCCACTTGCATTGCCTTACTCAAAGGCACCAAATCCCATGTCTCGTTTCAATTGCCTTACTCAAAGGCACCAAATCCCATGTCTCATTTCAATCCCTTAGCTAACTAATCTTACCTTGTATGTGCTCTCACGGACCCATCTGAATCATGCTTTACTTTGTAGACCCACTTGCATTGCCTTACTCAAAGGCACCAAATCCCATGTCTCATTTCAATTGCTAGGAATGGATGTAAGAATAGAGATAAGCTCTAGGCTAGTCCCTCTATCAACGGTGTCAACTATGTTCTTGCATTGTTGAATTATGTGTCCTTATGTCTTGCCTTCAAGCCAGAATGCAACTCCTTAATGTGGGTGTGCTAGCTCATCCGGTGTGTCCTCACTTCGCTTGTCATCACACTAGAATGCTCCTTTGCTAAGGGGGTGAAGGTAAAGCTCTTTATGCCTAGATGGAGGCAAGAGAGAATGGTATGGCGATGGTTCTCTCTCCCAAAAGGGGGATAGTGAAAAAGCTAATGCAAGAGGGAAACCTATAATCAAACCTATCTAAGCAAGCAAGATTCCATAGCATACAAGCAAGTAAGAGTAAAGAAGAGAAGAGCTTACAAGTATTCTACGGTAAAGGGAATGAATGTGTATTGCTTATTGTCAAAATTGACTTATATTTGAACTTAAAAATGGTCCAACCACTATTACTAGTCTTAAGAAAGTATGTACATGAAGTTATATGTTCTAAACTTGTCTTACAAAAGATAAGTGTAGGTAAGAAGAAAATGTTTGTAACTTGCGAACCATATATCCAGCACGAGTTTGAGAGCTTGCTTTTGTGTGTCTTTTGAACCTTGTAGGTGCCCATATAATATTAGGCAACCTTGCCACAAGGGCACATATTAGAGCTTGATTATGTATTCAATCAACCTTGGATTTCAATGTGTGTTTGTGTTTGTGTGTGTGTGAGAGAGAGAGAGAGAGAGAGAGAGAGAGAGAGAGAGAGAGAGAGAGGGGGGGGGGATTACACAATAAGATATGGAAGGCATGGTAGTGTGAATGAGGTTGAGTGGGGGGCGTGAGGCACTGAGGTGCCTTACCTTGCCAAAATGACAAAATGGAGGGACTTTCGTGTGTCTCCTTGCCTTAATAGCAAAAGGGCATGGAGTGGCCCAAAGCCAAGTTTATGCCAAGTGTCTTCTTGCCAAGTAGCAAAAAGGCAAGTGTGCTTTGGGCAGTGCATTATATATGCTATTAGATTAATATCCTCTATAATTTTCCCTTGCCAAGTAGCAAAAAGGCAAGTGTGCATTGGGCAGTGCATTATATATGCTATTAGATTAATATCCTCTATAGATAATATAATACTTGATATTTATAAAAAAAAGAGCATGTAAGGGTAGGGCAAATTATTTCAATGAATCATAATTTGAACCCTTCAATTGCTTTAAGATGCTACTAATTTAATTAAGCAATCCAAGAATGTCATTAGTTAGAGTGAGGTATGCCAATATACCAAGGTTATTAAGTTTTTTAAGCGTTACTTAACTGTGAAACGAACGTAACAAATCGCCAGCACTAGGCAGTCATGATGGGCAGTCCAGAAGACTCTCCTGCAACAATTATGTTCAACTGCAGTAAGCAAGGTCTGTTTAGCTCGATCTTGGCTTAGTCAAACGCTTAATTTTTTTCCCTCTAACTAATCACACGAGATTAAGCTGTTTGATTCATGTGGCTGTTATGAGCTCTGACATAAATCTTAAAGAGAAACTGTCTTTGGCATGGTAAATAAATATTTTGCTTTAGGCAGGTAAAATAAAATAAAAAATCAAGATAATGGGAAAAAAATAGTCGCTTGCTTAAAAATGCAGAGACACATAATACAGTACAGGGTTTTAAGAGCCTGGCAAAGCGGTTGCGGGGAGCTTTTCAAATTCTTCTGTAAGGAAAAACAGCATAACGCAGAAAAAAACTAATTTCTAATTTTATGTAATTCAAAACGTTAACATTTGCACATAAAACAGTACAATGGAAAAGCAAAATTTCGGGAAAGAATTTAACAAAATGGGAGAGATTTTATTTTCTATACTCGTGTAAAAGTTTTCATGTTTAATTGCAGGAACAAAGATGAGCTTTCATTACCCATTCTGGAAAAGGCTGATGTGGTGGTGTTTGGCTCCCCTCAAGAAAAGTTTTCAGACACAGAGGTCCTCTTTTATAGGTTGTTATATCAATTTTAATGTTAAAAGCATCCTTCTCATGGCCATGTGAGGAGTGGAGGCTACCCATATGTACCTTTTGTACTGGTTGATGTATTTTCTGTACTTCATTGGTGTACTTGCAACTATTCCATCTGTACTTTGGGATATGGCTTTGGTCGTTTCCTTGGGGGCTGATTTCTATGCCTATAGGATGGACTGCCTTGGGTTTTGGCTTAAGGTTGGGTGGCCTTATTCGCACTAAAACCTCATCACCACATTGAAAGGGTCATAACCTCCTTCAAGGAAGAGGAAATGAAGAACAAAGGGGAAGGGGATAGCTCTTTCTTCACAAAGAAGAACTTCTGAGGTAAAAAATATTCTATTTTTGGTAGAAATAACCATGTAGAGAAGGATTGTTACAGGAAGAATCCTTGTAAACTTTGTGGTAAAAATAACCACAATGAGAAGAACTGCTTTCCCTGAAAAGCAGAGGCAAATAGTGGAAGCACTAATCTGTCCTCTGGAACGGCGACGAGTGGCCAAGCGGTGCATCCTCTACCTCTACGGCCTGGGCTCTCAAAGTAGCTACCTCCTCCGTATGCCATGTAGTGAGGTCGACTATCCCCTGCCCATGCTGGGCTCGAATCCGAGCTAACTTTGCCTCATGCTCCTGTCGTATAATAGTGATGTCCTCCTCTAGATCAGCCAGCAGGTCATCCTCTCTTTGTCTCAAGGCTGATCTTTGCCCTCGTGCTCTAACAATGGCTGAAGCACATTTGCATGGACCAACTCAACTGCGTCTGCTCAAGCTTGGAAAGTGGCACGCTCGGCCCGAGTGTTAAAAAGATTGGGCGCAACTGACTGCTGGCCGTGGCATATAGGGCAACAATCCGTTGATGAGATAGTGCGATCTCATGAAGGCGCCGTGATGCCTAAAGGAGAGTGTCCCCAATGTAATCACACTCTGGAACCAGGGGAAAAGAAGCTGCCAAATACGGATCAAGTGAAGGTGCGGGACGCACTGGCTGGCCGACATTGTGAAAAATTGAGGTGAATGCCTGATGAGCAGACACCTCTGGCCCTGTAAGTGGAATAGAGGATGGAGTGGCAGGGTGGTAGATAGGGGAATGAGAGGGAGTGGTGTCGGTACTGAGGAAGGGTGTAAAGGGGAGGTAAAGAGGAACCACCATTGCATGGGAGATTGGCTCTGAGAAGACTTGCAACCCCAATGACACACCACCTGAGAATTCCCAAAGAGAGGTGGTGGTGAACGTGGTGATGGTCGATGGCGAAGATATCAATGTTGTGATAATGACGGAGGAACCCATATATGATGATTGTAGACTGGGGATGGTGAGAGGTATGGTGGATGGAGAGGAAAGCAAGGTGGTGGTAGATGGAGAGGAAAAACCCGACGGTAAGGATGGAAGGGATGGTCGATGGCGAGAAAAGCACTGGGTAGCCACCAAGCAACGAGGGGTGGCCACCAAGGAAGCCGTAGATAAGAGTGAAGGGGCGAAGGTGAATGTTGATAGCGAGGATGATTGAGGAGTGGTGATCTCAGGCAGGATGGTTGACGGTGAAGTGAGCTAAGGGTTCCCCACGCCCTCAGACACATGGAGAATGAGAGGCGGAGTCCCCCAGGCTAAGGAAACACGGGGTGGTGAGGATGGATGAGGAGGAGAAGGAGGGCCAGTGGGGGATTGGTGGTGATGGGTGTAGTGGCGGCTAGGGGGTCTTTGGGAAATTGAGTAGAAGGGGAAGGAATGCTCAGTTGTAACTGCTGCTTGACCAACCTGATCCCCTTCAAGGAGCAGCATTCTTTGTCCTCATGGCCTCCCTTCTAACAAAAGGAACAATATCTCTTGGAAGGGCAATCACTTGGAAAATAGCCCTGGGAGCGACAGAGAACACCATGCTCCTGAATTGTTCTCCTTTAGCTTCAAATCATCAATCTCCTTCCTAAGTGCTGCCACCGCCGCATTCTCTTGTTGGGATCTGCTGATGTCTTCGAGCTCTTATTTGAGCCTTGCTAGCTCGTCCAGGTATGAGGAAGCAGATGTTGAGGCCACAAAGGTGCAAGAGGCACCAATGATGGTACCGAGGATGGAGTTGGCACCAATGATGGCTCCAAGGATGAAGTTGATGACATCACCACCAGGATGAGAGGAGGCCATAATGTGCTCCTCTCTGCCATTACGCGGGCATTCTCTAGTTGGGTTGCCTTGTTCTAGAACTCTTGAAGGGTCCCCTAGGGAGGAAAGGTCTGCATCCAGAGTCTCCACCCGATCTGTGGGATCATGCCAAGTCCACTCTCCAGGGTCCCACTGCAACCGCGTGAGAGGTCGGCACTCCCAAATCCACAACTGCCAAAAAGTCTCCCTGGCCACCTAGTCGGTGCTGGATATGGGTGCCATGCCCATGCTCGAAAACCAATCACCCTCACCCTTTGCAAGGTGTAGCCTCTGAAATCCTCCAAGGGGTGCTCTGATCTATCTAATCTGCCATGTAATCCAATAGAAAAAGTGAGCAGACCACTGTTCTCATCTGCTCCATGGATTGCCTTGAGGATATCGTGTCTGGTGAACACGCCTAGCCACACTGGGGGGGTCGAGTCTGGAATAGGAGTCAGCCACTCTGGAGGAATAGCTGAGTCAATGTCAATGTTGAGCCTGTCTCTACCTCGGATCCCTGTCAGGCCTCTCTCCTGCTCCTCCTGAGGTAATTGCTTGTGTGCAACCCAATCCCCAAGAGACCTGGCTGGTCCCATGCTCAAGGCGCCCCAGGATATGTGCGGTTAGGCGCCTAGCATGTGGCCACTGGGTAAACAGATTAGGGGATTCAGATCAAAGGTTGCCGAAGCTGCTCCTCTGAGGCCACTGGAACAATATGTCTGAGGGCTGGCATGAGATGATCCCAAGCACGAAGTAGACTGGCTGCGAATCTGTCCTCAAAGGCAGGACTAACACTATGAAGATCCATCTAGTACTCTGCGGCCATAGGCCTCCAAGGCTTGGAGTGCGGGCAGAAATCTAGGCCAAGAGGAAATCCTTCCAAGGCTCACCACTAGGTAGGAGTCCTCTGGCAATCAACTTGCCGAGCAGGACACGGCTCTGTGTAGCTGGATCAATGAGGCCAAGCCCCCCTCTGCTACGTGGCTGAATGATCACTCTCCATGCCACCTTGGCCTTGGCTGGCCTCCCATCACTCCCGGCCCACAAGAAGTTCCGGATCAAACGCCGTACCTGGCCGATACAAGCCTGAGAAAAGGCCCAGCACGAGGTGACGTACCACATGGTGGCAAGCAGTACTTGGTTCACCACCACCACTCTGCCTGCTAGGGATAGCCTCGCCGAGCTCCAATATAGAATCTTCTTCCTAATACTCAGAAGAAGTGGAGTGGGCTGCTGCTCGGGAGAGAGATCAATGCCAACCTGGCAACCGAGGTATCGGACTGGAGTGCCCCTCGGGATCCACTGGAAAGCCTCAGCTGGTCGCCAAGTCGGGATGGGTGCTGAGCCTACCCAAAAAACACACGACTCGTGCCAGTTGATCTGTGCTCCTGATGCATGGCAGAAAATCTCTTATCGCCTCCGTGAATCTTTGGAGATTCCCAACATCTCCAACAGGGTAGGCTTCTGTGTCGTCTTACTCATGGCCTCGACGACAGATAGAAAGAGGTATGGTGCCAGAGGACAGCCCTGTCGAACCGAGCTGGGAAGGGGGAATCTGTCGCCTCGGGCTCCCTGAATGAGAACCTGGCTGTGAGATGCTGAATAAAGTCCTAAGACTCCACGAATCCACTCCATGGGGAATCCCATCCGGCTCATAGTGCTGATTCTGTACTTTCTAGGAACTGGCTGAATATACAGATTGCACCATATGTACTTGATGTACCGCCATGTACTTGCACTGTACGTGCTATTTGTGGTGGTTGTATTTACCATACTCGACTTGTACCTGTTATGCGGGTATTATTCATCTTGGCTGTTCCCTTGGGGCTGTTACCTAGGCCTCTTGAGTGGAACTCCATGGCCCTTTGGCTGGAGGTCAGGTGTGTCATCTCCGGATCAGCAGGCGAGCAGCCAGTTTCAGGCTCTGTCTTTGTTTCCCGAGGTTCCGGTGAAGGTGTCCCAGTCCCCGTCCCTGTTCCCTGGCTCCCCTGGTTTTCCCCATTCCTTTTGATGTGATCCCCCCCCACCCCCCCCCCCCCCCCCAAAAAAAAAAAAAACAAAAAAAAAAGTTTCTTTTCCCTCTCCCTCTCCTCCAGCACTTGCACCCCTCTCTGCTTCCCCCCTCCATGCCCGCTGCCTCCCCCGACCACCAGGGGATTCTCGAGAAAGGGCAGCCACAGGGGATGCTACAATCCTCAACTCCATAAGATCAGAGAACTTGTGAATCAAACGGCGTGCTGATGTGGGCATACTCTTATGTACTGCCTAGTACCTGTGGTACTTGTTGATTCTGTACTTTCTTTGAACTGGCTGAATATACAGATTGCACCATATGTACTTGATGGTTGTACTTGATGTACCGCCATGTACTTGCACCGTGCGTGCTATTCGTGGTGGTTGTATTTACCATAATCGACTTGTACCTGTTGTGCGGGTATCATTTATCTTGGCTGTTCCCTTGGGGCTGTTACCTAGGCCTCTTGAGTGGAACTCCATGGCTCTTTGGCTGGAGGTCAGGCGTGTTATTCGTGCTACATGCTTGGTGGAGTTTCTTGCTATCATCAGAACCGTTCTTCGACATAACTCCATGGGAGATTGTTCTTGGTTGCCTCTCTCTTGGCTGCTGCCTGAGCCTCGACAGGATCTCATGAGAGATTTGCATGCAAGGTCAAAGATATGCTTATATCTTGGGTATTCGGAGCTTCACGTGTGTGCATCCATCGTGTTTGTGTACCCCTCTTTGTGTACCCACTTGTGTCTATGTGTGAACAACCCCTATATGTGTGAGTAATCTTATGCTTAGGTGTGAACACCCCCTTATATCTAGATAAGATAAGTGTGCCATTGTCAATGTGTTGTAGTTGTCCATGTGTCAACATATGGTGTGGTTGCTGGGATTGAGGGATAAGGTACTACACCTTATAAAATGTACTTGTACTTGTCAAGTTTCACATCGTTTAGTCGTATAACTTTCTCTCCTTGACCTTTGTCACATCTCTCTCTCTCTATACCCCTCTTTCTCTCTCTTCACACACACCATGGACATCTTTCATCGACCATAGCTCTGGTCTTGTAGTAGACCCTAACCCTAGGCCTACATTATATGTTTCATGGATTTCATGGCTTCACAGGTGTCCTATGATATGTGGATACTTTTTGGGTCTTTGTACTTGGTATTCTGGATAAACTTGGCTTGTTCCATGTGTGGGAACAAGAGAGACCCCCAAAGCTTATAACTGATAAATACTCCTTGGTAATATGACATAAATTGGGTGGGGGGGGCATTCCGGGCCTAGCGTGGTGTCAGATTTGTATGTGGCTGTGGTTAACTGTGTGCCTTTAATTTAAGTGTTTAATCGTGTTAGTCGTGTGTGAACCTTCGGATTGGCTACACACAAGCTTGCTAGCTAAGGCCAAGGTATGAGGTAGTGCTACCGGAGGAGAGGAGGGGCCAGACCTGGTTGGGTGGGGGGAAACAAGAGGCGGGAAGTGGTGTTGTGAGGGGTATCTTTACATCGTTGACTTCTTGCAGACATCCAAAAGGCCCCCGGGGGCAGGGGTCACATAGGCCTAATGGCTAAGGCCCCAGCGGGAAGCAATGTTACCGGAGGAGAGGGGGATAAATTGGTTGGGTGGAGGTTGGAAGTGGTGCTGTGGATTGCATATACACATATATATTTGGGCCAGTTTGTTGATTTCTGTTGATGATTGTTACTAATATGGACAAGTCACATAGCCTTTAGGAATCCTTTTTATTGAAAAAACGAGTCTTTCATTACGGATAACAACAAAATGTAGGAATGCAGCAATTAAAAGATTAATCTTTTGATTTTCATTCTTTTTCTTAAATACCTTTGAGTAGTTCACTTGATGTGATTAGGATTGTTGTGTGATCATGTTGTACCAAGGTGCATATTAACTATTATATTTATGGAACACATTTTCTCTTATACATGAATTTGGACAATGTGATGACGTTTGCTTCTATGAATAATGTGGTAGAGCAGTTGCAGTCGGTGAAAAAGTTCGTTAGTAAAGGCGGAAGCTTGTTTTTCTTGAGCAACGAAGGTGGGGACGCTAAGCAAGGAACCAATGGCAATGATCTTCTTCAAGAATATGGCATTACAATCAAAGCTAATTGCCTTGTAACGATACTACACTGTATATCTTGACAATGCATAACATAAGAGCTTACAAGTGTTGTTTTAAGCCAAGTAGCTCATATGCGCATATGCATACGTGTACAAAAAAAGAAACAATACGTACATATGGTATGCGCGCGTGCGCGCGCGTGCACACACACACACACACACACACACACACACACACAACATATTCTTGAGAATGCATAATTGTAAGAGCTTGCAAGTGTTGTTTTGAGCGAAGTAGCTCATATGTGCATATGCATACATGTATACAAAAAAAGAAACAATATGTACGTATGGTACATGCTCGCACACACACACACATGCCTACAATCACACTCTGTTGGACACATACACATACACATACATATATACATACACGTACATGTACACATACATGCGCATATGTGTGTGTGTGTGTCTAAATGTTAGCGTGTATATGTATATGTACATATGTACTACACACTTTTTTTTTTTTTTGTAAAACCACACTTTCTATTTCTTTACTATATAAAGAGAAGAGCCCCCAGCGTGGCTCGGCCGCCCGCAGGATCCAGATGCCAGAGATAGATGGCACACCGGCAACAGCACCACACTGGCAGTCTCAAGGCCTATCATAGTGCTTCCTTTCAGATTTCCGGAAGAGGCTTTGGGACAGCTTTTGGCCGAGGAAGATCACTCTCTTCCTTTGGCTTAACGGCACAAAGGAGTCTAGCGGTGGGTACTTGGCTGGCAGTCGGAGGTCGGCCAATAGCTTGCCTGAGGTGCGGCCACCCACAGGAGTCTCAACGACATTGCCTTTGGGATTGCGTGAAGGCTCAGCAGATTTGGCAGCGGATTCTCCGCATCTTCACTATGGATAGGGCATCAACCTGGATCATCACTTGGGTACTGTCGCTTGGGTCACCGAGGCTAGAGTGGTCAGGACTTACGAGGAGGGTGGGGGAGGCCTTGCCCTTCAGGTCTCCCACCATCGTATTGCAGTAGTACCA
The DNA here is from genome assembly GCF_041138505.1 of Cibotium barometz. Taxonomy (NCBI): domain Eukaryota; kingdom Viridiplantae; phylum Streptophyta; class Polypodiopsida; order Cyatheales; family Cibotiaceae; genus Cibotium; species Cibotium barometz. The sequence goes on along the minus strand of NC_141108.1, from coordinate 17,061,619 downwards.
ATCACAGCCCCACCTGCAGGTGTCTGGCAACTAGGCTCATGCCAGCGATGGGAGATTTGCAGTAGCATAGCAGCCTGACACATCTGGCATGCTAGATGTAGCGAGGCCATCAAGGGTACCCACACTCCGCTGGCTGAGACCATTAGGAGCATATGGCTCGACATCATTCACATCCTCCGCGGTCAGTGGGGGAAGTTGTAGGGAGGGGAAGCTGTAAGGAGGTTCTGACCGCATGCGGAAGCGGCGGGAAGCCTTCTTGAGACTTTGGAGGCCTGGCCCTTTTCTCACAGATAAAGGCGGTGACCCCATTTGGCATTACAGGCCACCTGTGTGGTTGTTTCCCCCCCCTTCCCCTGTGTGAGATAGCCTTCTCCTCATAGAGCGGCCAGTCGGAGGAGAAGCATCTCTTCCCCTTATGATCACTTGTTTCCCGCCCTCATATGAGGCGAGTTTGTATTTAGCCCTTCATGGTTGTACTTAGCCCTTTGTGGTTGTTTTTTCTTTAACTAATTGAAGGATCTTTTTCTTGGAAAAAAAAAGGAGAAGAGCCCCCAATTCGCATGCTCTGAAAACCATGGGCGAGGGATGATCAATTTTAAATCTTTGATGCTGTAATTTGAGCAAAATGAATTGTAGTAGAAGCATGAAATCCTACTCTTTGTAATGTACAATCTTGCAATCTATTCGGTTGAGGGTTATGCAATACATCTTGAAAGGGTTGCATTATTGCTGCCATGTAGTCCTATAATGCATACCCAATGTGTGGAAATGACCTTCCATCACGAGATATCATATCCAGCACAATGTTTATACATTTAGTAGATAAAATATAAGCTCTTCTAGGAGTTGTAATTGCCAATGGAGTATTAAAGGCTTTACTCCAATGTATATTTTCTTACCTCAAAGAATTTCCTATTTGTGGAGGTCTCCTAGACCAATGTAAGTATTGCAACACTTCTTTCCAATCAGCAATCAATTTGCTTGTGTATGAGTAACATGGAATCTTGCCTTGCACAAAGATGTTCCACTATTGTAGCTACCATTTACCAAAGGAAGATGCTTTAATTTTTTAACACATTTCCATTGCCATAAGCGTTTCTAAGCAAGGAAAGTATGTAAGATTGTTGCTTTTCTTGCCAACACATGATAATGAATATTTAGGACATTCAGTCCACTATGCATTTTAGGTGAGCAAACCTTGTGATACCTCAACAGTATCAGTGCTTTTTTGATCTCCATAATACTTCCATTGTCTGGGACATGAAAGAAGAAATTTGTTTTTTTGATCATATCAATAGTGGCAAGAAAAACTAGATGTATGCCATGAGATTAGATTGTACAATGTGAAGCCTGACATGAATTGGCCATGTAGGCAATTTCCAATAATCCAGCTTCATTTGTATTCTTTGCATTATCCATTTAGTAGCATCCCAATGAGAGACATTGCAATCCAGTGTATATCCTAAATGTCTGACAATTTTTGTGGGTGGGAGAATTTTCCCAGGCCATAAAATATTGTGCCAATCTTCTTCCTTTAAAGGCAACAATTTCGATTTCTTGAAGTTTATAAATAGCCCTGTAGCCTCACCAAATAGCTCCAGAGTCTGCATAAGTATACATAGATCATTCCGGTTATTTTTCGAAAAGGAGGAGTCATCAGCATAAGCCTGAGCAACCAAGACACGACCATGTGGCAATTGCAAGTCCATTGTCAGTGAGTTTATCCAGATAAAGCAGCAATGGATGAGTCGCTATCGCATATAACAAGGCACTCAAAGGGCATCCTTGCCTTTCTGATTCTATGGGTGATCATTCTAGTAGTCAATTTGTAGGCTACCGTCATCAGTGTGAGCTTACCTGAATAGGAAGGGCAAGGTGTTGGACCAAAACAAGAAGACCTATAAACACATGAACCATAAACTATAAATATTATTTTGTTTTTTTTGGCACCGACTTAACCAAACCCTCTTGCCATGAGGATGGCATAATTTCCTATAACCATGATTGATTGATCATAAGCAAGAGTGGCTGTTTAAGTATATCCTAGAATTGGAGAAAGAATTCAACAGTTAAGCCATCCCATCCTTGGGATTTCCGTTTGCCCAAAGATTAAATTGCATTGTCAAGCTCGAATTCCAAAAAAGGAAGTTGAAGGTCTTGTGCTTCTTGTGCATCCATAATTCCTATCACATGAGAAAGTAGGTCAACACAAACAATAGAAGCTCTATCTGTTAACGGAGCAGGTGTTGCAAAAGCATGTTGCCGGTGAGTCGCACATTCTTGTTCTACTTGTGTGATATTATGTGTCCATTCACCACTATTTGTCCTTTGCAGTCGTGAAATGCATTGCTTTTACCTTGATGTATGGAAGCTTTTGAGGAACATCCCTTATCCAATAACGGTTTTTGTCGTGATTGGATCGATCATTTCTTTCTAGCTCATGACTAGCATAATGCATTCTTTCTTCTTCTTGAGGGGGATAACATACAAATATGGGTGAGCTCTTCAAGAGCTTGCAATTGTCTTTTCAAGCCACAGATTCTCTCTCTTTCTTCCCCTAAATACCATTTTCCATAATCAGCTATAACTCCGCATGCGAATAGCAAAATGATACCAAGCAACATCAATATCCTCACAAATCTCTGCATTCATAACATCAATAATATCACCCACCATATCCTAAAACAGAGGGTGAGTGAGATAGCTATTGTTTATCAAACATAGCCTCTTTACTGGCAGTTGCTCATCAGCAATAGGAGTACCAAAATAGAGACCCATCCATAGGGGAGCATGATCTAAGAGTCCCAATGAATAATCAACCCACATATGACATGTAATAGGATCATAGAGATCAACATTCAAAGAGTAATAATGATCAATCTGGCACGATATTCGGTAAAAGCATTATGATGGAAAGTAAGGCCTTTCCTGTCTGCACATGTTTCTTTCCACATATCCATTGCCTTTAGTTGACATATTGCATTTTTCCATGACACCTTTTCAACTCCAATCATATGCGAAACACCTCTGGTGTTGTTGTTTGGTGATGGCGAGTTATTAAAATCTCCACATAGAAATGCATTTGCCAACCATGGATATTGTAAGAATTTTTACCAAAGTCTAGCTCTTCGTGTAGAAATTGATGGAACATAAACTGATGATAAGATGACCATCTGGATCATTATAAGCTACTATTGGCTGTAATTCATGTCTCACAACCACATAGACCCCAGAAAAAGTATTGATTCTTGTATAATATATATCATAATCATGGAAAAAATGAGTTTGCCCAGCTAGAGCATGCTGATTATGTTCCTGCTAACACACTACATCCGGTTTTAGTTTATATACATAATCCCAAAATAGTCTCCAAGTTCTTGGATTATTCAAACGTTGCACATTATATGATGTGCATTTTATTGTGACATTCATTATCATGATGAAGGAGCAGAATCAAATGTAATTCTGATCGATATGAGCCTGTCAAGTGCAATGTAATTCATATCGATATGAGCCTGTCAAGTGCAGGCCGTATCAATATCATCTTGCAAATCTTGCAATTTTAGCATTCCTCCTCTGACCACTTGAGCCCAAAAACCTCCCCCCTCAGCATTTGTAGAAGTGGAAGCTCTACCATGAGGTGGTGTGGATTCTGTCCATGTACGAGATTGCAATGGTCGAGGTTTAATAGTGACTACTTTACATGCATTTGTAGTTTGCTATCCATTTGCATCTGGCACATTTTTATCCTCGTTAAGAGAGGATTTCTGAGTTGACTCAAGTCAAGTGTTCAATTGTTGTACAACTTTGCCTCGAGTCTGTACACCTATACTTACAGTAGGACCTCACAGGATTAGGCATCTTATTGGGAGGAGGCTTTTGGGTAATTGTATTTGTCCAGACAATTGGAGGCAGAGGGATAGAGTCAAGAGGTGGCTGCAGTTTCAAAGTTGGACATTCTATGGCCAGGTGTCCAAACTTGTGACATGTGAAGCATGCTACTGCAAACACACCCATTTCAGCTCCAAACATTTCTCGCGCATATGCACATTCTCTATTTCCACACGTGTAGAATCCGGGGTGGGTTTATTAGTGTCCCATAATATGCAAAATCTATTACAGTTTCCCATTTTACGTGCGAGGCATATCACTGTACCCAATTCTTTGGCCAGAACTGGCAAAGCATCACTAAAAACTACTGGAAAGTCCACCACTTCTACCCATACAGGGTAATGATGCTTAACCAAAGACTGATAATCCTTGAGAAAAGTCCAAAGAAGCACATGAACCATTTGCATGCCATAGAACCGGGGGGATTTTTCCAACAGCTGTTGTTTATGCATTATGCCAGATGACACAGCCTCAAAAAGATCCCTGGCAGCATAATACACACCCTCAGCATAAAATTTCTTGACCTTGATCAAAATCATTTGCATGGGAATTTTACATTTTAAAGTGGATTTAGGCTTATTCCACACAGCCTGATTTGCCTGAAAGTCCTTATGCAAAACATCATATGAAAATTGTGCATCCAGATCAACGTGATGAGTACCAAATTGTTATGCCTCTTTCATTCTCTTCTACACACACAAACACATATTTGTCTATACATACATATGTATCTCTTTATTTCATTCCTGTTATGTAGCGGTTTCCAATTTTGCACCAGATAACGGCTTTAGTTATGTGATTACAGGATAAAATATTTATTAGATGATGGCGATTTCATAATATACTTTCCTTTTAATTTATACAGATCAGTACAGTACAGGAATATTACTTACATCCAAAAGAAGTTCTTGTTTCGGATTGTGTTCTATGCGAAGAATTAACTCAAGTTAGTATGTATACAATGTCTGCAGATATTTATCTTTTTGCTCATTGAATAAAAAATAAGACCATAAAAGATGCACAAAGAGCTATTTGATAGAGCCCTAGTTACTCCAATCAATATGCCATCTGTAACATGTGGAAGCTTGATGAATAGAATGGGTACTTCAATGGACAGAATCCAGCATTTTTTCGTGACGAAGATAACGCATAAGATAGAGAGATATGTGCAGAAATAAGATAAAAGAGAGAGAGAGAGAGAGAGAGAGAGAGAGAGAGAGAGTATTGGTCCCGAATACCTTCTGTAGGGCCCCCACCATGGATGGTGTATTTGCTTTATTAGAATGATGAACAAATAACGCAAATATCTGTAGATCTTCTGACCTGATTCTTGACCTTCAACGTACACCTTGGCTGTGGAATTCCCCTCGGCTGTCCTGGCCCTTGGAATGCTCCAGCCCTTTGTGAATTATGAGATAACTAAATGACTAACTATCCTATGCTTTTATAGGCTCATATAATGCTGGTCGGTGGGTTGATAAAGCAGTCGGCCTGTTGATGTATCACTCCACGACCTGAATCTGGCCCTTTTTAATAGGCGCCTTTCACACCATGATTTGGCCGCCTTGCTGGCTGTCAAGCCTGCACATGGCTGGGCTGGCTGCTGGGCAGCCATTGTGCCCTGGCTGCCTGGCTGTGCAGCCTCTAGGGCTGGCCCTCCATGGCTGGCCGGCTGGCTGGCCAAGCCCACAAGGGCTGGCCGACAGGCTGCCAGGCGCAAGACCAGGCCGACCAAAGCCTAGCCTCATCCTTGGGCTGGTGGCTAATGGCCATGGCCTCTTGGCCCCTTAGGGTGGCCTAAGGCTTACCCCGTCTCTCAATCAAGGGATACCAACCCCTTTCTCGGGTAGCCCAAAGGGCTGCCCCCTTCTCTGACATGCAACTACAAGCTCTAAGACCCAGATGCCTCATCCTTGGGCTAGTGGCCTAAGGCCTACCCGTCTCTTAATCAAGGGATACCAACCCCTTTCTTGGGGTAGCGCAAAGGGGCCGAACACCTGGAACACTTGACATCATTCCAGAGGGTGACTCACAGTATGGATTGGTTCTGTTTCATGTGCGGGACTTGTACACCTGACCAAGATCATGTACGGTAATTGTACACCTGACCTTGGATGCTTAGAGTGGAACCGTGGTTGACTCATCGTGAACTGGGAATCACAAGGGACGAGTTTCCACTCCAGGTCCTGCACTTGTTGAAGCAGCTTTTGTAGAAAAGCCAACCATCTCGTATCAAAAAGTTGCATGGTCCTGTGCTTGTTCCCACTGTGTACCGAATTCCTCGGAATTTGTGTACGTGTGATGCATATCATTTAGTCCTGCACCAACAAGGTCTAGTCTAGTGGTCTGAATCGTAGTCACTGTTTCCTCCTTGCTCAAAGCATCAGCCATTGGATTGGCCTTAGGTACTCAATCATGCCACCAAATTGTTGGAAAATTTGGCTCTAGTAGTGTTGACGATCACTGCACTGTGTACTTGGCATTGTCTGAGTCCGACGCAATGCTTGATGGTCAGTGTGAACCTCAAAGGCTTGCCCATAAAGGAAATGCTTCCAATGTTTCAGGGCTTGAATCACTGTGAGGAGTTCCTGATCATAGACCAAGTAATTATTTTTTGTAGGTAGTAGCTTACGAGACATGTAAGCTACTGGATGGCCATTTTTTGGTAAAACAGCTCTAATCGCGGTGTTACTTGCATTCGTGATTACCTGGAATGGCTCATCCCATGAGGCCAATGGTAGACAAGCTTATCTTCAAGCTCTCGGCTAACAATTGCACCAACCGAAGAACCAGGGGCGACCGCTGGGTTTGTGTGGGAGCGGGGCTCACCACGGAAGCTGTGGAGGCTGGGATGGTAGTCTTCTTTGGACAATCCTTAGAAGTGTGTCCTTTTGTATGGCAAAAGAAACACCTACCCTTCTTCTTGTACTGAGCTATCGCTTCTAGACTCAGTTTACCATCGGTCTTGCCTGCGTGAGCTTTCTGGTTTGGAGTAAGCTTGGGTGGATTAGTCGAGTTCTTGGAGCCAGAGGCTCTCGTGCTCTGTCCTAGGGGAGACCCCGTCTGGTTATGGCCTTTTTCCCTCGAGGTGGGTGCCTTGGGAGTGGAAGGCTGGGAAGTCTTGGGCTTTCCTCCATTGTACTTCATCTCAACACTTTGCACAAGCGAGAGTGCATCTTTGAAGGTGGCTGGCTGAAATATACGCACTTCCCACTGGATTTGTGTGTCAAGGCCATAGAGAAGCTGCCCTTTCTTGTCTTTATCAGAAATGCCCAATCGCAAACATAAATTCCAAATTTTATTGGCATACTGTAGGATTGGTTGCGTGTTTTGACGTGCCCCCCTAAACTTGTCTTTGAGTTTCTCAAGGTAACGGGGTGGTAGAAACTACGGCTTAAGATCTACAACGAATTAGTCCTAGACATAAGCTGCCATACATAATTTGGTGTGGGCATGAGCCCACTGAGTCCATGGGATGGCCTCGTCCTCTAAATACCAACTAGCTAAGATCACTCTGTCCGTATCATTTTTTCTAACAGCAGTGAAATAAGCTTCAATTGATGCAGCCAAGAATAAAGAGTCGTGGGGTTGAGTTTACCATTATACTTATTGAAGTTCATTGTGTCGGGAGGATGACTCGAGAGGAAGAAGCTGGTGTCGCTCTGGCATCTAAAGCCACAAGAAATCTTTCGTGCTCCACACGTCGTCTGGTGTCTTCTTGTGTGGCAACATGGGATGCTGCCGCATGGTCTTCCATCAATTGAATCTCCAATGCTCGCATTTGCAACTCGAGTGTTGAACTCGGCTGCAGTAGTAACCCTCTAGAAGGGTTATCCGGAAGAGGATCTGCTATCAGCTTTTGGGAGAGAGAAGGAGACAGAGAAAAAGGGAAGTATGGGTTCTTTCTGCTAAGATCTGCACCTTCTTCTCTTCCAACTTGGTGTTTTGGTTTGCGAGTGCTTGCACCATAGTTTGGAACATCTCGTACACATTCATGTCCGCCGTCCCCGAAGGACTGCCTAGTGCTCCTTTTCCAGATTTCTTTGTTCTTTCTTCGTCGAAGTTTGCCATAATGGGAATATGCAACTCCTTTTCGGACCGCAACAAAACCATCCACTATGCGTGTGGGAGACTTTCTGGAGGCTAAAAACCAACCGTTCTTCGAGGGATGGGAGTCACACCGAGAGGGGTGTTCCTCCGGAGTCTAGAAACCAGTCCAACTATCACCATATGTGACATGAGCTCCGTGGTTAATGGTCTTGAAATTAGATCATATTGATAAAGGAGTTTATCTTGGCATCCATATATTAAAAGTACAAGCTATTGAGAATGGGGGGATTATCCAATACAACTTGTGAAAGGCACCATTCATCTTAGTTTGGTGTATGGAAAATGCAATGCAGCACTTGTGATGGAAACTGGGGCCTAGGATCACATAGGAACAATCCCCGTGGACCTTTGTATTTTCTTTGAAATCATCGATGTGAACAAGTTTTAAAGAAGAGGACATATACCTATGTTTATTATTGCAGGTTCACACTTATTGTCAATAATGGGTGGACAGGTTTTAAGAGAGGGTGGACATTTTATCAAATGGGTGCCTATCTCATAAATACATGAGGATGCTTCATTGCAAAGGGGTGGACATTTCATTATCGGTGCCTGCTATTTTATTAAAATCTGGTACAAAGGGTTTGCACGGCTCCCCACACTTATTGCCAATTTTACAACTGCGTAGGTTTGGTAGATGCATAAAGGCTATGGATGGCACTCAGATCTTTTATACTTAGTCGAAATGCATCATTTGGGCAGGTATTACACATACACTCTTATGACCGCCTGGGCATGTTTCCAAGGTCCATCAAAATCTGCACACGTTAGACGCAGTCGCTTTCTTAAAGAATTGGATCATGAGATATTTTTCTCTTCCAATCCCTCAAAACTCTCTTGGAAACATAAGTCTGGGACTGGTTTCGCACACCTTGCCTTCTGGAATGATTAGTGACTGGCCTTTGACTTTGGTTTTGTATACCTAATAGAGGTCTCATTTCTTTCCCAAAGAAATCATGTTTTGTCATCATCATATGTACAATACCAAGTTGCAATATTTCTCTCTTTGGTCGGTGCATCTGTGTGTTGCTAGAGTATGTCCTTGATGTGAAGTTTACAGGGCAGAGGTATGGATCTCCAGTGGCAAGGCTGCTTGGCTTACTTGAGATATTTAGGTCCGCTGAATACTAGGGAAGTGCCCTGGCGGGATCTGGTGCCTCGCCCCTCTCTCTGGTGACACCACAGGTCCACTGAATGGCAGTATTACTAAGTGAAAAGCGAGTGCCTGGCGCAATCTCGTGCATTGCCCCTGATCTATCAGCTCTTTTTGGTGCAGCTGCAACAACTCGGTGTCCATCATGATCGTTTGATATGTGCTAAAGAAATCTGCTTGAGTAGGGTTCAACTTATTGAGAGAGAGAGAGAGAGAAAGAAAGAAAGTTATATTAACGTCTTCAAAGGACCCAAAGGGTCTATGAGACCAAAATGATGTGTACTTAGTGTCCATGAAATCTCGTCATGGATGAAATAAGAAAAAGCAACAGTAAACTAAAACTGAAAACTGAAAGCTAAGATCTTAGACTCTAAGATTATACAAGATGAAAAATATAGATCCTACTATGCCAGGTATAGGGTACAATAGGTGATGGGATATGGGAGAGCTGATTAAAAACAGCTAAGATGTCCATCATGGGTGATACAAGAAGGCTAGAGATGTCAATAGTCTGCTGTGAGGATGAGGCTGCTCGATAGCGGGCTAGGATCTCTTGAATCCGGGGCTGATGAGTTGGGGGTGGTCGGGGTCTGACGAGACAAGGGCGTCTAGCTCTCTGAAGTGTGCATGCCCGATTTTTGATGACTCCCATGGGCCTGTTGCGAGGAGGCACTCTGGCATAGGCTCCCGTATCCACTGTGATGTGCTTTGGTGCCTCCCTATACTCGTGTAGGTTGGAAAAAGTTGGTGATGGTAAGCTGAGAGGAGGGCTGTTGGGGGCGAGGATCATTGGGTAGTGACTCTCTGTGTCGGCTGAGCTCCAATAGGAAGAGTCCAAGGAACCTCTGACAAGGGCGTCTAGCTCTCTGAAGTGTGCGTGCCCGATTTTTGATGACTCCCATGGACTTGCTGCGAGGGGGCACTGTGGTATAGGCTCCCGTATCCACTATGATGTGCTCTGGTGCCTCCCTATACTCCTGTAGGCTTGGAAAAGTTGGTGATGGTAAGCTGAGAGGAGGGTTGTTGGGGGCGAGGATCTTTGGGTAGTGACTCTGTGTCGGCTGAGCTCCAATAGGAAGAGTCCAAGGAACCTCTGATCTGGTACTCCATGATCCAAGATAAGGGTTCAAAAGCATAGTCACTAGAAACGAGAAACGGGAATGGAAACGGGGAAACATGTTTTCAGGGTGGAAACGGCCGTTTCCTGTGACAATATCTTTGGGAAGCAAGAAGCGGCCATGAAAACGGATGGGGTCGTGAAACGGAGAAACGCGCTTCTAGGGACTGAAACAGATGTTTCCTGTGACTATGGTCTAGACAGTGAAATCTCCCTCTGATCTCATAGTAGACTGGGCACTGGCAAACATAGTGCTTCTCCAACTCAACCTTCGTCTAACAGATACATGTCTTGTCCTCTCTAGGTATGGGGTTGCTGTGACAATATCTTTGGGAAGCAAGAAGCGGCCATGGAAACGGATGGGGTCGTGAAACGGAGAAACGTGCTTCTAGGGACTGAAACGGATGTTTCCTGTGACTATGGTCTAGACAGTGAAATCCCCCTCTGATCTCATAGTAGACTGGGCACTGGCAAACATAGTGCTTCTCCAACTCAACCTTCGTCTGACAGATACATGTCCTGTCCTCTCTAGTTATGCGCTCAGCTCTGCCAGTCTCTATCCTTAGTCTATGGGATGATACCCTAAGCTCGCCAATAGCTATCTTCATAGCATGGGACATGAAGGCATCGAGATAACTTGGTCTCCGTATGAAACCATTTGTTGTGACAATATCTTTGGGAAGCAAGAAGCGGCCATGGAAACGGATGGGGTGGTGAAACGGAGAATCGCGCTTCTAGGGACTGAAACGGATGTTTCCTGTGACTATGGTCTGGAAAGTGAAATCTCCCTCTGATCTCATAGTAGACTTGGCACTGGCAAACATAGTGCTTCTCCAACTCAACCTTCGTCTGACAGATACATGTCCTGTCCTCTCTAGGTGTGCGCTCAGCTCTGCCAGTCTATGGGATGATACCCTAAGCTCGCCAATGGCTATCTTCATAGCATGGGACATGAAGGCATCGAGATAACTTGGTCTCTGTATGAAACCATTTGTTGTGAATATTAGGAAATGATCTCTGTGGTATTGCATCTTGGTAGGCAATGGGCTTACTGGTGTGATCCATGTGTTATGTATGTATAGCCTCGGTAGATCCTCAAGCCAAGTCATGGACACTCCAGCATTGCAGTTACTGGATACACCTCGGAAAACACACCAATCAACCTATCTTCACAAGAAAATGCCATCTTGAGCTTTAGCCTGCCACATAGAACAATGAATTGTAGACACCTCGACGTCCATGATTCCCCATTCGTTGAACTATGAACACATCACGTCCAAAAATCTCTGAACATTGAACTGGGAACACATCCCATCCAAAATCCTCTAACAATGAACTCGGAACACATCCCATCCATATAAGTGGAACTGCTCGACCCAACAAGGTTAAAGAGTTGAATAATAAACCTTATCTAGGCTATTTTCCCACAAAAGATGCAATACTTCTAACAGAAACAATCTTCAAGAGAGCACATAGGACAAGAGAACACTACACAGGGTATGTTGTGCTTGACACTATCCTCTAAAGTGCCCATGTTCCCTTCCATCTTCTCTCTATTGTTCCACCCACACATAGTAGAAACAATCTTCAGGAGAGCACGTAGGACAAGAGAACACTACACAGAGTATGTGAACCATGAGTTCCATAAGTCCAATGCATCCCAAATAAAGGGAGCCATAAACAATGTTTCCCTGAAACCATCTCAAGGCAAACAACAACACCTTTCTCCTTGCATGGCTATATAAGGGTTAGTGAACATCAAAAACACTTCGTAGTGTAGAAAAATGGGGGAGAGACAGAGATAAAACTGAAACTGAAACTGAAATGAGAGCATAACTAGAAGGAAACACAAACCATAGACATACCTTGAGATGAGTGTAGACAAGACACAAGATTGATACTTTCATTGATGTGACACCTACAATATATAGGTGAGAAGTACAAGATTGAGTAGACTGACTTATGGGATAAATGTAGAGGTGCCACATGGCACTAGACTCAAGACATAAAGACTCAACTGAAACTAGACTAGAGAAATAGTACACCTAGTGTGCACTTATTTCCAACACCCTCCTTAAGTGGACACTAGGAGGAAGACAAAAAGACAAGACTATGACATGACAAAAGATAAGACCAAGACAGAGAGACTAGACAAGGATTGAGAGACAAGCTAGAAGACAAGATGGACAAGACTAGAAGACAGACATAAAGACTGATAGACTGAGAGACAAGACATGAGAGACAAAAGATCCTGAGACACCCCTCCTCAAGTGATATCCTCATATGGGTCCACAAGGGTAGGGACAAGAGTGGATCATAGACAGACAGAGAGAGAGACAATCAGCCAGTAGAGTGGTCCCACAGAGAGAGAGACATTCAGATAGACATGAGAGAGACTGACAAATAGAAGATAAATGGGGACATAGACAAAATGCCAAAGACATGTGGGTAACTAATCCACAAAAGATAGGCATATAGACTGATTAAGACAGAGTGTCAGAGACATATGATTGTAAGATCACAACACATAGACAGAGAGACTGACTGATTGTAGATAGACAGAGAGATGGACCTTGATAGATAATCCCTCCTCAAGGCCAATCCTCCTGCTAGAGTGGGTAATGCAAGGGTGCCTCTTGGATAGGGACAAAGATAAGTCCATGTAGACAAATAGACATGATATTACCCCATGATCTACATCATTGGTGATCAATGGTGGTAGATAGCTTGAAAAACATAGATAATTATGAGAGAGATGGGAAGGTCTTACCAGATTTGGCAGTGTCTAATCCCGTACAAGATAGAGAAGTAAATGAAATTCAGAACTGAGATTTTTATTTTTCAAGAGATAGAGAGTAAACTGAAAATAGAACACAACATACACTTGATTTCTGCTTTAAATTTGCTGCTGCAGGTCTGGCTGGTCCAATGGACAGCTAACCCACATGTGAAGATGAAGAGGAAATGGGAAATAACAAAGGGGAAAATGCCTTTTGCACAGATGTTGCAAATCAGGTCCAAAATCAGCATTGGAGTTTACCTTCACAAAAGGAGGTGTCGAGCTGATGTCGAGAAGACCAGAGATCCAAAAATGACGAGTTGTTGCATGAGTTGAATGTCCAGGAGGTCCACGACTTGAGAAGACATGTTGATGAAGAAGAGAGTGCGGGGTCAGCTGCGGCATGTGCAGTACTAGAGGACAGGCCGGTAAGCTCAAGTAGAGAGGCGGCAGCACCATGATGAACCCCCGCAGCAGCAAGAAGGAGAAGTCGGGCAGTTGTTGGCACAGATCTGGAGTTGTAAGCTGGAGCAGCAAATGAAGGCGATGACAGGCTGACTGAAATCGCCCTGAGGATGCCATGAGATGAGGCCCAAAACTGACGGCAAGCTGATGTAGAGTAACGCTCAGTTTTTTTTTTAAATGTAGATGGCGGGCAACAAGACAGGAAATGGCGGGCAGATTCCTGAGTGGAATGGCGGGCAGAATGCGAGGCAAAGAAGGATGAAATGGTGCACTGATTTCTGAGTGGAATGGCGGGCAGTAATCAGGGGAAGAATGGCGCAGATCATGTAGGTAAGAATTGCTTCCATGACGGAGAACAAAAAAAGGAGATCGGACTCTAAAGACTCAGCGCAGAACAGAAGAGAAATGAAACCTTTAACCCTTAAGAAGCTCCCTGCACATAGGAAAGGAGAAAAAAACACCCTGAGGAAGCAAAGCCTAACCCTAAAGGAAGCTGGCTGCTCAGAGCATAATATCCCGAAAAGAAACAGAGCAAATTTACAAAGCTCTAGGCACAGAATACAGGGAAGCAAATCCTCACAAAGAGTAGCGAAAACCGCAGCTTGGGGCAGGAAAGGAACTAGGAAAGGCTGGCTTTGATACCATGTAGAAAAATGGGGGAGAGACAGATAAAACTGAAACTGAAACTGAAATGAGAGCATAACTAGAAGGAAACACAAACCATAGACATACCTTGAGATGAGTGTAGACAAGACACAAGATTGATACTTTCATTGATGTGACACCTACAATATATAGGTGAGAAGTACAAGATTGAGTAGACTGACTTATGGGATAAATGTAGAGGTGCCACATGGCACTAGACTCAAGACATAAAGACTCAACTGAAACTAGACTAGAGAAATAGTACACCTAGTGTGCACTTATTTCCAACACATAGTAAATAGCAAAAGCACCAACTTTGCAAACTCAAAGTATACTTAGCTTTTCTTTGCCAGGTTGGTCATGAATCGAAAAGAAATATCTCCTCAGCATATCCTTAATATATAGCTTGCGTGTAAGCTTAATAATATAATCCACAATATCCATATGGAAAGAGTGCTAAACACATGCACATAAAGCCAACTCCATACTTCCAAGATAAATTCTATGAATTCATAAATCCTTAGACCAAGCTGTCTACTGCTCATGCTCTTGCTTCATAGGCTATGAAGCGGGCTGGCCATGCTTAACAGCAATGATGGTAAGTGTAGTCCCCACTTGAGATCTTTTCTATTCCTCATTGATAGAAGGAAGCCTCTGCTTCCAAGAAAGCCTATGCTCTGATACCAATGTAACTTCCAAAGGGCCAGGGGGTTTTGCAAAACACTTGACCATTAATGCAATTAAACATTGAAATTGGCCACAGCCTTAACCATATGCCACTTAATCCACAGAACTATAAAAGAGAGATGTCCCTAGCCGACACTGGGTAGAGGCCGGAATGGGCCGACCCTCCGCCCCCCTTGGAGTATTTTGTTACCCAAGGAGAAAATATCATGTACAAGCTTTGAGGGCCTTACTCTCCCCACATGAGCTGTCGGATTATCCATATACAAATGCCATAACGCAGCCCAACATGAGGCAACCATAAAATTCAGCCAGTAAACAGGTTGTAGAAATGCCAAGCCAATAATATAATCCATATATCTCCATGTGGATACTGATTCTTCCCCAAAAAACCACGGGTCTTAATGCAATAGAGCTGGTACAACAGGTTCAGCTCTCCATTCAGCTGGTACAACAAATACAATGGCTGGTATAGCAAGTACAAGGGTTGGTACAGCAAGTACAGTGGTTGGTATAGCAAATACAAGGGTTGGTACAACAAGTACAGTGGCTGGAAATCATAATAAAATGATTAAATACCCTTGCCTTCAGTATTTCTTCGCGATGGAAACCTCCAAAGCAGTCCCCAACAGCCGTATACTTCATGGGCAGCCTTCAAGAGAGAAATGAAATGAAATGTTATATTATTAGCCATCATTAGGGCAGCCTGTAATGGTAGTAGAGGCTAGTGTGCAACAAGAGAGCCTCTCCAAATGAAGAGAGAAACCAATAACATGTCAGGCACACGCCCAATGTAATCCGAGGCCTCCTATGTCACCAGGATGTCCAAGGTGCCCGGATTCCATATCTAGATAACCTCCCATTCCCAAAGCTTGTACAAAAGTCCATAAATCCAGTAAATTTGATAAATGCCTGTAAATCCTGGAAATGGTGACATTACCTCTCGTTTCTCAAACAGTTGTCCTCAACGGTAAGAGGAGTCATATCATCCCAAAGTCCAAATTCATAACATGAAAGCGCGTTCGCCACCTTTTTGATGTAGATAACAATGCCCCTCCTTGACCGCATCCTCTATTGCCCTGCCCAAGCTGATCTAACAAAAAGAAATGAAGCCTTCCGGACTGTCAAGAAAATGCACAGTGAAGACATGGTAGCCGAGGAAAAAATGGTTGAAGACTTCAGAACTGGGTCACATGGGAGAAGGGAGCCAAGGAAGCACTGCAGGTCGTCTGCAGGTCGAAAATAAGCAGATGCTGGCAGAATTAAAGAAGCTCAGTGGAACCACCCTTGCCCTGGAAGTCAACAACAGAACTGGCCAGTGTATGGAGTGCAATGGCATAGGAAATCAAGCAGCAAAAAGCCTTGCTAAGGCAAACATGCAAATACCTGCAACACAGCCACCCATGCAATGCATGGTGGATGCTCTCAACCATCGGCCTTCCATCCCCTTTGATGACTGTGAGCACCTATCTTAGATATGCCAATCCTCCAGTGGTGCGTGTCTATCCTCCAATGGCTGATTCCCATGTGTAACCTGCCACCTTGGGCAGTCCTCTCTTGGGGCTTTGATGAGTTAGATAATGTCTATCTGTTTAAGTCTCTCTGAACCCCCTTGTGTCACGACCCTGTGTTTTTCTCTGGACAAGATGCGGATGTGCACGGGGACATGGTGGACAGTGTGAATGGCATCAGGTGGGAGTGAAGATGGAAGCCCATGTGTGGATAACCCCATGTGTGAAAGGGGGCAAAGAGATTTTAGCTTTGAAGGTTTAAAAAACCTTTAAAATCATTTTTAATGCCATTTATAAAGAAACGTGGCCCTTATGCTATATTTGGGGCCACGTGTGCTTTTTGGGTAAAAGGAGGGCTAGCAGGCAAAAGAGGCGCCTATCCCTACAGCAGGCGCATGTGCTTTTTCGTGGAGGAGGGCTGGTCGCCTGAAGATGCATGTTGGCTGCGCACAGGAGAGTTCATGCTGATCTGTACGACTGTACGGACAGCTGTACGGACAGGACAGAAACTGGCGCTGGACAGTTCTGCTGCAGGCGGCGCTGGCCAGATCTGGTTGTGCAGGTACAGGTGTGTACAGGTTGCTGGTACAGGCAGCGCAGGCAAGTACGACAGCAGGTACAAGACTGTACGACTGCTGGTACAGTAGACTGCTCGTGGGCTGGACTGCAGGTTCAGGTGGGCTGCGTGGAGGAGAAGACAGTCGGGCAGGGGCTGAATAGAGCGTAGATCTCTTCTCTTTCCTGGTGAAAAGTTGGCGCAAAGAGACTGTCTGCATGGACTCCACGTGGATGGACTGCAGAAGTGCTGGATTGTACAGGGCATGAGAGGCTCTCTTGGAAAGAGGGGACTGCAGGAGAAACAAGGGCGTACATGTGGGGACAGCCAGTACCGCTTTCTCTTTCTCTCTTTCTCTCTCTCTTCCTCTGCTGAAAGGTAGACAGGGGCTGGTTTCTCAGGACAAAAAGGTGAATAAGGGCTGGATATTCATGAACATAGACATCATGTCAATGGCGTTCATCTGAGGGAACTTTCAGCTTCTCTTTGCTTTGGGTTTGGGACTGTTTTGGGACAGTTTATGGGCTGTTTTTGTTTGGTTGCAAATTCAGCTATGTGCTTGGGTTTTTGGGCTGCAAGTACAGGTCTTGTGGTTATGTTTCTTGGCATGGGAGTGATGCAAGCTCGCATGGCTGCGTGCTCATGGAGCAGATTGTTTTCTTCCTGCTAGAAAGGAACAGTGGGACCAACAGTTATGGGCATCTCTATGTTGCCAGATGTTTCATGAGGGAACAGGTAACTAGATGTATGCCGTTGTTGGCGCTGTTGTTGAATGGTGCCATGAATGGTTTTGTATGGAAATAGGACAGAAGTTTCAAAGGGAAACATGCCTAAGGGTTTCATGTGGAAACAGGTCGTAGGTTTTCTCGAAGAAACATGTTTTTGGGTTTCTCCAGGAGATAGGTCACATGCAGGCAGAAGGTACAGGAGTAGACACATGTTTGGTACAGCCTTGCAACTGACAAGACAGGGGACAGGGAATCCATGACAGAGATGGATAGTACCCTTGGATGGTAGAGAGGGTTTGTACAGGTGTGTCAACTGTATGGTTTGCTGTGCTATGATGCGAGTTCTCTTTTGAGAGACAGTTTGGGAGTCTGTGTTGTGATGCAGAAGCACTGGATGTGTCAGGGTGTGATGCTGTTTATAGTGTGAGAGGCTATGGATGGTTGTGGCAGCCTTGATCATGGGAGAAAGCTTCTGTATGCAGACTCAATGTGAAGAGTCTTTCGATATGAACAATGGCTGGACTTGTTTGTGGATGCCGTGTGGACAAGAAGCCAGATGCAGGTTCTTTGCAGGCTTCAGGAGTTCTACTGGGACGGCTGAATTACTAGCCTTATATTGTAAATTGTAATCAAAGCTCTTTTATTCAATTAAAGAAATACCGCAAGGGGCGCCATTGCGATTTGGGGCCAATCGGTGTCCGTGTACTATTTGGAGGAGCACTCTAGCTCCCCCTGTTTGTTTTCCTTTTCTAGGTCCTCAATGGTGTTGAAGTGTTTTATGTGCGAGTGTTTGTTTCACCGCCCTTTGGTTTCTGAAGGCCGGTTTACAAGGTTCCGCTGCCGGGACACATCGTCGACTTTCTCAAGGAGGCGAGTCCGTGGTTGCTTTGGTCGGGACAATCGCCAACTTTCCTAAGGGGGCGAGCTCGTGGTTGTCTCATGAGAGTCACATCAAAAGCTTCAACATGAGGAAAGTGAAAAGGAAGTGCAGGACATAGTACAGGATTTTGTGTCTTTGCCTATATGAGGTGAAGAGCAAGAGCTGAAGATGAAATTCAGGAGAAAAGACACCAAGGACAAGAAGTAGTTGGCAAGGAACAAGAAGCAGTTGAAGTGTTATGGTGCAGGAGATGCGTTGAAGGCTATGGCTTTCGACAGTTTGTCACCGGTGGTATCTTCATAGAGGCTTCATGGGTTCGGAAGACAGTTTCTTTCTATGTTTAGCAGTGGTGATCTACTATGCTTCATCGAGGACTTGTGCTTATCACTTGGGTGGAGTGCAAGCAGGTTTTGGGTGCCTGAGGATGTATCAGATGAGGCTCAGACGGAAGCAGAGGAACTTGACGAGGTTCTTATTCCCGAGCAGATACTGGCACATAAGGAAAGAAAGGTACAGGGTAAAGTTTCCCGTCGCTATCCTGTGAAGTCCAAGAGCTGTTCACTGATGGATGCGAAGTGGATGGAGGAGGTTCACTGATGGATGCGAAGTGGATGGAGGAGGGTGACTTAGCAGATTCACCTCAGGAGTTGCAGCTTTATCTTGATGCCTATGAGTTGGAGTCGACTCTTGTTACGGCTCATTCAGGTTCAGCAGAGCATAGGTCTGGAGTATTGCCTGATGCTCAAGAGGGGGGTAGCACCTCCGCTCCCTTGTTACAGACAGGCTCATTTGTTATCTAGGAGTCGCTTGGTGACATCTTTGTATTCACCCGAAGGTACTGAGGCTGACAGTACATCTGCTTATGGGACTTCTATGATATTGTGTTCTAGACACATGAGATGGTAAAGTTGGCAGTCGCGCGCACTTTGAACTCTAACTGCAACTATGGATAACTCTATGGAGGACATAAGTCTTGCGAGCAGTCCTAGAGTTGGTTTGGTTCATGGAAATATGGATCGAACTCTATTTGTGCATGTATGCATACACTTTTTGAGGTAGAGGTATTTTTGTATTCTGGTGCCATTGGATCCTGGTACCATTGAGAATACATTGGGAAATACTCTGCATTGTGTCATGTGCTGCATGTATGTTGGTATGATACATCAAGTGCTTTATTATGTCATGGATGCACCATTGGGTGTAACTCTTGCGGGATGGCCATGAGACATATGTGGGAAAGTACTTGGTAGATGTAGTGTTTGGATGCATTGAGTGCTTTCATATGCTCATGTTTTACCTTCAGTCGTGGGTCCTGCGGGATGCCCATGGGCGTAAGGCTTGCGAGCAGCCCTTAGACTGTTACTTTAGAGTAGGTAGAGCATCTTGAGGAGCATATTGTTTGCGAATGCATATGTGTGTCATGCATATGTTTGTCATATGTAGAATGATGCATGGTTTTGTTTTTGGCTAACACAGTTAACGTGTTTCCATTTGATTTTAGACTTTTGCTGTAGGTTCTGAAGGAACAAGCAAGAGGACAGTGTGGCTTATTGTGCAGGATGATTATTTTATCACCCAGATGCATTGGAAGGCCATTGTTTTTGGCATATGGGGTGTCTTTGCTCATGAGATGCTTTATTGTGCCATTGAGTGCAATCGAGGACGCTTGCCATTTTTCAAGAGGGGGGTATGTCATGACCCTGTGTTTTTCTCTGGACCAGATGCGGATGTGCACGGGGACATGGTGGACAGTGTGAATGGCATCAGGTGGGAGTGAAGATGGAAGCCCATGTGTGAAAGGGGGCAAAGAGATTTTAGCTTTGAATGTTTAAAAAAACCTTTAAAATCATTTTTAATGCCATTTATAAAGAAACGTGGCCCTTATGCTATATTTGGGGCCACGTGTGCTTTTTGGGTAAAAGGAGGGCTAGCAGGCAAAAGAGGCGCCTATCCCTACAGCAGGCGCACGTGCTTTTTCGTGGAGGAGGGCTGGTCGCCTGAAGATGCATGTTGGCTGCGCACAGGAGAGTTCATGCTGATCTGTACGACTGTACGGACAGCTGTACGGACAGGACAGAAACTGGTGCTGGACAGTTCTGCTGCAGGCGGCGCTGGCCAGATCTGGTTGTGCAGGTATAGGTGTGTACAGGTTGCTGGTACAGGCAACGCAGGCAAGTACGACAGCAGGTACAAGACTGTACGACTGCTGGTACAGTAGACTGCTCGTGGGCTGGACTGCAGGTTCAGGTGGGCTGCGTGGAGGAGAAGACAGTCGGGCAGGGGCTGAATAGAGCGTAGATCTCTTCTCTTTCCTGGTGAAAAGCTGGCGCAAAGAGACTGTCTGCATGGACTCCACGTGGATGGACCGCAGAAGTGCTGGACTGTACAGGGCATGAGAGGCTCTCTTGGAAAGAGGGGACTGCAGGAGAAACAAGGGCGTACATGTGGGGACAGCCAGTACCGCTTTCTCTTTCTCTCTCTCTCTCTCTCTTCCTCTGCTGAAAAGTAGACAGGGGCTGGTTTCTCAGGACAAAAAGGTGAATAAGGGCTGGATATTCATGAACATAGACATCATGTCGATGGCGTTCATCTGAGGGAACTTTCAGCTTCTCTTTTGTGTGGGAGAATGAGAATTAGGGTTAGAGTTCATGTGGGAGACATACACAGAGAAGCAAGGGAGAGAGAGAGAGAGAGAGTTGTGGGGATAAGTCAACTCATGAGGCATGAGTGTGTGACTCCCCTATCACACATGTATATTGCACTAGTACACATAGTGCACTTAGTACATTAAAAGTACTAAGTGTACTATGTACTATAACTTATGGGCTTGTACACACTATAAGGGTGGGCATAACGCCTTTACCCCAACAACCTCCCACTTAAAGGCAAAGTGCCCTTAAGTAAAGGAAAAGAAAAAATCAGCATGTACATGATAATATACAAGGCCATATCAAGGCTGAAAGTGGCCTCATCCAATGCCCATCAAGTGTCTGCAATGAGCAAACCGCTCCGGAGGCAAACTCTTCGTCAGCAGATCAGCCGGGTTGTCATCCGTATGAATCTTAACAAGCTGAATTTGCTTGTTCTCTATCACCTCTCTGATGAAGTGATACTTCACATCCACATGCTTCGTCTTTGCATGAAAGACAGGGTTCTTTGCCAACTGGATGGCACTCTGACTGTCACAATGCAACAATGGAATATCCCCTGTATAGCCCAAATCAAGCACTAACCGAGATAGCCATAATGCCTCCTTGCAAGCCTCTGTGGCTGCAATATACTCGGCCTCTGTAGTAGATAAGGCAGTGCACTTCTGCATCCTGGATATCCATGACACAGCACCTCCTGTGAATGTAAATACATAACCGGTAGTAGACTTCCGGTTATCTGGATGACCGGCATAATCCGAATCCGTATAACCATGCACTAATGCATCCTGTTTGCCAAAGCAAATGCACATATCCTGTGTGCCCTTCAGGTATCTCATGACACCTTTCACTGCTTCCCAATGCTTCTTGCCAGGGTTGGCCATGTATCTAGAAACCACTCCCACTGCAAATGCAATGTCCGGCCTAGTAGCAACCATGGCATACATGAGACTACCACAAGCTGAAGCATACGGAATCTTGGCCATATCAGCCCTGTCTCTATCTGACTGTGGGCTGTCCATAGCACTGAGTTTCACGAGGCAAAGGAGTACTAGTTTTCTTCCCCCCGTCCATATTGAACCTCTGCAAGACTTTGCCAATGTATTCCTTCTGAGACAAATACAACACATGCTGATTTCTGTCCCGAAGTATCCGCATACCCAAGATGTGATTTGCATCACCCAAATCCTTCATATCAAAGGTTTCATGCAGCCTCTTTTTCAATGCATCCCCATCTCTTTACGAGATTTCCCGGCAATCAACATATCATCAACATACAAGATGAGGATCAATAGACTGCCATCCAAAGCTTTCTTGGTGTACAAGCAGTGATCTATGTCACTTCTCCTGAATTTCTGAGATTTCATGAATGTATCAAATTTATGATACCATTCTCTTGGTGCCTGTTTGAGCCCATAAAGACTCTTTTTCAGCTTGCATACAAGCTTCTCTTTTCCACTTACTGCATAACCCTCTGGCTGCTGCATATATATCTCCTCATGGAGATCACCGTGAAGAAAAGCAGTCTTCACATCCATCTGAATCAAGTCCAGATCATCATGTGCAACCAAAGCTAACACAGCTCTAAGTGTGGTCATTTTGACCACTGGAGAGAAGATCTCCTCAAAGTCCACACCATATTCTTGCTTGAAGCCCTTAGCCACTAACCTGGCTTTATATCTTGGCTTTGCATCAGATGCAACTTTGAGCCTGTATACCCACTTGCATGGCAAAACCTTCTTGCCTGCAGGCAAATGCACCAACTTCCAAGTTCCATTTTGATGCAGAGAATCCATCTCTGACTTCATGGCACGCTCCCATAGAGCTTTGTCTGCCCTCTGTAAAGCCTCCTTATAACATGAGGGCTCCCCACAGTCAGTAAGCATCAAATAGTCAACCCCTGGAACAAACCTGTCAGGGGCTCTGTAGGGTCTTGTGGACCTCCGTACCCAATGACCATCATTTGCAGGTTGCTGTCCAGCTTGCATATCACCCATTGGTGGCTCCTGTTCCATGCCATAAGGCTGAAATATCATGCCCGGTATCTCCTCCAACTGTGGTATATCCATAGGGATATCTTCTGCCATCTCTGGCTGTCCATTTGGACCATTTTCAGCACCATTTAAGGGCTGGTTTTCCTGCTGTAATGGCTGATTTACAGCCCTTTGTTGTTGTCCATGATGTTCATCATCATCAAAGATGACTCTGCCAGGCTCCTGTTGCCTTGCAGGCTCCTTATACATGCATGTTTCATCAAAAATGACATCATTGCTGCGTATGATCTTTCTATTCATGGGATCCCAAAGTCTATACCCCATTTCACCTCTGTCACCATATCCTAGGAATATGCATTTGTGAGACTTAGGATCAAGTTTGGTGCGCATTTCCCTGCGTATGTGCACGTACGCAACGCAACCAAACACTCTCAAGTGCTTGTATGACGGAGGCTTCCCTGTCCATACTTCTTCTGGCACTTTCCCACCAAGCCTCGTGTTAGGTGACCTGTTTATAAGGTGAACGGCTGTCATAACAGCTTCAGCCCAAAAACCATGAGGTAATGCAGCATGTGACAACATAGAACAGACCTTCTCCTGAATGGTCCTGTTCATCCTCTCTGCTGTCCCGTTTTGTGGAGGATCATAAGGAGTAGAGAGCTCCCTCTTGATGCCTTTAGCATCACAAAAGTCCTGAAACTGTTTGGACGTATACTCTCCACCATTGTCGGAACGCAAAGCCTTCAGTGTTTTGCCAGTTTGATTCTCAACAACAAACTTCTGAAACATTGAGAATGTATCACTCTTCAAACGAAGAGGATAGACCCACACCTTACGTGTGGCATCATCAATAAAAGACACAAAATATTTTGCCCCTCCCAAAGAAAGCTGAGGCATCTCACATACATCTGTATGCACAAGCTCTAACTGAGCATCTTTCTGTACAAGAGCTTTCTTGTGGGGGCACTGGAGTTGCCTGCCATAAATACAATGCTCACAAAACTGAAAACTTGAAAACTTTAGAGAAGGCAAGTAACCCAAACGAGACAATTGCTCCATTCCCTTGACACTCATGTGTCCCAACCGGCTATGCCACATAGAAATTTCCGGCAGCTCGGTTGCATTTACATTAGCATGGTGACAAACACCTGCATGCATAAAGTAAAGAGTGTCCACCTTAGAGCCTCTGGCAACAACCAGTGAGCCCTTACTAATTTTCCACTTTCCACTACCAAATGTGGTAACATAATCAGCATCATCAAGCTGTCCAGTAGAAAGCAGGTTCTTCTTGATCTCAGGCACATGCCTGACAGCATGGAGCATAAGCTGTGAGCCATCTGAAAATACAAGCCTCACATCACCTCTGCCAAGAATCTTGCATGCATGGTTATCACCCAAATAAACCACTCCTTCATTGCCAGCAGTATACGTGACAAACAAGTCTCTGCAACCTGTGACATGAAAGGAGGCACCTGAATCAATGATCCATGAGTGCATACCATGACCACCTGTAAGAAGTGAATGGGCATCAAGTGAAGAAGTAAATAGGACCTCATCCTCACTGCCACCTGCATGTGACACATTGATTTCTTCAATCTTGACTCCACTTTTGCCCTTTGGCTTTACATCTTTGGCTTCATCCTTCTCTTTGTCTTTGCCTTTTCCCTTTTCTTTTTGATCATTTTTCCATTTGTAGCATTGCTTTTTAATGTGTCCCTTTTTGCCACAATAATGGCATTCCAAATCCTTTTTGGAGCGAGACTTGCTCCTTCCCCTTTCTTGGCTTTTCCCCCTTTGCTGGGATCTCCCACGTGCATTCATTGCATTGGACTTTCCAACAGAGTTGTTTTTCCTGTTCATCTCTTCTTGAAGAAGAGCACCCTCAACATCTGCATATGACAGCATAGCATGTGAATTGCTAGTGGCTGTCCTGAATGTGTCCCAACTCTCTGGCAAAGTGCATAACAGAAAGGTGGCTTTGAACTCATCGTCCATTGCCAACTTTTGATTAATGACCTGGCTGACAATACCATTAAACTCATTTAGATGGGCTGTCATAGAAGCCCCTTCCTTCATCTGAAGGCCTATGAGTTTCTTCAACCAATACACTTTGCTTGAGGCACTTTGTTGGGCATACAAGTCCTGCAATCTCTGCCACATTCCCCAAGCTGTCTTCTCTTCACGAATGCTGAAAAGTAATGAGTCTGACACAGACAACATGATAGTAGATCTTGCCAGCTCATCCATATCTTCCCACTCTTCAGCAGTAAGAGAAGCGGGCATCACACCCCTTTCTTTGATAGGCTTGTGCTGCTTTTTCTGGAGCAACACATTGTAGCACTGGGTTTGCCAAATATCATAATTATGCGAGCCTTCAAGCTTCTTGATGTGAAGCAATGAAGAGCTCTCACCTGTGGTTGCCATAGCAAAATGCAACCTGTCAATGCCTGACTCCCTGCAAAATGTGTAAACACTGCACCAAAAGCACACAAAGTGCTCACAGTTTTTCTCCCAAGCTTTATCTCCCACTGCGGAAGCAAGAATGCAACTTTTCTCCCACTTTACGTGATGAAAACACCAAAATCTGGTTGCTGCAGATTTTGGACAGCACCTTAAATGTGCTCTGTTGCCCTTCCAAAGTACTGTACAGCAGTACCAAGTGCTCACCAATGATGTACCAAACCTGTACCGGCAAGTACAGCAGCTGAAATTGAACCTTTTGGTCACTCAAAACAGTGTACAGCCATGCCAAAACTTGCACAAAGCTGTGCCAAATCTGTACCAGCAGGTACAATAGCAATAAATGCTCTTTTGGCTGTCCAAATGAGTGAAAATCAAACTTTTACAGTCCTTTTTTCTTTTCCTTTACTTAAGGGCACTTTGCCTTTAAGTGGGAGGTTGTTGGGGTAAAGGCGTTATGCCCACCCTTATAGTGTGTACAAGCCCATAAGTTATAGTACATAGTACACTTAGTACTTTTAATGTACTAAGTGCACTATGTGTACTAGTGCAATATACATGTGTGATAGGGGAGTCACACACTCATGCCTCATGAGTTGACTTATCCCCACAACTCTCTCTCTCTCTCTCTCCCTTGCTTCTCTGTGTATGTCTCCCACATGAACTCTAACCCTAATTGCAGTTTCCCACATCATCTTTGCTTTGGGTTTGGGACTGTTTTGGGACAATTTATGGGCTGTTTTTGTTTGGTTGCAAATTCAGCTATGTGCTTGGGTTTTTGGGCTGCAAGTACAGGTCTTGTGGTTATGTTTCTTGGCATGGGAGTGATGCAAGCTCGCATGGCTGCGTGCTCATGGAGCAGATTGTTTTCTTCCTGCTAGAAAGGAACAGTGGGACCAACAGTTATGGGCATCTCTATGTTGCCAGATGTTTCATGAGGGAACAGGTAACTAGATGTATGCCGTTGTTGGCGCTGTTGTTGAATGGTGCCATGAATGGTTTTGTATGGAAATAGGACAGAAGTTTCAAAGGGAAACAGGCCTAAGGGTTTCATGTGGAAACAGGTCGTAGGTTTTCTCGAAGAAACATGTTTTTGGGTTTCTCCAAGAGATAGGTCACATGCAGGCAGAAGGTACAGGAGTAGACACATGTTTGGTACAGCCTTGCAACAGGGGACAGGGAATCCATGACAGAGATGGATAGTACCCTTGGATGGTAGAGAGGGTTTGTACAGGTGTGTCAACTGTATGGTTTGCTGTGCTATGATGCGAGTTCTCTTTTGAGAGACAGTTTGGGAGTCTGTGTTGTGATGCAGAAGCATTGGATGTGTCAGGGTGTGATGCTGTTTATAGTGTGAGAGGCTATGGATGGTTGTGGCAGCCTTGATCATGGGAGAAAGCTTCTGTATGCAGACTCAATGTGAAGAGTCTTTCGATATGAACAATGGCTGGACTTGTTTGTGGATGCCGTGTGGACAAGAAGCCAGATGCAGGTTCTTTGCAGGCTTCAGGAGTTCTACTGGGATGGCTGAATTACTAGCCTTATATTGTAATCAAAGCTCTTTTATTCAATTAAAGAAATACCGCAAGGGGCGCCATTGCGATTTGGGGCCAATCGGTGTCCGTGTACTATTTGCAGGAGCACTCTAGCTCCCCCTGTTTGTTTTCCTTTTCTAGGTCCTCAATGGTGTTGAAGTGTTTTATGTGCGAGTGTTTGTTTCACCGCCCTTTGGTTTCTGAAGGCCGGTTTACACCTTGTGTCCGACCATAGAACTCCGTTGCAATGCCATTCTCAATGTATTTATGCTTTCATAGACCCCATGCCGTCATACGGGGTGCTTATCTGCGATGAGACGACTGCCATCCCGGTAGACTACCCACTTACCTGCTTTCCCGGTCTCTATCGCCTGGGCCATCCCCATCTTTCGATGCTCCACCTGCAAGGGGTGTGAGATCATCCCCTGGATAGATCTTGCCTTAAAGAGCTATCCTCTTTTTAAGGAACTCGCCTCGTGATGTATGGTAATGGATTCTCAGTATGAGGGGTTGTTCTCTCCTTATATCTTTCCCCACACGCCATGTATCTATGAATGGGGTACTTGTGACTTCCATTTTCCTGCATAGGGTTTCTCCATTTTTCCTAAGCGTGGGGCCTTTTCTGAGGCCAACCACCTGCACATTGAACTCTTTGGTTTTTCAATGTTTATTCTCTTCCAATGTAGCTGTGATGATGGCATCTTGAGTGGGCATGACAGTTTTTCATAGCTACCTCGACTGCAACCTCCCCCATTTGGATGTTGTTGTCTCAACCTCTGTGCTGCGGAGGTTTTGGTTCTCTGTTATGATGACCTTGGCCTGTTCCAAATCAGCTTGTAACTTTGCATTCCTCTTTAATTTCCAATGCTAAGGCTTGTCCTGCAGTCAATTCCCCCTCCTGTGTCTCAACGTATGATAACATGCTGCCATACATTCAGCCATATATGTCTTTGTTACGTCATTTCTCGTTTCAATTGGG
The DNA here is from genome assembly GCF_041138505.1 of Cibotium barometz. Classification (NCBI taxonomy): domain Eukaryota; kingdom Viridiplantae; phylum Streptophyta; class Polypodiopsida; order Cyatheales; family Cibotiaceae; genus Cibotium; species Cibotium barometz. The sequence continues at coordinate 17,033,484 of NC_141108.1, read as the reverse complement.
CATGGAATGCAGCCTTGAGGGCTGAATGACTCTGTTGCTGCAGCCCTGCAAATTCATTTTCCTGTTGATACAGGATGTCTTTGAATAAGCTTATACATCCATGCATCTTAGAATTGAGGGAAGATTTTGACGTATTATTGAATGATTCGAGGTCTTGCAGGGCCTCAATTTAATTGCCCTCGTCGCTAACTGTTCTGTGTTTCAGGCGGTGAGGATGGCATTTCTGTAATACATGTGCCCGCAAAAAAGAGACAGTGATGGATGAACGCCCCTTGCAATGGGGTGAAGGATGGGTCGTGCAGCGAAGCTGGGTAAACGTGCAAGGTGCGTTTGGGAAGGGGGCGGGGAGGGGGAACAGTGTGCAATGTGGCATGCGAGCGTGAGCAAAGTAGCAAGGTAGATCACCGATATGAAGCACGAAAGAGGGGGGGGTGGGGGCGGCGTGAGCAGCAGCAAGGTAGCTCCCTGGAGTGATATACAACTGTCCATGGAAATCTCATCATGGAATACTAGGAAGATGAAACTGTTGGGAATCAAGGTTTTACCTGTGTGTGAACCCACTCTTATGAGTAACGTAGTATGTTTGTTTGTGAACCACCTCTTAGAGGGGTATCAAATAATATCTAGATATTTGTGTACAGTGACATAAGCAGTGATGTCATTGGGGCAACCTTTGTAACCTATAAAGGTGAATGTACTTCATTGAAGAAATCAAGCAACAGTCACATCATTTAGTCGTGTACTTCACTCTCTCTCCAAGAGCTTTGTTCTCTCTCTAACCCTCTCTCCTTACTGTTTGTTGTTTACACTCCATAGCCATGTACCTTTTCGACCCTCCATAGCTGCAGCTCTACCATGAAAATCAACCGAAACATGAGAGGAGCATCAGCCCCCAATAGATGGTATACCACTCTCCAAAATATCAAGCATGGGGCTAACGAGTATGGCCGATAGGTCTCCCTCAACTCACGTGGAAAGGTAGCTCGATGGCGATGGAGCATGTCGTGGATCTGGAGATGAGGAGATTGTGGCTGATGTATGGGGGACCCGGGGTATCGGGCATGCTGGAATGCGGAGGCCCAGTTTGAGGTAACTCCTCTTAGGTGAGGTGGGTTCAGAGTAGTCTGAGGTGGGTCCACGGGATCCATTGTATGGGTGTCCTCCTCCCCTTGGTTCCGGAAGAAGTTGGTGATGGTTGGCTGGCAAGGGAGGGGTTGGGGTGGTTGGGGCCGAAGCTCCTCAAGAAAGTGTCCCTGTGTCTGCAGAGCTCGAGGAGAAAGATCCCTAGGCAACGCTGGTCCGGGAAGTCAACGATCCTAGAGAGTGGGCCAAATCCCTCATAGAATAGATAGTAAAACCTCCCACAGATCTCAGTATATATTGGGCAACGACATATGCAATGCTTCTCTCTCTGAACCCCTATATGGGATAATTGACATATCCTCTCCTCCTTGGGTCTCTGTACTCGTAATTGACAAATTGAAATCTGCATGGCTTGGGACATGTGAACACTCAGGTAACCCGGCTTGCTGGACGAATCCATCTTTAGTGAGCATGAGGAAGTGATCTCTGTAGAAGTGCATCTTTGGTGGGAGCTCCAAAGGTATGATTCATGTGCAATGGCTTTAGAGGCTAAGAAGATCTAACTGGATAATCCGGTTGGTGTCCTCATGAGAGAGTTGGAGAAAAGGGGAGTCCAAATTGTGTAGAAGGGGTGGGAGGTGGTCCATGCGGAGCCCATATCTTGAGAACCAAGTGGAAGCTCGGGCAAGCTGTCTCGAGGACTCTAGGGCAAGCCTTGGGTACTTGTGGGGATCCATGTGACTGAAGCGATGAAGGTATGTGACTATTTGGAAGAACATCATGACTTGGGGCCTCTCAACTCGCTGCCAATCCTCATCGGATAAATCTGCCCCTCAAAAGGCTGTTGCATACATCAAGGCTAGTGTGACAAGGGTGTGAAAAAGCCAACCCTTCATCATGGCTCCTGGAAATGTGCTGGGAAGAACTGCTGCTCAAGTAAGCTAAAGGCTGAATAACCCCGTGTCACTCTAGCATGGAATACTAGGAACATAGAAACATGAGAGTAGCATCAACTCCCAGTAGATGGTATACCACTCTCCAAAATATCAAGCATGGAGCTAATGAGTATGGCCGAGAGGTCTCCCTCAGTTATGTCACGTGGAAAGGTAGCTCGATGGCGGTGGAGCATGTCGTGGATCTGGAGCTGATGAGGGGATTGTGGCCAATGGCTAGGGGGGCAAGGGGCGTTGGGCATGCTGGAGTGCGGAGGCCCGGTCTGATGTAACTTCTCTCGAGCGAGGTAGGTCCGGAGTAGCTCGAGGTGGGTCAACAAGATCCATTGTATCGGTGTCCTCCACCTCGTGGGTCCGGAAGAAATTGGTGATGGTTGGTTGGCGAGGGAGGGGGCGGGGTGGCTGGGGCCGAAGCTCTCTCAAGAAAGTGTCCCTATGTTTGCAGAGATCAAGCAGGAAGAGGCCTAGGCAACGCTGGTCTGGGAAGTCAATGATCTTGGAGAGTGGACCAAATCCCTCACGAAATAGAGTCTAGACAGTGAAACCTCCCACGGATCTCATAGTATAATGGGCAGCGGCATATGTAATGCTCCTCTGTCTCAACCTTTGTGTGGGATAATCGGCAGATCCTCTCCTCTGTGGGTCTCCGTATGAGCTTCTCGGCTTTGAAGACGCGCTTAGCTCTATCTGAGAGAGAGAGAGAGAGAGAGAGAGAGAGAGAGAGAGAGATTAAGCGTCTACTAAAAACCCAATGGGCCTAAGAGACCAAAGTGATACAATAATGTCCATGGCATATCTCATCATGGAATGGAGAAAAATAAACATATATATATATATATATATATATATATAGAGAGAGAGAGAGAGAGAGAGAGAGAGAGAGAGAGAGAGAGAGAGAGAGAGAGAGCTGAAGAGAGAAGAGTTGAGAGAGAAAATGAGAGCCAGAGAGAGAGAGAGTTTACGTAAGTGCATCCTTTTCGCCCAAGAAACGACGCCGGCGCCCGCCTGGATCAAGAAGCTGCCCACTTGCTGCTGCTGCTGCTGTTGAGAGGTGGCGGGGAGAGAGAGAGAGAGAGAGAGAGAGAGAGAGAGAGAGAGAGAGAGAGAGAGAGAGAGAGTGTTGGGCAGTTTCATCTCCGCCATGGGATCTACGGACTTGAGAAGACAACACACCGCCTTTCGTTATCAGTGGAGCTGCTTGCAACAAGAGGTATTACTGTAAATACAGCAGGTACACTAGGGTTTCTAGCAAGTACTGCAGGTTCAGTAGGGTTTCCAGCAGGTGCTGCAGTACAGTAGGGGTTCTTCGAGGTACAGTAGTTTCAGCAAGTACTGCAGGTACAGAAGAGTTTCCAGCTGCCGGTACTGTAGGTACAGTAGGGTTTCTAGCAGGTGACTTGTAGGTACAGTAGGGTTTCAGCAGGTGGTACAGAAGAGTTTCCAGCCAGTACTGCAGGTACAGTAGGGTTTCAGCAAGTACTGCAGGTACAGAAGAGTTTCCAGCCAGCACTGCAGCAGGTGCTGAATTTGGGTTTGAGAGAACGAGTTTTCTTTGCTTTTGTACATGGATTTGGATGACACGGGTGCTGCTGTTGGCGACATGGCTGCCAATAGCCTTAACATGGATCTTATTGAGGAGATGATCGAGAAGGATGTGGGTTATGCTTCAGATGCCTCAGAGCAACAAAAACGTCAAAGGCTTGATGTTGATGCAAGCTATACTCCGGTGAATGTTGGAGAGAATGCAGAGGAAAGTTCTCAGGCACCTTCTCCGGAGTTTGCACGTTTGCTGCAGATCACTGGTGAGCTTCTGCAAGAATATGTGAAGGCAAATAGCGTGCAAATGGCTGCAGTAGATAATAGTGGTGTGGCTGATGTATGCATGGAGACTCCTTTGTTGCTACAACAGCTAGCAGATTTTCATGATCGTGCTGCTATCTTTTTCTTTACTGGGCGTATTCCATTGTTGCCTCGTCTTAGAGCATGGCTGGGCCGCTTGGTGTCGCCTGAGGCACTTGAGGAGATTTACGATGGTCCGAGAGGCTTTTATGAAATACTTTTTCGCACATTCGGAAGCCCGTAGGGGAGTCTTGGAGCAGGTGCCACTTTTTTTGGATAAGCAGTTGGTTCATGTGGTTCCGTGGAAGCCTATGGCAGAGTACCAAGATATGTTGCGCCAGTCTTGCCCAGTTTGGGTTGAAGTGAAACAATTCCCACCAATGTTTTGGCGTGTTTTACCAAGTCTCATGCGAGGTATCAGTGATGTCTTGGTGGTGCCTCGAATGACATCTAGAAACCGAAATCGTCTATGCATGTTGTGGAATACTGGGAGACCTAGGCCGACACATTTGCGTGTCAATATGGCTGGGCTGCAACCTTTAATGTATGAATTGAGGTGGGATACATTTGCTGGCCACTGTTTCAAATGTGGTGAGATGGGCCACTTTGTCTCCGAATGTCCTAAGAAAGAACAAGTTGCTGCTACAAAGGATATCCTTGATGGGCAGTTGCCCGTGGAAGATGAGCATGATGCTCCTTCACATGATGCCCAACACATGGATGTACATGTGGATGTTCAAAATGAGGTTGAGCAGCCATGGGTGGAAGTACGTGGTAAAAAACACGATTTGTTGTCCCGCGGGGGGATTTCTCAGATGCTGTTTGGCGGGGGCCTTTGCGTACTCATCAGGGGCCCTTACATACATATGCTCGTCGCCCTTTGGGTTCAGGTGCCCAGCAACAGACCAGGATTGAGAGGCCGGGAGGCCAACTTTCTCAGGGTACAGGGCCTCTTGGGGTGGATAGAGTAGAACGCTATCCTATTAGAAATCGCCTAACAAAAGAAGCACAACAACAATTGCCTCTTGTGTTTGGTTCGAAGGGTGAGGTCATCTCGCCATGGGATGGTCATTACCCTTTGACACGTGCTCGGGAACTCCAAGGGCAGTCTGAGATCACAAATACCATGTCTAAAAATGCAATGCTTCAAAAGGTTCGTGATTTGGCAGATTGTCCTGGGCCTAGTACACGGCCTTGTTGATTCCTTTTCTGGGAAGGCTTATGAAAATTGTACAATGGAATGTAAAGGGTATTTCTTCGCGCCAAAAGCAGTTTAGGCTTTGGCGTACAACTTTTTGTCATGGTTGGGATGTTTTGTGTGCAGTTGAACATAAGCAGCATAAGTTGGATGGCAAAGCCTATGTATATAAGGGATTTCATGTTTTCTACAGCGGACATCCTGCTTCGCAGTCAGGTGTTATGTTTGCTGTTCGTTCGCAGTTTCAGCCTTCTCTTGTGATTCAAGATGTTCGTGGAAGATTTCTAGTGATACAGATTGTTTGGGATGATACGCCTTTATGGTTGTTAGGGGTGTATGCTCCAAATAATGCTCGTGCTCGCCGTTTGCTGTGGAATGACTTGTGTGCTCTTTCAATCTCTCATCCTGGCTTTGTGATGGGGGACTTTAATATGTGTGTCTCCAGGGAGCAAGCCACGTCGCCTCATTCTGTAATGGATGGCCCGGAGAGAAAGGCGTGGGAAGCTTTTGCAGCAAGGTCGCTAAAACAAGACATGTGGTCTTGGTTGCATTCAGATGAAAGGGGTTACACTTATTCCTCACAACAGTTTCGGGGCACTTATGCTAGATTGGATAGGATGTATATTTTAAATCAAGATCTCTTTTTGCCAGAGGTTCTTACTATGATGGTTGATCAGCATCAGGTTTTGTCAGATCATTGGCCGCTTGTGTTTGAAATGGTCTATCATCCTGTGGATGCATATTAAGGCTTGTTGGGACGCTTGCCTTTGCGCTTAAATCACACTTTTTTGGAGCATGAAGTTTTTGATGTTTATATGCGTCAGTTGATACGACATTTCTCCACAAGAGTGTCCATGGCTGATTATCATGCTTGGCCAGTGTTCCTTACCAACACTCGGAAATTAGCACGGCATTATGGTCTTGCTAATGCCTCTATACAAAAACAGCATGTGGCCCTCCTTGAGTCGCTTTTAAAGGGCTTGCAGGCGTTCATATTTACTGACTCTATGGATGCTGAAGTTGCGGATGCCATAGAATGGCTGAAAAAGGAGCTATCTAGGGTGCAGGAAGCACAATATGTTCGCTTTAAACTACTTGCACGTCTTGATGCTTTGCGGGATGCTAACTGTCAATCTCATCGCTTCTATGATAAGTTGCATCAAAAACATATGCGTGAGAATATTGTTAGGCTGATGGATGCCAAAGGCAACCTTCTTACTCAACCTTCTGAGGTTATTCAGCATTGCATCAGGTTTTATGAAGATTTGCTTGCCCCTCGAGAGGATGTCTCACCGGCTGTCCTGGCTGCAAGGGAGTCATTGTTTGCTGAAGTACGATATCAAGTTGACCCTGATGTGGCGGTTCAGCTTGATGCTCCTGTTACTCAAGGGGAAGTGGAAGCTGTTCTCTCCAAACTTCCCATGGGAAAGAGCCCTGGTTGGGATGGTTTGACAAATGAGTTTTTCCGAAAATATGCTGATCAGCTTGCAGAGCCTTTGACGCTTATTTGTCAAAGGGTTTGGGATGAGGGATATATGCCTGCCGATTGGAAGTTGGGCATACTTCGTTTGTTGCCCAAAGTCCCTTCGCCTACTTCTTTGGCTCAATGGCGCCTGATCTCACTTATGGGTATTATGTATAAAATCTTTACAAAGATTTTTGCCAATCGCTTGCAGAAGGTGCTTCCTACTCTTGTTCATCCATATCAATATGGATTTGTGCATGGCAGGAATATTTTGCATAATATTCTTAATGTTCAAATTGGAGTGGATTATGCCAAGGCAAAGAAGCAAGAGATTGTGATGGTGCAGCTGGATCTTGAAAAAGCTTTTGATCATGTCAGCTGGTCTTTCATTTCTCAGTTAATGACAGCCATGGGCTTTGGTCCCAAAATGGCTAATTTGGTGCATTTACTTGGCTCTGGCTCTATCACGCGGATTATGCTCAATGGAGGACTTTCGGATGGTATTTCTCTCACCCGTTCTCTCCGGCAGGGCTGTCCTCTTAGCCCTCTTTTCTTTGCCATTGCCACTCATCCTATGTTATCTCGCCTAGATGCTATGGCATCGCATGGTGAAGTGGTTGGTTTGCATCTCCCTCATGGCAAGCAATTGGTTGCTCAAGCCCTTGCGGATGATACTTTTATGTTTCTCAGGGCCGAAAAAGCCAATATAGATCGAGCAATGGAAGCTTGGAATAATTTTGCATTGGCTTCTGGGCTGAAAATAAATTCATCAAAATCAGCCCTCATTGTATGCACGGAATTTGATCTTGAGGCATAAGGGTGGCAAGGCCGTGTGGTGCATACAGGAGACATTGTTCGTCATCTTGGATATCCGGTGGGTGTGGATGTGGACCCCCAAGCGCTTCTTGCTTGGATTTCAGCTCGGATCTCAGATAAATTTGTGTATTGGAAAGCTCAAGGGTGGCCTATGCATGTGAGGGTTAAGGTAGCTCAGGTTATTATGCTTAGCATGATTTCCTATTTTTTACCTTTGCTACCATGGACGCACAAATCTCTCATCCGTTTGGTTGCTCCCATTCGATTTATGCTGTGGAAGAGGCAAGGAAATATTATGGGTCAAACATGGATAGCTTGGAATCACATTACGACGCCCAAAAGAATGGGTGGGGCTGCTTTACTGGATGTCCGCTTGCATATGGTGGCGCGTAGGTGGGCGCTTTTTCAGGATATGTGTTTGCAAGAGCAGCCTTGGGTTTTCATGGCTCGTGACTTGATTGAGTTGGAGGGATTGTCACATGGGCGGACACGTGTGCAGGCTTCATGGTGGGACATTGTGAATGCGGCTCATCCTGTCCGTATTCGCTCATCACACATTTTATCGCATATTCTCCTTTCTTGGCATGAAGTTCTACTGTTGGCTCGGTGGGATCCTGGTCATGAAAGACTACTTTTGAACTCTTTGCAGTTCGAAACATTTGTGGAGTCGCGTGTCATTGTTTGGCCAGACAGAGATGCTTCACGCATACGACTCAACCGCATGGTCAGGCTAGGCTTGGTTAGAATCCGAGATGCTGTGATACCTGGTCGTGACAGGCCATATTCATTTCGTCGTATTCGGCAGCACTTTAGGGTTCCTCGGACATTTCAGCCACTATGGGTTGACATCATGCATGCAGTTGAGCCTTTTACTCCATTGCCTCGGCCATCTGCAGATCAGCCTTGGCTTGATTGGGCACTATGTAAATCTGGTGACTTGATATCACTCTCAGCTAACCAGGTCTATCATAAGCTTGTATCAGAGAAAGATTGGGTTTCAGCCAAGGCCAATAAGGTGTGGGGATTGCACAAGTCTAAATCATGGTGGCAGAAAACTCTTATGCGTGGTTGGCAGTCTAAACTCCCTTACCAAGGTAAGGTTTTCATTTGGAGGATGTTGGTGGGAGGGTTACCTACACGGGATCAGCTGAGCCGTCGTAAAATTACACTGGCCTCTTGCTTCTTCTGCACGACATGCACTGAAACAGTTATGCATCTGTTCATGAGTTGTCCAGTGGCCCGTCAGATTTGGTCTTTTGTCTCTCGCGTTTGGGAGGCAGTAGAGAGGTCTACTGTTTCGGCTTATCAGTGGATATTTGGGATTTGTCCTCAAGTCATTACTTCAGACAGCCACCTTGTGATATTCCATTTCCTTAGATGGACAGGACTTTGGCATATTTGGACTACACGGAATGGGTTCATTTTTGATTCCTTGTCTGGAATACATGGGCACATTCTACGTATCCGCGGTTTGCTGCTTTGGCAGTTTTCTTCTCTTCTCTCAGCTCAGCTACTGGATGCAGATGTTATTTCCTTATGGTCTACGGCGGCTCGGCTGGCTCATCTTTGATGCTTTCATATGGGATGCTTATTTGGCTAGGAGGCTTTCTTATTAGTGTACAGGTTTGCATGGTTATGATCCTTTAGAGGATCTTTTGTGGGGGTTTTGTTTGGGGCCATAGGTTCTGTGTGAGCCATGTGGCTGATGTACATTTTACATATAATATAAAACACCATTTCACGAAAAAAAAGAGAGAGAGAGCTGTATTAACGTCTACTAGAGGCCGAACTCGACCTATGAGACAAATCAATGTACAAGTGTCAATGTCTTCTGGATGTCCAGAAAAAAAAAGGACAAAATGAACATGAAATAAACTATGAAAGTACTGAGCTAGTGGGGGGGTGTGATGGATGGAGCACTATTGCTAGAGGCTCAGTATGCAACCTATATGTGAAGGGTATACAAGAATGCAATGCAGATCTGTCTAGCTCCAACCATTACCATAATGGGGGTGTAATATGTGATACATAGGCGATGGCGAGGCAAAAATACCTCGGAGCATGATCTCCGGGTGTGAGTGTAAGTGCGCTAGCCGCTCCTGGATATGGTGCTGATGTCGAGCCTGTATCTCTATGATCTCCCTCTGATGTAGTATGGGAGTCTGGTAGCCTGGTGCTCTCGGTCTCCGTCTGGCTCGGAGGTCCGCAGCGCGCTAAAGTGTAACCCCCTCCTATGTCAGGATAGGCACTGGGATAGATATCTGGAAGAAATCAGTGAGCTGGAGTTGTCGCCCACCTCTCCCTGTGGTATGAGTCCGTAGTAGTGTCTCTCTGTGGTGGCGATGTGTCTCTAGCAAGAACTCGCCAAATCTGCGCTGGTCTGCATCTGGTGGAGTGAGGGATGTCCACTGAAGATGGTGGTGTATCTCTCTGTAATGACACTATATGCTCTGCATCTGCATACATAATGTTCCTCACTCTCAACCTCCTCCTGGCATAGTTTGCATATCCTCTTTGCTCTGGGGATCCGTGCTACCCTACCTGCCTCAATCTCAAGCTGGTGTGATGACACTCTGAGTTGGCCAATCACCACTTGGGCACTGTGAGGCATGTACACATCCATGTATCCAGGTCTCTGTATGAATCCATCCGCCGAGACACGCATAAACTGATCTCTGTAGTATAGCATCTTCGGCGGTAGAGGCTGACTGGGTGTAATCCAAGTCTCTTGAGTGTATCGCTGCCATAAATCCTACCGAAGGACTCTGTTCCTCACTGTGAGAGAGCTGGATGTGTGGTGCATGTATATCATATTGGAAAGGTGGCAGGTGATCTATGTCAAGACCATGCCGAGTGAGCCATTGTATCATCTGTGAATACCATGATCTCCTATCTCCACTCTCTGCGAGCTGCTTGGACGCCTCAAAAGCTCTATGTGAGAGTCGATCCGATGGCATATCTTTGATCCTCTGTATGAAGCAGATCGTCTGGAAGAGGGCCTCTACTAGCATAGGAGGTGCAGCAAACTCCGTCCAGACAATGTCATGTGGGACGGAGGGTTTGCTGCGGATCATCCGTGAGAGCATGAGAATCTGAGGCCTCTCTATCTGAGACCATGTGGAGGTGGCGAGCCCTGGTGCCCATACTGCTGCAGCATACATCAAAGCAGGGGTGACTAGTGTGTCAAACAACCACCCCTTCATGCGGGGCTCCTGGAAGTGTGCCTGGTGACACTGTCTCTCTAGCATGGCTAGAGCTGCATACCCTCGTGTGAGTCTATCCCTGGCTGCCTGTGCCATAGTAAATCTTCCTGGCGGAGTCGTAAATGTAATCCCCAGGTACACATATGAGTCTACCACCTCTACTTGTCCTCCTGCTAGTGTGAAGATGGCTTGTCATCGAACCGGCCCTGAGGTGTGGAAAATCATGGCCTTGGTTTTCCCAAGGTTCACTGTAAGCCCCCTCTGTGTGGAGAAGTCATCGAGTGCATGGAGATGGTGCTGGAGTCCCATCCGCGACTTAGAGACCAGAATAATATCATCTGCATATAGCATAATGTGGAATGTGGTACCTGAGATGTCTACCCCGTCCCCACCACCATGACCAATGAAGTCAGCCACCTCATTGATGTATAGCCCAAATAGTGTAGGAGAGAGTGGGCATCCTTGCTTCACACCTATGGTGCTAGCAATAACATCAGATAGCCCCCCGGGGCATCGTATGCGCCCGAAGACCTGCTCATATAAAGCATAGATGCCCCAAACCATTTCTGAGAGAGAGAGAGAGAGAGAGAGAGAGAGAAAGAAAGAAAGAAAGAAAGATTTTATTAACGTCTTCCAAAAGACCGAACTCGGCCTATGAGACAAATCGGTGTACCTGTATGGGGTATCCTTTGTCATCCCAACAAAATAAAAAAGTACTGAACTAAAAAGTTGAATCTGGGTGTGCAATAAGTACAATGAGTGGTGGAGGGGATGGAGCTCTACTACTAGGAGAATGCAAAGCTATATGCATGGAGTATACAATCATGATATGCAACCTAGCTAGCTCCATCCTGTACCATACTGGGGGTATAAAATGGTATACATCAATGAAGGGGGTGTCCACAGCTCCCTGAAGAACATGCCTGGGTGTGCTCTGAAGCGAGCCAGTCGCTCCGCACCCTCTCTGTGGAACTGAGCTCTGATCTCTGTCATCTCTCTCTGGTATAGGCGTGGTGTCCGAAAGCCAGGTGTCCTCTGTCTCCTGCGGGCTCTGGTGTCTCTGCTCTCTGGAGAGTAATTCCCTGCCGTGTAGGGGCTGGGAGTGGGATGGATCTCTGAAAAAATGTAGTAATCTGTGTCTGTCGTCCCCCCTCTGGAGCTGTCTGAGCCTGTAGTGATGTCTCTCTGTGGGGCTGTATGTCTAGAATGAATCTCCCCAGTATGTGCTGGTCTGCTGCCTCAAAGATCTGGCGTAGGGAATGTGGCTTTCTGAATAAAATGGGATATCTCTCTCTCATGGCTGTATATGCTCTGCATGTGCATACATAATGCTCCTCACTCTCCACCTCCTCTCTGCACAATCTGCATACCCTCTCCTCTCAGGGGATTCGTGCTGCTCTGCCAGTCTCAATCTCCAATCGGTGTGATGAAACTCTAAGCTGACCAATATCCACTCGGGAGCCGTGTGGTAAAAAGCCCTCCATGTATCTAGGCCTCTCTATAAATCCATCATCAGTGATACTCATGAAGTGATCTCTGTAGTATAGCATCTTCGGTGGAAGAGGCTGTGTAGGCGATATCCATGTCTCTCGTGTATAGAGCTGCCATAGATCCTGTCTCAATACTCTGTTCCTCTCACTATGAGAGAGACGGATATGTGGTGCATCCCTGTCATACTGGAATGGTGGTAGATGATCCATGTCTAGGCCATGCTGTGAGAACCAATGTGTGACCTGTGCATACCATGATCCTCTGTCTCCTGCCTCAGCTAGCTGTCTAGATGCCTCAAAAGCTCTGTATGACAATCTGTCTTGTGGCATCTCTCTGAATCTGTCTAGCAGGCATATAGTCTGAAATATGGCCTCTACCATCATAGGAGGCGCAGCAAACTTTGCTCGGATAATGTCATGGGGTACTGACGGTTTGCTGCGTATCATGCGTGCCATCATGAGGGCCTGTGGTCTCTCTATCTGTGTCCACCAATGGGTAGCAAGGCTTGGCGCCCATACTGCTGCTCCATACATCAATGCCGGTGTGACTAATGTGTCAAATAGCCACCCCTTTGTCCGGGGCTCTTGAAAATGCGCCTGGTGGCACTGTCTCTCTAGCATAGCCAATGCTGCATATCCCCGTGTCAATCTAGCTCTGGCTGCTGAACCCATGGTGAAGCGTGTGGTTGCTACAAAGAAGGTAACCCCTAGGTACACGTATGATGTCACCACCTCCACCTGGCGTCCTGCGAGAGTGAATGTCAGCTGACTCTTGCCCTGTCTCGATGTATGAAAGACCATAACCTTGGTTTTCCCAAGGTTCACAGTAAGACCCTTCTATGTGCAGAAATCATCGAGTGCATGTAGATGCTGCTGTAGACCACCTGGAGACTCAGACACTAATACAATATCATCAGCATAAAGCATAATATGTACTGAGGTACCTGCTAAATCAACTCCATCTCCGCCTCCCCGTGTAATGAAGTCAGCCACCTCATCAATGTATAACCCAAATAGCGTGGGGGAAAGTGGGCATCCTTGCTTCACACCAATGGTGCTAGCAATAGTCTCGGACATACCTCCTGGACATCTGACTCGCCCAAAAACCTGCTCATATAATGCATAGATGCCCCATGTCATATCTGCTGGTATGCCAAGAGACTGCAGGCGCTGAAAGAGCCTCTCTCGTGGTACTGTGTCAAATGCCTTGCGAAAATCCACAAAGCAACAATAGAGAGAGAGAGAGAGAGAGAGAGAGAGAGAGAGAGAGAGAGAGAGAGAGAGAGAAAGCTGTATTAACGTCTTCGAAAGGCCAAAATGACCTACGAGACCAAAAGGTTACATCATATCCACGAGGTACATCATCTTGGGTACAAAATAGTAATAAAGAAAGATAACAAAATCTAGAACTATAAAATCTGATGTAGGTACATGAGCAGAGAGCTCTCATATCACCCTAATACATCCCTCATGGGCCACTGTGATATGGTGCTCAAGGTGGTAAAACTGAGCTGGCGCGAGAAGGTCCTGCGATGATGGGAGATGATGGCCCGGATCCTCCTGTGGTGGCGTGGCCGTGGGCAAGGGCCATGGGGTCTGGGGCGTCGAGCTCTGCATAACTCAGTGGCTCTATTGAGTGTCATACCTCTCGGCCGAGCTTCTGCACTAGCCTGTGGTCTAGGTATGATGGGTGGAACGGCCCTCGGAGTGCTGGTATGGAAGAAGTCGGTGAGAGCTCTCTGTGCTGGTCCTCGAGCAAGTACAACTGATTTGGATCTCACTAAGGTCTCCCTGTCCTGTGTCTACGGAGCTCTAGAAGAAAAAGTCCCAGGCATCTCTGATCCGGGAAGTCCATGATCTTGGAAAGTGGGCCGAACCCAGCTCGGAAGAGGCATTGGAACCTCCCCCGAATCTCATAGTATACAGGGCATCGGCATATGTAGTGATCCTCTGTCTCGGGCTCTGTGTGACAGAGCTGGCATATCCTGTCCTCTGGTGCGGCCGTCCTAGGAGAGAGAGAGAGAGAAAGAAAGAAAGAAAGAAAGATTTTATTAACGTCTTCCAAAAGACCGAACTCGGCCTATGAGACAAATCGGTGTACCTTAATGGGGTATCCTCTGTCATCCCAACAAAATGAAAAAGTAGTGAGAGATTTCCACCTAATATTTTCTGATGGCCGCTAGGCAAAAAATGTGTATGATACGTCGTCGTGCCTTTTACAAAGGCAGGCCAAGAAATTGAATTAATGCAATTAAATCTAATCATCAATTTCTTTTCTTCAGTTTGCAAGGAGTGAGATCATTGCAACAGATTCCGCAAATCGGGACTCTCCAAACCTATACAGGTTAGTCCTTAGGAACAAACCTTTATGCTTTGTGTTTTCTTTTGCTCTTCTCTCCCTCTCTTCTTTTAACTTTCTTATGTTTTCAAGTCTATTAATTTGGCAACATGGCTTATAGTTTTATTCTATACGTGCAAGGAAAGACACTCTTATTTTACATAAATCCAGTCTTGAATTTGTTATAGTAAGCTAAGTTCAACTAGAATGCATGGATATGCGGATGTATGGGCACCGAAGTGTGCTGGCTATTACCACTCTTTGTGTATCCAAGAGCCCATCCCCATAGCTGTGAACATTTAAAACTCAAGTGCAACATTGAAACAAATTGTTCCAAGCCTATATCAATACGCAAGCATATATGCAATTTTATGTGAATACTGAAATGTGATCAGAGATTCGTTGAGTCCTCTGACGTAACTGAACACGTTAATTTGAAAAGATACTATGCATGCTATGGTACACTCACTGATTTAAAGTAGTTGATAATTTTGATTGAACATTGTTTCAAGTTGCACCTGTCAAAAATGTTGTGGATGCTTGTTAGGCAATGTACACGAAAGTGGTAACGGTCATTCGTTTTGATTGCATGATGACGGAGAACGCTCCCTGACGCACAAAAAGAAGATATATGTTGAGAATATTGTTAACTATTATGAAGTATTATCAACAAACAAAAGTTAAGTGCTCGCTTTCATGTGTGTTGAAAAAAAAAGACAATACTGGCAGGGAGAGCTGGCACAAGTCTCCCCTTAAATTTATAAACATCAGGGAATGTGCCCTTCCCCCATTTAAAGAAACACAGTGTTGACAGTTCAGCGAATGGGGTTTTTTTCAGCACCACATAAGACAGTACGTCAGACTTACGTTGTGCATGGTTCGAATTGGCTAGCTATTCTATATTGTAGCTTTTGAATCTTTGAAACATCAAAGTTGATGTTGCGGCTTGGAGTTTTAATATTGTGTTAGGTTGAACTTGGCACTGTTACATACACCTACAATCCATCACAACATCAGAGGTGACTTAGAAATTGGCTATGTAAGAATCCGCATATACAATGAAAATGACAGATACCTTCATTACATGCAATGCATACTTTTTTTTCTCTAGCAGTATCTTTGCATGCCATGCTTGCATGTCCCAGCCAAGCACAGCAACCTTTGCCAGCAAGACAATCCAGGTTCTTTTGCCTAGCACTAGCTGATCTTGAAAGATTCTTGTCACCCCTTTCAAGCCATCTACCTCAACTTCAAACGCCTACCATGCCAACTCATTTTTGAGCTTCTTCAAGAGTATCACAAAGCTCTAAATACCAGCTTAATTCTAGCTCAATCCAGGGAAAAAGCCTAGGCAAGCAGCCTCCTCATGTTTAGTATAAAAACAGTATTAAACCTTAGTAAAAACGCGCCTTTAAGACCTGCAGCTACCCCATTCTTGGGCATAAATCCCCAATACCTTGCCCCACTGCATTTTCAATGTACATGCCTAAATTAAGAACAATTTGATGGTATTACGATTCTCTAGCTAGCCCATCAATAAGTGCAAATCATGACTCCTTCACCGCTCCCTACTACAGTAACTTCATGGAGCCACCATGATGCTCTTCACCATCACTATTGGTCTGATCTACTTCAGACGGCCCCCTGGATGGGCTTGCTGCATCAACACACGCCAAGACCTTCAGCACAAAACAGGAGTGCAAAGTGAAGATTGGAAGCAATCAAAATCAACCCAACTTGAAGTAGAAGAGAACAAAGATATCCAATTTGTTGATACTAAAGAAGCCCTGCGCAAGCAAGAATGATAACTCCAGAAGCTCACACATGAGTTTCAGCCTTAAGCAATGTCTCTCTAATAATCATGCCGAACAAATTAGCAGAAAATGGCTTCACTACACACAAGTTTGCAAGACAAAGATGAAATCTATGTCTATGCAGCAGCAGTAGTAGTAGAAGATGGACATCTTGCAGCAGACACAAAAGCAACAGTAGAACCTCCGGGAGTAGTAGAAGATGGACATCGTGCAGCAGACCCAAAATCAACATTAGAACCTCCCAAAGAAGAAGGCGCTCAAACAGTATAATGCAAGCAACAGCCATCCCTTTAATTTTGACGTTATGGAGTGCTGAGATGGACGTTAGGAAACTATTTGTGAAGGTGACGATAGAGACAACCCATCTTGCCTTGAGCTGCTTCTCCTTCAACTCTTTTGCTGCTATCATCTCCTTCCACCCAGACCCTGCCTCTAGCGTCGCCTCCACTTGCTGCTTCCTCCTCAGCTGCCCCCTGCCCCTGCCTCGGCTATTCTCATTTCCCTGCCCTGCACCAACTCCCTCTACCTAATCCTCCTCCAACCTCTGCCAGCTTCTTCCAATAGTGTTTTCTTCTCTGATCTCTCCAAGCTTCCTTCACCACTGCATATCTTCCCCCCTCTTCCCTTTTTTGTTTCTCTTCATCATGCAGGCCAGATCAATGGGAAGTGTGCATTTTGAATAAAGATTCTCGGACTGCTGGTCTTTTGCTTGGAGTGTGACAATAAGGAAACCATATGATAGTTGTTGAGAGACGTGTCATTGCTATTATGGATCGCTTGTTATATTTTGTTACATGGGCTCTCTCCAAAAATCAACTCTTGGATTCTTTTCAAGGCTTCCAAATGAGTATCACGGCCTTGTAAAATTTGGTGGACACACTGGTCATGCAGCTCATTCCCTTTTGTCACATTCTTACATGGCATAGAGGCTGGAAAATGTTCTAATTATATTCTACTAGTATGACTTTATGTTACCACGCCAGTGCAATGTGGAAGAAATAGTTTGCTTGTTAATGCCCTCGCTTTTGATAGGCACGAGACCATTCAAAGCGCAAGTGGGCTCTTCTTTTACGGATAACAGTGTACAACTGAAGGATATGTAAGTCTCTTTATAAAAACAATAACAGCAGGTGGAGCCAGTCAGGAATGTGATAATGTATGGTCTGGGTAACTTGAGTGTGCATCAATCCTCACCTTCGTGTGTGGTCAAGTAACAGGTGAAGTCTTCCCAATTTCTCAGATACTTATATGCTATTTTGAATTGTACTAGGGTTATTGACCTTTTGCAAGCAGATTCTTTTCAAGTCTTCTTTCTGTTGTCTACCATGATCTGAGGAAAAGTAGTGATGGGGCTCTATGCTCTATGGGTGGTTATGATGACCTGTTAGTTTTCATCATTTTGTAAGAAATGTAGTGAGGCTTTACAGGTAGAAAAGACGTCTGAACAGGTAAAGTTCTTTAGTATCCACCTTTCCAGTCTTAGAGAGCTGGCTTAAAATCCGGTTGGTCTGTAAGTGTGAATCTCCATATAGAGACCAAATGAAGGGGCTTTGATGTGGCATACCTTAGTCTTCATAGCCTGGGACAATGGTCTGCCAAATCAAAGCTCAAACCTTTTGAAGGAAGCCTTTTGATGGAAGAATGTTGCTTAATATATATCTGTGTTCTGTTTATGAGCGGAATGTTCATTTGATTTCGTGGTCTACTAAGGCATACTCTAGGCTGTATTGAAGGCAATTACCTCCATCCATCCATCTACTAGATCTTTTGTGTAGCACAATAGAGTGAGTGGTGACTCAAATGTCTATGCATGTGCAACTTAGAGCTTTTGGGGCTGTGTCTAATTTTGTACAGGAAAGGAATTGGATCATTGAATTTCCGAGACACTTTAACATCATTTGATGAAAATTTCAACATTGTCTATCCTTATGGAGCCACATTGACATTGCAAAAACCGGCTGCTGCAATTTTATCATCTGGCTTGATGGCACACCCTGTTCGTCAACCCATAGGTACATTTCATCCTTTATCACAAAACTATTTCTTTGTTCTTTATATTTAATGAGTACAACTACAAGCATTCAAACTAAGAAGATTTCAATGCTACTGGCAAAGGATTTTCTTGCAGCACATCCTATAACCATGCCAATTCATACAAAACATCACTATTTTTTTTTTCTTTATATTTAACGAGCACAACTACAAGCATTCAAACTAAGAAGATTTCAATGCTACTGGCAAAGGATTTTCATGCAGCACTTCCTATAACTATTCCTATTCATACAAAACTCTTATTCCTATTCAACAAAACATCCTATGATGTGCCCTCAAAACACCATGATCTGCCTTCAGAAATACAGACCCTTGCGCTAATGGAAGCCATGTGAGAGAGTTAGCACCAGCCTTGTCAGATTGGTACTTTTCATCCAGGAACAGAATTTTAGACAGCCAACATGTGGACTGGCTAGATCACTTTTGATAAAATGCAACAGTCCAAATAAGACAATGGGCTAGAAAATTCTATAGGATCTTGGAGGGATTTTAGTGAACTACTACTGCTTGAATATTTCAAATCGATGTGCATTAGTGAACTACTACTGCTTGATTTTTTTTTTCGACTGGCCTTAGGCATAAGATCATCCCGTAATCACTGATTTTTTACCGCCCGTAGGTGCCGGTGCTTAATTATCCGCCTGTAGGCGATGCCACTGAGGAAGCACCAAGGGGGGTTTTGAACCCACGACCTCTTGGTCCTAGGCAAATACCTTCACCACTTGAGCTATCACCTCATTGGCGCATTAGTGAAGTCTTATGTCACACTATGAATTATTTGAAGCTTTCTAAGAGTACTTTGATATTTGATTGTGAAAACATCAAAAAATATTTTCTTTACATGAGCAGGAGCAATTTGGCAAGGAGGAAAAGAGACTGGAAAAGTTGCCGTTATTGGAAGTGTTGCAGTTTTTGAGGACTCGTGGATTGACAAGGAGAACAACACTAAGTTATTTGACTTTCTTATTTCATGGCTTTTGGCAAGGATACCTATAAAGGTCTTATTCTTTTGTTAAACTCGGAAGTCATGTTGTTATGAGGAAACACAAGTATCAAGCATGTGGAAATATTGTCATCTTTCTCTTTGATTGCAGAGAGAATGCCTTGGGCGTAAGAGATGATTTCAAGAAAAAAACAATATGAGTGCATTGAATCTTAACTAATTTGGCTTTGAGCATATGATTAATTTGGCCTTTAAAGTTGAGGAATGCTTTACTAACTTCAACTGTTAGTATATTGAAGCAATCATCCTATAGTTGTCACAACATCCCAATTCACAAATGAATACCACCACCTCCAAAACTTTTCGAACAAAAAAAAAAACAAAAACAAAAATGGATAACAGTGCCTTGCTATCGTGCCATGTTATAGGGTTATTTGCATTTCGTAGACAAAGAGAAAAAGACAATAGAAATAAAGAGAGAAAGAGAAAGACAGCAAGAGGCAATCAAAGATGGGAAGAGCGTGGAACAAAGGGAAGCAACAAAGAAGACATAGAAAAGGGTCAAAAAAAGAGAGGCAAAAGCAAAGAGTAGAATCAGGCAAAATTAAGAAGGAACAAATCTACAAATAGAAGGGGACAATGCTAGGATCAATTCAATGAGCCCCATTTGGCCTCGTTTGTAAATAGAAATGTGGTTGTTGAGAGTTTGCAAACAAAGGATAATGGTCATAATGCCTTGCTGGAGGGGATAACATCTTATAAGGCATGGACTTGGGCAAGTGCACGTAAACAGCAGCATTCACAATCTCTTTATTGACACCTAGATAGGGTTTTATTTTCCCAAGGCCAACTCATTGAATTTTAAAGTTGAGGCATGCTTTACTATCTTCGCGTGTTAGTGTAGTGTAGCAAAGATACCATCCACTTCCATGTCAAGAAGTGGAGAAGTTTGTAGGGGCCTCCCAAATCTTGCACTGACCTTTAAAGTTGAGGCATACTTTATTATCTTCACCTGTTAGTGTATTAAGCAATCATCATATTGTTGTCAATACATCCCAACAAAAAGTGATACGGAAACCCTTTGTGTACGTTTTGAACTCTAAAAAATCAGAACAAAAATGAGTAGCAGTGCCATGTCATCATGCCACATCATAGGGTAAGTTGTGTTCCTTAGAGAGCTACACAGGCATGAACAGGATTGAGTTGATGAATGCACATGGTTGGAGTGCAAGGAAGAAGGGGAACCACAATGTGAAGGGCACGACTGCACTTTAGGTAGGAGATTATATTCCCAAGGCCAAGCTGAATCGGCCTTTAAATAGTTGAGGCATGCTTTACTATCTTCACATGTTAGTGTACTGAAGATATCATTCACCTCCCTGTCAATGAGTGGAGAAGTTTGTAAGGGCATCCCAAATATCGCACTGGCCTTTAAAGTTGAAGCTTGCTTTACTATCTTCACTTGTTAGTGAAGCAATCATCCTATAGTTCTCAATACATGCCAATGAAATGAATTTGGCAACCCTCATAACGTTTTGAACTCTGATATCAATGCCATATCATCATGCAACATCATAGGGTTAGTTGTGTTCCATAGACAGCCACACAGGTGCAAGCAAGATTGAGTCAATGAATGCACGAGGTTGGAGTATCAGAAAGAACAGGCACCACAATGTCAATGGCACAGCTGCGTTTAATGGCAGCACTCATAATCTCGTTACTGACATTTAGGTAGGACATTATTTTCCCACCAAGACCAAGGTTAATTTGATGTGGCACTTTGACCATTGTGTTCCTTGCCAAAACCCTGCTTTACATCAATGGTGTTGGAAACGGTTATTTGGCAAGTTGGGACGCAATGGGGTTCCTCAAGTCAGGACCCTTGGCAACATCAAGTTTTGATAACTATGTTCTCAAGTGTCTTCTTAGATGGACTTAACTGCCATATCGTAAAAGTTCAGAGTTGATCCTTGGCAAGATTTGGGATGTGTGGACAACTTTTTCCTCTTGCTGATGAGGATGTGAAGGAGAAGACACCAGAGAAACAAAAACTTATTATTGCGTATAGATCTATGTGGGGAATCCCCTTTGATTTGGCCTGGAGCTTTTAAACAGGCTGCCATGATTTAAAGGATTCCCCTAATGTATGAAGCCACTCTGTGGCAGGGTTGGTTGCCCGGCACACTACATGGTGGTTCTCCTTTGGACAGTATGTCCGGAGTCCTCAAAACTCACGATGCAATGGACACTTTAAACAGATTTAAAAGTAAGAATACTGTAAACATTACTTGTATTACTTCTGAGAAACTGTTATATGCCTTACTACACCATGCATACCCAGCAGTGGTCACAGTGAGTTGGATGACACACAGGATAGAATGACACAATGACTACAGGACTCATGCACCTCTCATGTATCCGTTGGTGGTGCGCTTCAGGTCCACCGGTATGCTCTGGCCGGGACAGTCTAGTGTGGGCACCCTTGGTGGCTACAGGTTGCCCACCACTAGAAGAGTGCTCATCGTCCTCGGTGAGGAAGATTTTAAAAAAAGAACACTGTGAACTGATTAAGTTGTACTGAATGAAAATAAGCACTGTACTGTCGATACATCATGAAAGATGTATGTAAAATGAGAGAAAACTTATGGCCCTCATCATGCTAGAGGAAAACTGCTAATTGACGAGCTGTGTACCCCAGGTGATGTAGAGGTTTGAGAATCAGTGAGAAGGGACTGGAGAGGCGGGAGAGACTGGCGAAGAGCACCTAAGTCTGTTGCTTGGGCTCATTAAGGGACAAACTCCTTGTTTTGCTCTGGCACTTGGTCACACAACTCAAGCACCTCCTGTGTGTTGTGGGAAGATGATGTGCGGAGGTGGGTGAGCTCCACCTCTACTTTGTGAAGGAGCTGTTCATGAGTGGAGACTTGAGTATGGAGACCCCAAATCGTGTCCTGGGTCTTTGTCGAGTGTGACCCCTCTGGCTGTGGGTATCACGGGCTAGCTCGAAGTAGTAGTCTGGGAGGTAGGTGGAGTAAATGCAAAGTTCAGCAGAGAGGTTATCCAAACCTCGGACTATGTGGCGAGCTCCATGATGAGGATGAGGCAAAGGCAGCCCGCTCTGGGGGATCAGAGAACCGCATGGAGCACTGTAAAAAAAGGAGTTGGGAAGCTCAATGCGCTCTGTACGATTACCTCAATCAATATGGAAGGTGACCTCATGTAGAGAACCCAAAGTAGCTATGGAAAGAGAGGGCTCCCTAGAAGCAATGGTTGAAGTTATGCTCACAGGTGCCATGCTAGAGAGGCTCATAGAGGGCTTGATACATTTGATTCCCAAGGAGGGTGGTGATAGATTGGAGATCCGGCAATGGAGACCCATTACCCTTCTAGGGACGGCGGACTATAAGATTTTGGCCAAGGCCATTAGCAGGTGACTTCAGCCTTCTCTCCTAGAATTGATCCACGACACTCAGACTGTTTTTGTTCAAGATTGGAGCATTCTGGACAACATCTTTACCTTTTGGGAGGCGCCCAAGATGCGACAATAGCACCTCATTGTGCTACTCCTAGACTTAGAGAAAGCTTATGACAGGGTGGATTGGAACTTTTTGGAGGGCACTATGAATCGGATGGGATTCCCCATGGAGTGGATTCGTGGAGTCTCAGGACTTTATTCAGCATCTCACAGCTAGGTTCTCATTCAGGGAGCCCGAGGCGCGACAGATTCCCCCTTTCCCGCTCGGTTCGATAGGGCTGTCCTTTGGCACCGTACCTCTTTCTATTTGTCGTCGAGGCCATGAGTAGTTTTCTCTTCACCCAGGATACCAGACTTCAACTGCTCTCAGGACAGTCTTAGTTTTTCTCGGTCAGATCGCCGGCAGGGAGGGACTAATCTATCACGGATTGATCGCTTCTATGTGGGCGACATGTTTGGGGAGCGTGGTGGCTCCGTTGGCATTCTCGCTAGCACCTCTTTTTCAGACCATGCGCCAGTTATTTTGACCCTTGAGGAGAGGACACGGGAGACCAGCTTGCAATTGAGGATCCCAGAGAGGATACTTACAGATCCCAGTCTTTCTGAGGACATTGAGAGGATATGGCATGATAGCCAGAGCTCTGACCTGGATGCAGCAGGCCAGTGTGCCCAGGGACTCATCGAGCTCAGCTCTTTTTTGCACGCTACAGCCTTGACACGGCTGGGAGAGACACGAGAGCGGGAGCGTCGCTTGAGACGTAGCCTTGCTTCGCTCCAGCGTCTTCAGGAGCAACTGCCTACATGTGAGTGGGTGGCGTCCCAGCTGAGCCAGGCACGCCAGGAGGTTAGAGAGGCAGAGGAGCAGAGACATGAGTTCTACTATCATCGCCAGGCCTCTCTGGTGATAGAGTGACTGGGGAGTTTTTTGAGATCACCGGACCCCGCCATGCTCGAGCAGGAGTACGCCAGCTCAGGAGGCAGGACGGATCATTAGCCACTGAGCCCGAGGAGATTAGAGCCATTGCCCCTGAGTTCTATAGAGACCTGCTTTCAGCGGAGCCAGCCATGGAGGCACGTGATGCTTTCAGACAGACTGTGTGGGCCCATGTGCAGAGGAGGGTCACAGATCGTATGCGCACAGTTTTGGGTGAGCCCCTTTCAGAGGATGAGCTTGTTGAGGCTTTGAGGGTCCTTCCGCGCCATAGTTGCCGTGGGGAGGACGGATTGACGCCTGTTTTTTTTATGCGCTATTGGGACCTTTTGGGGCCAGGCCTCCGCAGGGGCTTTCAGTATGTTTTGGACACTGGGGTGATGCCACAGAGCTTTTCAGAGGGCTTGATCTTTCTTATCCCCAAGGGGGAGGGAGTGTCAGATGATATTTGGCATTGGAGGCCTATTACGATCCTCAATACTGTCTACAAGGTCCTAGCAAAGGCCTTGAGTTTGAGGATCCAGCCCTTCCTTGGGGAGTTGATTCTACCCAAACAGGATTCGTCAAGGAGCGCAGTATCCTTGACAACATTTTCACCTTCTGGGAGGGAGCTAGATTTCTCGGTGAGGACTTGGTCGTGATGCTTCTCGATTTTGAGAAGGCATACGATAGAGTCGATTGGGGTTTCCTAGAGGGCACTATGCTTCGCCTGGGTTTTGAGCCAGACTGGATTCGAGGAGTGGCGGCTTTATATTCCACAGCTCGTAGCCAGGTGTTGATGGCAGGAGGACGGGGGCCGAGTTTTGAGTTGCCTTTTTCTCTTCTTTGCAAAGGCTATGAGCATGTATCTGACAGCAGAGGAGGTTGGTTTGAGAGGACTCCAGCTCCCAGTCCCGGGGTGAGGACCTGCTCGATTGTGAGTTTGCTGATGACACGGGATTGTTTCTGCATGGCCAGGAGGCCAATCTACAGAGGGCAGAGCAGTCGCTACAGGTTTTTGGTGTGGCTTCGGGAGCATTGATCAATTGGCGCAAGACAGTGGCTTTTTGGATTAGTAGCGCTCCCGCTCTGGCATGGAGCCCAGACCCGGGTTTTAGATGGATTCCTCCTGGCACAGCACTGCGGTATTTGGGATGCCAGATTGGACTTGATTTGTCACCTGAGCAGCCGATCGCCTTGCTTCTTCTGAGCATTCGGAAGAAGCTTTTATATTGGAGTACAGCTCGGCTATCCTTGGCTGGGAGGGTGGTGGTGACAAATCAGGTGCTTTTAGCGACTATGTGGTACATCACGTCTTGCTGGATCTTCTCGAGCTCTTGCATCAGTCAAGTATAGAGGCTGATCAAGAACTTTCTTTGGTCTGGGCGGGATGGTCAGCCGGCCCGAGCTAAGGTTGCTTGGGCAGTTATTACTCTTCCGCTGGCCTAGGGGGGCTTGGGCATTATAGATCCAGCTGATTAGAGTAGAGCCTTGTTGGGGAAGCTTATTGTTCGGGGGCTGCTTCCAAGCGCTGAGCCTTGGAAGGAGCTTCTTTTTCAGCGCTGCAGGCTAGAGCTCCCCCAGCAGAGGGCACTTGGGCACCAGAGATACGGTGGATCTTCATAGAGATAAGGAGGACAGGCCTCAGTGGAGGATGGGAGGACAGATTTGCCTTGAGCATCCTGCGAGCTTGGGAGCTGCTGAGACCAGGGCTTTCTCAGAGACCTCCCACTTGTGATGAGGAGCGGGCCAGATAGCCGCTCATCTGGAGCCCCGCGGTACGCACAGAGCAGGGTCATATGCTGGGTTCTCGGCCTCGTCTAGCCTGGGGACCATTGGCGGCAGGCCCAGCACGCAGTTTTGGAGATTGGCAGGCCTTTTGCAGTCTCCTGGAGGAGAGGCTGAGTCACTTCAAAGGGGGGCTGATTATGAGGGATGACATTCAGGAGGCACTCACTGAGGAGTGGTTCACGCCTTTCGAGCCAGCGGCCCCACGGTGGATGGGAGCCTTTACACAGTTGGAGATCCTGATTGCTGTCAGAGTTTGCACTGAGGATGGTAGATGCCTCTACTATGAGATACAGGATGAGGGTAGACTTCAGAGAGTGGAGGCGGAGTCGCCTTTGGTTTGCAGAGTGCATCTTTCAGAGGATACGGGTAGTGGCCGCCGCTTCTCGAAAGTGGCATATTGATCCAGACCCTGCAGATGTGGACTCTGATTGGCGCATATGGGCATATGCTGCGCGCCCCTTGGCCCGGCTCCAGTGGGACCCTGGCGAGTACGAGTGGCATGATCCTTATGCGTCCCCCGAGGCCACAGAGATCACCTTTTTCCAGTACACTGTTTAGTTGGGGAGGCGTATTTTGACTGCGAGGAGGATGGTCTCTCTAGTTGCATCGGAGCATTGGCGGCTCTACAGGGACTCTCATAGGAGTTCCTGGAGGATTTTTGGACCAGGCTCTGGGCTAGCCGACAGGCACGCAGGATCTCGACTTTCCGGTGGCTGGTTGCCCACAGGGGCTCTGCAGTTGGCACCTGGCTTGTCTACAGTGGCCTTCCGTCGGCCTGCGTCTGATGCGGCCACCCATTGGAGACACAGAGACATTGCCTATGGGACTGCCCATAGGCGCAGCAGATTTGGCTGAGGATGCTGCGCATTTTGGCCCCTCTCTCTCCAGAGGGCATGTATACGTGGGGAGCCGCTACTTGGTCGACTTTGTCAGGGCCTGCTCTGGGATACGAGACGGAGCAGGACAGCCAGGCCATCAGATTCATTAGGGGCCAACCTCGCCTTGTTCCTTCACTGGATTTCTCGTCCGCTGGCTGGACATAGGAGAGGGATCTACGATGGGAGCTCCTCAGCAGCCTCACCATATGGTTCACCTGGAGAGCCCGTTGTTTCAGGGCCTTTGAGGGGAGATTGGAGCCACCAACAGAGACTGTTCGGGGGATCTGGCAGGAGTTGATTCACACAGTATGACCGCATCCGCCGGGGCGACTCGGATCGAGCGATCTTGCGGTGCCAGGCCTTCCACACCACTTGGCGCAGCGGCCCCTTCTATACTCTACACGCGGGTACCCCCCGCTGGCACTACAGGCCACCTGTTTGGATTTCCCCCCCTCCTATTGTATGATATAGCCTCTCAGTTATTTGTACTTTTTTTGCACCTAGGGAGAGTCTCCCTAGCTGCCTTGATTGGCTTTATGAGCAGGAGAGGGTTTTGTAGCCCAGTGGGCGTTTTTTTTTATAACTAATGAAAGGATCTTTTCTCGGCAAAAAAAAAGTCAACCTTCTCGTCGTCCTCCTACCCAGCAGCGTACTTGGGATGCTAGGGATGCTCAGGCCCATGTGTTGATTGCTCTCTCGTGCCGCAGGCACGTCATTCCGCATATTCATTCCTGCACCACCGCTAAGGGTGCTTGGGATACCTTGGCGGAGTTGTATTTAGGTTGTAATGAGGCTCATGTAGCTTACCTTCGGGGCAAGCTTGAGACTGAGCGCATGCTTGAAGGTGACTATCGATCAGTACCTTATGCATGTGAAAGACCTTCGAGAGTAGCTCATCGACATTGATGAGGTCTTGATAGATGGCTATCTTGTTCAGACAGTCTTAAGTAATTTGCCCGACTCTTATCAAACATTTGGCACCACTTTGCGGTTGTTGGCTGGCAATGCACCTAATGCGGTCACTTTTGACAACCTTGTGACTCTCTTGCTCAATGAAGAGCAATCGCATTCCAACAAGAACAACATGATGTCTACTGAGTTAGCAATGATTGCTCCCTTTCGTGGGAATCGATCTAGGCCTAAACCTAGCCCATCGGATCCTCCCAAGAAAGGGGACAAGCTTCAAAAGACAAAGCGCTGTAATTATTGTAGGAAAATAGGGCACACCATAGAGGAATGCAAGAAGCATATTGATAGTGAGAAAAAGAAGAAGCTGGCATTTTCTTCAACAGGTGCAGATCAAGCCAATTTGGCTACACATGTATCGGCCTTGACAATTTCATCTTCATCACCTGCAGAGATGTCTTCTGATGCTGTTGCTTTTGATGACTATGCTCTATAGTCAGTACTTCTTGGTATGCATTGTCTGGCAGATTCATTCTAGGGGGGGATTTTACTTGCCCACATGCAGTTGGTGATGCCTCATGGTCACTTATGCTTGTTGACCCTTATGCTTGTCTATGCTAGACGCTTTCTCTTATGTGATGTCTACTAGAGATGCCTTTTATGCTGCTTTTCCTTGTATCGGGATTGTTTCTACAGTGTTGACATTGTCACTTTCTCACATGTGATGTTTACTGGGAGTGCCTTCTACACACTTGGCCAGTGTTGGCTTGACCTCATGGTTTTGATATGTCACATGTATATTATTCATTGTGGGATTATGCATCTTTACACTTGCCATACATGCCATTGATCATGGCATCGTTGAGAGTTTACCCATCCTCTCATAGCATTGGCTGATGCCCGCCCCGAGCCCCCACTTTTTCTCCCGATTTTCAGCTTTCCCCCATTGCTGAATTTTTATTTTTATCAGCCCTACCATAGCTGATTTTTTTCCTCATCGACCCTCCATTGATGAGTTTACCTCTTGCAGCTTACATTGCATGTTCACAAGCATGACTTCTGGATCCTGTTGCCTTTACACATGCGTATATCTGCTACATCTTCTTATGCTTATCAGTGGTGCCGCTACAGAGCTTTGATTTGCTCTCTTGTTGTCATTGATGTGGATTACATGCAGTTTAGTTTGTCATTTGGATGCTTACCTTGAGGGGGGTATTATATTTACTTTCCTTACTGGAGGATTTTATGCGATGCCTCTTGATTTGATGCATTTTGTTGGTCATGTCCACCCAGCCACTCCCGGCTAGTTCAGGTGTGAACCTTGCTTACTCATGGGAACTTTTTCCCTGTGGCTAGACACAAGCTTTTGTTGGTCATGTCCACCCGGCCACTCCCAGCTAGTTCAGGTGTGAACCCAGCTTACTCACGGGCACTCCCAGCTAGTTCAGGTTTTTTCCCTGTGTGAACACACTCTTGTGTGTTGGGCACTTAGCTCTAGGCTTTTTAGTACTCTCACATTGTACTTTCATTTTCATCATCGAGTACATCTTTTCTAGCACTCTCACGTTTCTCTGTGCTTGAGCTTGTGTGTGTGTGTGTGTTTGTGTGTTCCGGCTAGCTGCCCTCCTACCCAACACTAGTTGGGACAAGTGCTCAACGAAACATAGTCACA
Organism: Cibotium barometz; assembly: GCF_041138505.1. Lineage (NCBI taxonomy): Eukaryota > Viridiplantae > Streptophyta > Polypodiopsida > Cyatheales > Cibotiaceae > Cibotium > Cibotium barometz. The sequence goes on along the minus strand of NC_141108.1, from coordinate 17,004,658 downwards.
AGGGAACGGGAACGTTTTGGGGAACGGATGACTGTTTGGAACGGGAACGAAAAGCTTGAATAAAAGGGAACGGAATCGGGAACGCCACATCATTTCATAAATGTGTTTATAAATTTACTTTATATATCTGTAAATGCTTTGGAAAGAGGCATAGTAAAGAAAGAACCTCAAACCATCTCGGTAGTGGCCATGATAATGCATAGATGTGTTCTACATGATACATAGTTCACTTATATTTCTTACATGGTCTGCGGTGCCATTTTGGAACGGGAACGGGAACGGCTATCTCTATGGAACGCGTTCCCCCGTTCCAAGAGCTTGGAACGGCGTTCCCTTGTGACTATGCAACGAAAGCTTCCAGACGGGAGATAAGGTGAGCACCTGTGAAGTTGGAGAAGTCATCCAAAAATGTCCAGAGAAAAGTGTAGAGTGCATGTCTAGCCACATCTTTCAAGACTTTGTCCATGAAAGAAATCGGAAAGCCGTCCTTGATTGTGGCTTTGTTAAGAGCCCGAGAAGTCCACACAAACCCTAATCTTATTGGTCTTTTTCTTGGGTGAGATGACTATAGGGGAAAGCCACTCGGAATGCTCTACGAGAGAGATGATGTCAGCTGCTTCCAGTTTTTCCAGTTCTACTTTGACAGCCTCTGAATACTTATGGTTGAACTTGTAAGCCCTACCCCGCACTGGACGGGTTCCTTCCATAACAGGGATGGTGTGAACCCCTATGGCAGTTGGAACACCCTCCAAATCTTTATAGGTCCATGTGAACATGTCCCTATAAGATTGGAAGAAGGTCTTGGCTTGATCCAGCAGAGTGGGGTGATCCCACAGCCAAGAAGCTAAGAGGATGGGTTTGGGATCTGCTTCTGTGCCTAGATTGAATTCCCGAACATGATCATGACAGGAAGGGAGTTGTGGTGTTGTGCCGGAGGCAGCTGCTTGGGAAAGCATGACTAGGTCATGAGCAGGTTGATTGGAGATCAGGAAATCACCAAAGTGGTCTTCCTTCCAACTCCTAGGAAGCTCCTCAGGTGGTATGACTGGAGCATCTGAAGTGTATAAAGTGGAAGAGTCAGACGTGTGCGAAGTGGAAGAGCCAGAGGGGGGCCGGGGCTTAGGGGAAGCTGGTGCAGAACCCTTGGACTTTGGTGCTTCTAAGGCTCTTGTCATCAGAAGGAATGGAGCCTGTGCCGGTTGGTGACTGGTTCACCCGGGTTGATCACCTCAAAGTGTTCCTCAGGCTTCTCAGGAATAACCTTTGTGATCTCCACCATATTGCAAGTCAAGTTGTGGGCGGCTTCCACCAATCCAGAAGCTCAAAATCTTCACCATGAGAGAGAATCTCCTCTTCTTGGATGGAATCAGATGTTCCCCTTAGGATTGGAATGGCTGCTATGCTAGCGCCCCAGACGCCTTGGTCCACAACATCCTCCAAGTGGAGTTCAACGTGGCCCATTGATTGGGGAAGCCACTGCTTGTCTCCTTTCTAGTCATGCAGCACTCCCGCTTGCCTCAGACACAGAGGTCCAGTCAAAAGGGAGTAAGCACCCCGAATTTGTGGTAGCCCAAGCACCACAAAATTTCAGAAAGAAGCTAGTGCCTTTGCATAGCTACTCCAACATGCTCCACAATGCCCACGGGAGTAACATCCCGCTGGTCGGCCATTCTAACGGAGAAGTTGGCAGGTCCAGTGATTTTATGGCCCACAGCTTCCAAGGTGAAGTCGGGCATCAGACAGCCGGTTACTTGTCCTGTTGGATTCTCCATGAGTTGCCCACCACTAGAAGACCTTGTATTGTCTGGCTTGGCTATGGTCTGGAGCAGAGTGTTGAGTTGTTGGTGCAGGAGTGGATTAGGTCATACAAGGAGACTTTTGCTGTGAATTGGTGGAGGAGGGTGACCATGGATAGGGTGCAACAGTGGTGCTGGCTTTCTGTCTTGGATAGTCCTTGGTATAGTGATCCTTCGCCTTTGGGCAGAACGTACATGGAGGCATAGTTGTTAGGTATGAAAAGTTCGTTTCGGTACAGTATGTTCAAATATGGTCTCGGAACGCACCGCTAAATTTTCAAAATAAAAATACAGTGGAGGTACGGTCCATTTAAAAAATACACAAGGGAGAGGGAGGGAGAGGCTTGAGGAAGAGGGAGAGGCTTGAAAGTTGAGGAAGAAGGAGAGGCTTGAGGAAGAGGGAGATGCTTGAGAGAGCCTAGAGGGGAGAGAGGCTCGAGTCTTGAAGGAGAGCTCGAGGGAGAGGATTGATCTTGAGCAATGAGCACTTGTGAGGGGAGGGTTGAGCAATGAGCACTTGTGAGGATGGGGTTGGGGGAGGGGCTATTATATAGGATGCATGATGCATCATGCAAGCAAAGGCAAGCAAAGGGCCAAAGGCTAAATCTTAAAACAGTCCCCAAAACGCCCAAGAAACGGCGAGAAAAACGGTAAAAAAAAACCGGTTGCCTAGATTCGACTGAACCGGAACCGAACTGCTCGTACTGAACCAAACTAAACGTTTCGAACTGGACCGCCTGGGCGGTGCGCGAACCGGGTGCCACTATGCATGGAAGTGAGCCTTTTGGCAAGGGACACCGGCTCTGGTAGTTTCCATACTCCCCACACCTATAGCACATGATTGGGTGATTGCAGGGTGGAGGGGGGTGAGTAGGATGGTTCTGGGTAGGAGTTGCTGCCATAGTGACCAGGGTTGCCGGAGGAGTGGAAATGAGAGGGGTTTGTGGAGAGTAGGTGGAGGGGGCTGCACCATAAGGGGTAGGATAATGACCAGTGGGGTAGCAAGAGAGTTTAGGGTAAGGAACTGTTGTTGCTGGTGCAGTTGGCGGAATCCCTTAAGATAATAGCAATCCTTATCCTCATGCCCCTTCTTCTCACAGAAGGAGCAGTATTTCAGCTTGGAACATTCTGAGCTGGCATACCCAGGAGACTGACACAGTGCACACCAGAGACCTTTCCTAGACTCTTGCTGAGGCTTGAGATCCTCAATCTCCTTCGTAAGTTGTGCCAAAATGCTTTCTTCCTTCTGAGACTTCTGGCTTCAGTGCCTCCAGCTCAAGCTTAAGCCGAGCTACTGGGTCGTCCGGGGGTAGAATGGTAAGAGTTGGAGAACCCGGATCATGTTCAAACATTGTACGTGCATTTTCCAGTTGGGAGGCCCAGCTCCTAGAATTCCAGCAAGGTGATGACTGGTCTACTTTCCCGGATTTTCTGTTGGGTTGTCCTAGGGAAGGCCTGCATCACTCACTGACACACCATGAAGTCTCCTGGGTATGCTGGCAGGCGAGCCACCAACACGATGGTTTGTGTCACAAGCTTTGGTACATTTTCCCCAGACGAGCTTTAGCTTCCCCAGTTCTTGTAGAATGAGGTCTTCATAGTTGCCTGGTCGGAACGTCCTAAGAAAGGTATCCCTCAGGGTGGGCCAATCTGCAAAGTGATCCATAGGGAACTCGCTGAACCATTTGTCAGGAGAGCCTTCCAATGTGGAAGGGAAGAGTACCACATAAGCATCCTCTCAGTCCAATCCCCTGCTCCTAGGAACACATGGCCAGGAAGCGTCGAACATGGTCATCCACGTCTTCCATGGTAGAACCTCTGAAAGTGGGAAGCTTGACATTGACCCAGCCCAGCACGGTGGTCAATGGTTCTGGAGCAGGGGGATTTCCACCGTAGTTGTTGCTAGTAGGATTTCCTAGATGTGCATGTGCCATGGGAAGGGGTGGAGGAGGATTTCGGGGTGGTACAAAGTTGATTAGCCTTCTATGACTATAATAATGGGGGGAGAGAGGACTTCGGATTGGACTAACCTGATTGACACGAGAACAAGTGTTGGGCATACAGAAAACACACAATGTAATCTGATAGAAAGAAAGCTAGGAACGCCCGCTGGTTAGAGTGTCCCATCGGGTGTGTCAAATTTTTAGTGAACCTGTAAGCAGGTTAGGTTACCCAAGAAGTACACTAAGAGGATATGGTGGTTCACTCTTGGACAGTATGTCCGCAGGAAAGTCACAAGACAGAACAGTAGGAAGAAACGATGGCATACACACTTACTTAGGCAGTACTTAATTAAACTGGACAAACAAGGAACATGTAAGGAACAATGCACAAGAATAATGTACTCCACTTGTATTACTACGAACTGTAGCCACCAAGGTCCAAAGGTGCCCACATGGACTGTCCACCGCAAGAGCATGACAGTGTCGCATTGACACACTGTCACAGTGAGTCAACGGAGGCGCCAAGCATTGGGATCATCCGAATTGGAGACACACCACAACTGACACAAGGAGGTGCACGCAGCATTGAAGGCTCCAACGGCACTGATGGCACCGACTGACACTCCAACGGCATCTCCTAGAGATAGGAGATTCTACCAAAGGCTACGCTGCCACCTCAATGCATCCACCAAAGATAGGAGATGCCACCGACTCGGCCTCAAGCATATATGGCCCCTCCACCCATCTTGGAGGAGATCCTTATCTCACCTTGGAGGACATCCTTATCTTGCAACCCTCACCATCATCCTGAAGGATATCCTTCATGCTCATCCCTCATACCACTTGTACCCTGTGTTTTGTCTTCAGCTTGAGCTGTGTCGTCCTCTTCATTGTGACCTCTGCTGAGTGTGCATGGTATAGTGAAGGACATGTATCAGTGTTCTCTGAGTAGTGCAAGTGTTCTCGTTCCTTCCGTAGTCTTGTCTCTTCTTGTGTCGTGTTCCACTCCATAGTGTCTTCTGTGTTGCGCTGTGAGCATCGAGGACTCCGGATATACTGTCCAGAGAAGAGTCACCACGTAGTGTGCCGGGCAACCAGCCCTGCTACATGAACTAGCAGTTAACAAACACCACTCACTGCACCGTGAACATTTAGCAGTGGTCACAGTGAACACCGGACTCAAGTACAGTTGGATAGCATGGGATAGCACAGCATAGATTTGGAATGGACAAGGTGGAACTACAGAATAGCCTATATCCCCTTTGAAAACGGGGTAGAATGCCCTGTAACTCCGGAGAGTCACGAAGATGCCGTTGGGGTGAGACCATTGTGAGCATCTAGGAATCTTTGGAAGGTGCTAGATGCACGTCGGTGTAGCGGTGTGCATCTCCTTTCTTGGGGTGCAGTGCCTTAAATGCCTTGGAGTGGTGCGATCCGGAATCTTGTGCTGTGCTCTAGAATCTTCCGTTACCATTGGACTGTAGCATCTTGGAGTGTACCACTATAACACTGCCACACCGTAACACTAACACTGCAACACTTCTAACACTGTGGGCACCCATTGTGGCTACACTGCCATCACCTCTCCCGCACGCTCTCCTGTGCACCTTCCACCCACCTCCACTTTTTTCCCACCCCCCCGCCCCCCTGCGGGCGGCTGCCCCGGCCTCCTGTTGCGCTGCTGCCCTCGTCCCCCCCCCCCCCCCCCCCCCCCCACCAATGCTGCTCGCCTTCTTGTTTGACGTCCCCTCTTCCTCCGCCCATACGCCCCTTTACATCCGCCTCCTATCTCCCCCCTCGCGTTGTCCACCCTCCCTCTTCCCCTTTCGAGCTATCCCCCGCTGCTTCCCTCCGCCGTAGCTTTCTCCTCCATCCGTTGCCCCCCTCTGTCGGCATGTCTTCTCAGCATTGGTTTTTCTCTCGCCTCTTTGCTTTTTCTTTCGGCAAGTGTCGGCTTCTTTGGTCTTTTCCCTTACTGGAGGACTCCATGGCAGGCGGTCTGTCATCCCTGACTGAGGCCGCCGCCCCTTGCCATTTTTCTGAAGCGGACCTCCAGCTCTTGGCTTCTACTGTTGCCTCCCTTGCAGCCTCTCCCCTGGTTTGCAAGATTGTAGGGAGCCACCTAGCACGCAGACAGGTCCGGGATTTGCCCAGGCAGCAGCCCGCATTGGCGAGCTGAGCAAAATCACCGATATCCATTTTCTTGGGCTTGGCTACTCTGAGGTCGAGCTCAACTCACCTGCAGCGGTAGATTGAGTGATTGTGCAGAGCTCCATCGCAATGCGCAGTGCTCAAGGTTTCGACCCGGCATCTGACCCTGTTTTTGCAGGTGTGTCCGGCTTCTTAGTTATGGTCTGCTTCCCCAGCCTCATGAAGGAGTATCACCCTCTCTTCCGTTCGATTGGTCAGATGTTTAGGCAGGTTCTAGTGTCTCCCCCCAGGCTTCCTCCTCGGTGGTATCCAGGGCAGCTGGGATTCCTTCCATCAGAGTTTGTGTAGCCCATACGAGGCTCTCGTGCAGATTACCGCAGTTCCCAGCTTGCAAGAGGGCCCGCTGCTGCAACGGGTTGAGTATTTAGGACTCCCGGGCCAGTGTTTTGTGTAGGCAGATGGGGAACCTTGCTTGCGCATACCCACACCGCCAGGCCCGTCGAGGACTCCCCCCTACCCTCCCTCCGCTCGCCTTAGGTTCTCGCTCAGTGAGGATGGAGGATGCAGGAGCTCAACATCACCCCCCTCCCATACTCGAGAGCAGGAGGCTGGTCAGCTCCGTGCTGAGACGCAAGGGGAGGATGGTGGCTGGTGGCAGCCGGCGTAATGACCCCGTAGATGCCGCCACTAGCCTCAGGGTGCCGCTAGCAAGAGCATCAGGCAGGCGGGTCCCTCAAGGTTACGGTGCCTAATGGCAACCGTTATGAGCATTTATCCCTGGATCAGGTGGGCAGCACCCAGGAGGTGCTAGTGTCAGCCTCTTATTCTTTGGTTTCCCGAGGTTACGGTGCAGGTGGTCCCCCCTTGTCCCCCCCCCCCCCCCCCCCCCCCCCCCCCCCCCCCCCGGGTCCCCTTGATTTCTCCCTTCATGCCTGCCCCGCCGATCTTAATCCCTTCTGGCACCAGCAGCCCAACTTGGCTCGCCGCTTGAGGACGGACTCTTGGGTTTCCCATTTCCTTCGTCAGTGGGACCTCATGGAGGATGGCTTTCTGGCCCTTTCAATGAGATCATGATCATCGGCCTCGTGCCAGAGGGCTTTCGGAGGGGCTCATTCACTTGATTCCCAAGGAGGGTGGTGACCGTTTGGAGGTACGACAGTGCCACCCCATCACCCTCCTTGGCAGAGCCTACAAAAAATCCTCACCAAAGCCATCAGCCACCGCATGCAGCCTCACCTCCCAGATCTGATTCATGGCATACAGACAGGCTTCATCCAAGATAGGAGCATCTTGGATAACATCTTCATTTTTTGTCCGGAATAGTATCAAATCTTGAGAAAACACAAAGTCCTGAGTACCCTCAATAGCATGCATACATGTAAACACCAAAAAAACGACAGGTGGAAGGTTATGGCCGGCCTGTTTGAGTTGGATGGAACTGCAGACACCAGAGCTAGAGTTACATTGGTTTCCGTCAGGAGGATGGTTATGGAATTATTTTATAGTACAAGTCTTAATGAACAATAATTGTTGTCTGTAGTCGGTAGTCAAGGAAAGCACTTCTAGCCAATTGATTTAAGTGGAGTCTTAAACTTAGTAGCAACTGGATGCCTAGTATGAGATGGATACTCATAAAGGCAGCCACTTAAACAACAGTTTACTCTTTACATTCATGGCATATGGTGAGGTTTGGTTTAATTTGCAGATTTCTGGCCATTTACGAGGCTTTAGTGGAGAAGTCTTTGGCTAGGTCTTTTCTATATAGATATTACTCATGTTATAGATTTTTTGTGTAGTACGAGTCCATTTTCCCGTGTAGCCTTATGCCCAAGATCCTTGGACTACACAGCCAATAAGGTGATAGCCCAATTGGTGAAAGTGTTTGACTAGGAACAGGAGGTCCTGCATTCAAAACCCCACAAGGTGCTTCCTCAGCGGCATCACCTACGGGCGGATAAAAAGCACCTACAAGCGGTGAAAAATGGTAACTACAGGAGCTCTTCATGGGATGTACTAGCAAAGAGTTGGCTTAGAAGATCTGCTACAACACCACATACCTTTTTTTGAGATATTAGTCATGTTATAGAATTTTTGTGTAGTACTAGTCTTAATGAACAATAACTGGCTTATGGTGAGGTGTAGTTTTAAGGTGCAGATTTCTGGCCATTCACAAGGCTTTAGTGGAGAAGTCTTTCGCTAGGTCTTCATGTGATGTACCAGTAAAGAGTTGGCTTAGAAGATCTGCGACAACACCACATGTTTTTTTTTGAGATATTAGTCACATAGTTTGGTGCATAGCTCAAGCCTTGGATCCCCACATTGGCAAGCGAAGGCATTATCACTTGGGCTACAGCCCCCTGGCATAACACTACAGTTCTTACATGCTCTAGAAGGATTCAAGGTCTTTGCTTAAGAACTCTCAACTGGTCACTTAAGGCCACCATAGTTTTCAGGTGTCTCAATTCCTTGTAATAGTTTCCTAAAGCTGCCCCTAAGTTTCAGTTTAGGGGTGATGTAGAGAGAATGAGAGTTGCAGGAGGGACAAGATAGCATAAAAGGGGTTTCAATTCAGAAAAAGGGAAAAAGAAGGAAGATATTGATGCAAGAACAGGACACTAATAAAGGGCAGGGGTGCAGACTAGGTGTGAGAAAGCCTGGGTGCTCCCTCTGAAAGTTAAGGGCAGGGGATCAATAGAATGCAGGCAGCTTAGCAAGGCAGAGGACATTTTGAGGGGGCCATGAAAGCTTAGAGGAGGAAGATGTGGACAGTCAAACGAAGATAAAGTGGCAGCGATAAAAGGCATGCATACAACTGCAGGCTAGGGGCTCATTTTGTGGTGGTAAACACAAGGAGCTAGGAAGCAGTAGGGAGGATGGTAAAGGTGGACAGGCTAGGTAGGAAGGAAGATTGAGTCAAAGAAAAAAGGCCTCTTTTACTTAAGTATGAGAAATGAAATGAAATGTTATATTAACGTCTTCAAAAGGCCATAATGACCTATGAGACCAAAAAGTTACATCATGGTGGATCTGATACAATGTCTGGATCTGAGAGAAACCTTGCACCAATCCTAGCTTGTACCCTCTTTTGGATAGGTGATGTTTTGTAGGAATAGCAATTGTTCGTTCCTTGAAGATGACTTTGTTTTTGTTTTTTCTGAGAAAAATAGACATCAAGTTTTATGCGATGAAAACAGCAATTTTTGATTCCAGCATCTTATTTTGGTGGTATATTCAGACAGACAAGATCAACATGGAAGAGCTAGAGTCTGCTGAGTTGGAGTATGCCCCCAACATAGGGGCACTAGCGAACCGCTTGAGGTGCTGCCTTCAAGTAAGTTGTTTACATTCTTCCAAAGAAACTTTACTTATTGGAAAAGACCTGGGATCTTCAAGAGAATTCAGAGAAGGAACTTCAAGAAAATTTAGAGGGCATTATGAGTATACCAATGAAATTTTAACGACTATTTGAAATTAATAGCTTGTTATTCTTACTCTTCTTTTCTGTGGTGAGAAAAAAATGTTTTTCATGTGCAAAAAAGAAGTACAAGCAAAAGAGACATGTTTCCCAGGAGATCAATGAGGACCCAGATCAAGCCATGAGAAACTCTAGCTATACACTTGGATAGTGGTCTCTGCCAAGGTTTGGGTGATGTGTGTGATCAGTGTGGGTCTAGCCTCAGGCTGGAGGTGCTCCAGACGGGGCTATGGTTTGGCGTTGAGCTTGCCGACAACCCCTTCTATTGGGCTTTGTCTATGTTTCTGCAAGAGCCGAATGAATGAGTGTGTGTGCGCATGTGTGTGTGTATGCATGTGTGTGTGTGAGAGAGAGAGGATTCAGATCAATAAATATCTTCTTATGTTCGCACATAGTGCAAGCATTATCTATTACTTCTCTCGTGTGTGTGTTTGAACTAAGTGTGTGAGTATGGTGTATGTAGCAGTGAGAGATCGCGACTTACTGAGAGCTGCCCGTGCAGTGCCGCCTACTGCCCTTTGCTGCCTCTGCAGCGCCGCCTGTTGCCTGCCCTCGCTGTTCGCCTATCCAGCCTCTCGTCGTCTCTGCTGTTCAAGCACCTACTGTCAGCCCTCCTGTGGTGTGTCCTCCTTTCTTCCAGGTGCAACTGTGTGTGTGTGTGTGAGTGTGTGTGCGCGCGCTTGCTTCTTTCTCTCCTCATCTGACTCTCTTTTGCTTCTTTTTTCCTCTTTACTTTGCCTCTCTCCTCTTCTTCTTTGCTTTTGTCCACGTCTTTTGTTTTAGTTGTGTGTGTCTGTGTCTACTCGTCCTTTGTGTTTCTTGTATCGGTTGCGTGTGTTTTTCCTCTCTCTTCCTTCATGGCCCAATGTGTAGTTACTTACCATAGAAGGGAATTGTCTATTGATCCCAAACGCAGACAAATGCATTTTGATTTGCAGTCTCTCCACTGTTGTAATCCCGAACTACAGCAATCTTGTGACACTCTTGGGGAAGGTTTTGCAGATATCCGACAAGCATGGGATATGCTTGTGCCAGATTTTCGTTTGAAAATCCCGGGTCATGTTCTCTTTGACCCCGTAAAACGAGACTATCACACAAAGTGGTGATTCTTTTTTTTCCGTGGTAAAATGCTTGCTGCGGTGGCAGATGTTGGTCAATGGATAAAAGTCATGCTTGGTGGATGTTTTGTGGAAGGGGTTTACTTTGTAGTAGCAAGAGGTTTTTATGAGGTGATTCTCACACTGATTCCAATTATAAACAAATGTTGTTAGAAAAGTCACCCTTGTTCTTTGGACAACAAATGGTGCATGTTTACCCTTGGTCGCCCACCAAGGACTATTAGAATTTTATTAAACACAGGTGCACTATGTGGGTGGAAGTGGTGGATCTCCCGGTTTATATGCGCCCTACATTCCCTTTTTGGTTGAATCGCTGGGTAAGTTTGTATGCCCTCCTAGATCTTCTGGCAGTGTAAATAGATTCTATATCCTTTGGGATACAGACAAACAAACCCATGATAGGGTAGCAATGGATGTTGAAATGCAAGGCATCCCGACACAGGACGTTTTCTTTAAGCTTAAATGGGGAAATTTTGCAAGTTCTTGCTTCACTTGTAAAAAGTTTGGACATGCGCTAAAAGAATGTCCGTCGCTTTTATTGCGGCCATGCCCTCTCCTTAAACTTCTCCTATGCCATCAATACAAACTCAAAAGGGGAAGAATGTAAATCATTTATAGCATGCAAGGCATCCGGACACAGGACGTTTTCTTTAAGCTTAAATGGGAAAATTTTGCAAGTTCTTGCACCGGTATAGCTTGGTTTTTACTTTGGCATGGCTGACAATGCATCTCCCTTACCTCATAAAAGGCTACTTATCATTAATAATAGTTATTTGTTAGATATTCTTTTCGTTGGTTTGGTACGTACAACTGCACATCCTCTTCTCATGTACATGCAAGAGGATATAGATTTTACTTGGTTCAACTTTGTACAACAAATACAAGCTGTGATACAAGACTATGGCAGGTGGTACATGAGAGAGAATAGAAGACAAATTGAACAAGCAAAAATTGCAATACAAGAGTCTCTAAGCTGGACTTGACGTTGGGGCCCTTTGGTGGGCGGGTGGGGTCGCCATTCCAAAAGGACGATCCTGAGATAAATGCTCGAAACGGTTATTTGACACGACTGTTTCTGCCTTGGGTCCCTTTGGGTTGTATCGCTTGGCAGTGACGCAGTGCTCTGGCTGGGCGTCGGCGCTACCTCTGCTTTTTTTTCTGCCACCTACCCACATCCTCGTCCTTAGGGGTAGGGTGATGGGGCTTTGTCTCATCGGATGACGAGCTGGTGCTCCCCTCTCGCCACTCTGCCGGGGGGAAAGGGGCTGGACTGGCGTGTGGAACTTGCCTAGACTGGCCGATGAGGGCAAGCTCTAGCGAGGTGACTCATCTGACGGCAAATGAAGCACTGTCCAAGAAGGCCCGAGGACTCCACCCGCTAAAGGATGGGGTCCTCCTGAAGGCATTGAAGAGAAATGACATCCGGTACTGCCTCTAGAGGGGAAATGCTGATGCAGAGTGAAGGAATCCTAGCCACCTGCGTCAGCATCAAGGCGGTTGTCGCCAGGGTTTCCAACACTTACCCTATCATTCTCCCAATGACGGGAGAAGCAGAAGCTACTCCTTCCTATAGCTAGGTCAAGTAATGGTTTCTCTTGATTCATCTCTCTTGAGAAGCTTCTGCATGCTGAACGGAGTATTGCTGAACTTTGAGAAGGCTTGTAGTAGATGATTCCAAGAAGGCCTGGTTAAATTACACAAGTTGCATTGCTTAATTACTCTGCTTGTAGTCAGGCACTCATAAAGAGCAGGGAAAGAGCTCACATGGGTAGACATTTTAATAAGAAACGTGAGCTTATGGACGATGAGATTGCGGCACTCTACAACACTAAAGTTACTCCATCTGTAGTTAACAAGGAGAGTTTCTCTCCATAATAGGTCACACAAAAGGCCTACATTGGCATCTAGGGATTAGATGGAGGTTTCAGCAGGGGGGGCCCTTCGCCAGTTTGCTATCGATTTATTTTGTCTACTAGTAGAGAGGCACCGCCCTTGAGATGACACTCCCCCTCTTTGGAGGTTGGGAGGCAGGTGTGGCCACTTATAGAGTAGGCTCCGCCCTCAAGATGACACTCCCCCTCTTTGGAGGTTGGGAGGCAGGTGTCGCCACTTAGTAGGCACCTAGTGTGGCTTTCTACTTTTGTATTAGCATTGTAGCCTTCCTCCGAGAGCTGACAGCCATGGAGGAAGCACCCCGGTTGTGTTCTGTATTCTTCCTTCTGGGAAGGTTTATTTTTTACCGAATAGAAGGAACTCTTTTTTTTGGGGGGTTAAAAAGGGTCACAAGCACGAGAAAAATCTACAAAAAGCTATTTTCTTCTGAGAAAACTTAATACAAGACTGCTTCTACATATTGACAAATGTTTATTTTTGATGATGTAGGAAGCTGATGAGCTACCACGTGACTTTACGAGACTTACGGATGATAGCTTGTTCACATATCACACAAATTTAGTTCCTGAGGTGGTATATCTTTACAAGCGGCTTGGTGTGAAACCTGGTCCTTTGACCCTAATAACTCCAGAGGCAAGTACACGGCTACCTTAATAATGTAACTCAAATTTATTTTGCGTCCAGGTTTTATATATATATATATATATATATATATATATATAAACTTTTATGCCTAGTGTATCAATGAGAATCTTTTTGTTGCCACATGGCTTTCTGCATATATATATATATATATATTTATTTATTTTCATTGACTTGATGAAGCTTGTGCATTTGTGTAGTTTGAGACGCCCACGCCACCGCTTCTCCCAGCAGTTCTGCCACCCTCTTTGAGAGAACCTCCTCCTCCTCCACTGGATCTTTTTGACCTTGATGACTGTTTTGCCTCTCCTTTTGTACATTTGGCAAGGCTTGCAAACAAGGTATTCCTGTCTCTCTTTGTTTTTTTGTGTGCTCTGTCCACATGCCATCTACTTATGGGATTGTATGAAATGCTTACATCTAGTTCATAATGGCAGTGCAAGGGTGCAGATGGTGAGGAGGATTTGCTCTTCTACATTCTAGAGAGTGCTTCTACAATTGGCATCAAACCTGAGGTGTCAATTGATGCTGTACCTTATATTCCCTCAACCTAAGATTTACATGTTTTGACTTCGTGTATATGCTCAAAATGAATGTTCAATTATCTCTTATCTTTCTTCATAGCAACTTCTTTCCTCCTAATTGTGCCTAGTGGTACTTCTTCTAGGTCCTTCAACTGATGATGTTTGATTAATCTGTGATGTTTAAGCAGGCCATTGGCATACATAATGGTAGCCATACAGACAATGCCAAGGCAATCTTATCCTTCATGGTCAAGGAAATTGTTGACATGAAGAAGCTCAAAACTGAAAACACACTGGCTTTGACTTCCACTTGTATCGAATGAATCATTATTAATATATAGCAAGGTAAATCCTCATATGCAACAGAGAAAATCCTCTACCTTATTTTGATAATTTGTGTAGTGGTTGTCTCTTATCTTGCACAAATTGTTTGTCATTGTGTTCTTTCATTGTGTGTGTGTGTGTGTGTGCGCGCGCGCGCGCTTCACTATCAAGAACCCTAAATAACATGTGTATTCTATGGGCATTTATAAAACTCTTATATGTGAATCTTTTGACTCACCCTCTCCTCCACTTGAGCTAGAGTGGAATAAAGAATGTGTTGGATAATTGTGTAAGTGAAAATATAACTACCACTTAAACATGCCCTTGTGTTAATACGTTCGTGTGAATTGTCTTATTATTTTTCTTTTAAAATAAAAACCCTTATGTTAAAATTTACATATAAAGACATTCTCCCACCTTTGTCTTTTTTGCTTCTTAGAATCCATGAAAGAAACCCACATTTGTCAATTACTTCTCTGAATGTCTCACCTTCTTTTGCTCAATGTTATGCCACGACATTGAGACGCCTTTTTAAAGAGCATCTTAGATTTTGTAAGGTTGCATGATTCTTTCATTTGTATTCAAGTTCTATGGAATGTCTTAGATATACAAGGTAGGGGGGCTAGTGAATCATCATTGGGGTTGGAAGAAATAATAACTGTGCTTAAAAATTTACAAATCCAAACTATAGACAATAGATTGAAAAAGACAAGCATTGGGTACAATCTGCCCCCTCAACGTAGGTGGCTCCAACTCCCTCGCCTGGGTATTTAAATATTTTATTTTTAAAATTTGAGCCAATAATAGCTTGAACATCCAAAATTGGGCCTCTGTTTTTATAAAAAATAATCTTAGTACTAAGCACATTTGCTTTAACACTTCAAAATAATCTCAGTACTAAGCACATTTGCTTTAACACTTCAAAATAATTATAATCCACTACACACAACCAATTGCAATTAGTTATTGCAATTAATTGAAATCCATCAACAATTAAGCCCACTATGAATGCTTGTCAATGGCCAAACACAAATAGCCAATATTACTAGTGACATTTGTATGAACATGAAAATCATCAAAAATACCAATCCTCTAGCATGGCATACTACTAATAATACTGGCTTCACATTAGCGTGTTAGGCGAGATCCAATACCAATAATACTAGCGTTACAATTATTTATTGTGATGCCACCCACGATCCTCGCTAACTAACTTGGTGCAAAAACAATAGCTAGGCATGCCCAACTCAACCAAATGAGTATTACACTACTCATAACATCCCTCTTCCAAAGGATATCAACTGACCTCACTTGCATGTTTGTTGATATGAATTGATGAGATTGGAGAAGTCCCAAAAAAGAAATGCTCAAGTATCCATTGAGCATCCTATCTTGGATGATTCTTGAATTTCAATAAATATTTGGCATAATGTTGAAACAGTAATATCATACAAATCAAATGGTTACATCCCTCTTGTGTAATATCAATTGACCTCACTCACGTGTTTGAAGTGATGAGATTGGGAAAGGCCCAAAAAGAAATGCTAAGGTATCCACCGAGCATCCTATCTTGGATGGTTCTTGAATTTTAATAAATATATGGTGTAATCTTGAGTTTTAGTATTATCATACAAATCAAATGGTCTATAAATAAATCTATTCTAGGACTATGGTCAAGTGGCTTGTCAAAGTTCTTGCTATCATTATGACATCAAGAAAACAAAGTTCAACGTTGTAAAAGTTTTCTCTCCCAATGTGAAAGAAAAATAAGTAACATATACTCATCGATGATCAATTGCGAGACATTTGTGCATCATTGTCTTGTAAAAGTTTTCTCTCCCAATGAGAAAGAAAAATAAGTAACATTCTCATCAGTGATCAATTGTGAGACATTTGTGCATCATTGTCTTGTCACACTTCAAGGTTGTGATTTCTCGAGTCTTAATTAGTAAACAAGCATCAGACTGCCATGATCGTTTAAGTCTCTAAATTAAGTTTTAAAAAACATTTGGAGCTAATAATTTTCTAATATATATTTTTATCTAGGCAAAAGGTAATTTACTATGGTCACTCTAAGTTCATACTTCACAAGATCATTCATGTGTAGTGTTTCATGGAGTTTCTTGACTATGTTTCTAGCTATCTTTTAGGGTTTCTCCCTCTTGCTTGACAAGGATGCCATCAACAAGTAGCTAGGATCAACAATTTCTCTTTCACATTAGTGTGATGTTTCATCTTCAATGACATATGTATCCTCATGTGACGTACCCATATTCTATTCTATGTTCTAACACAATTTCTCAAATCTTATAGAAAAAATCACTCATACTGTAGAAAAACGAAGAGATTTTCAATAAATCATATTCGTTTACAAATCCAAAGTAACAATAATATTCGTCAATACAAAAATCTCAAAATTCAGAGAGAGAATCACCAACAAAAGATCTAGCCAATATGGCCTTTCTTCGACGCCCGTCCACCCAACCACCACTCTGGACGTCGCGGCTATCCCGGGTATGCCTCTAGTAAATCTCATCCACTCTGGGTTCTACCAAATGGCTCCCAGAGGGCATAAATCACAATCTTTGTTTGGCGTTCCCTGTCTAAGGACGGTCAGCCCGAATCTCAAAATCTCTCTCTATCTCTATCCTGCACCCCACAGAAAATCCTCAAGGCTCTGGAAGAAGCCCAAAAAAAACAGCCCACAAGAATTAGTAAATTATCATGCACGAAATCATCAAAGATAGAAAATCTTTTCTAAAAACATGCGTTCGAACCAAATTAGAGAAGATGCATTTAAAAAAAACACTGAAAAGTGGTGTTGGATTCATTTCGCAAATACCGGCCACCGCATGCAGAATCTCCCAATTATCTGAACACGGACTTTATTCTTCCTGTGATGAACTAACTTTCTTTAATTTGCCTCTTTGACAAATAAAGTTATCTACACCCTCATACGAGGTCGTTACTGAAAATTAAGGGTCAATTTGATGTCCGGGCGCTCGTTGCATTTATTTTTATTATGTAAACCTCCATATGAGATTCCTTTAAGCTAAACCACTCACTATGACCCTCTTATACATTATCTAACATGGTTAAGTATAGAATAGAAATCGCATACAAATAACACTACAAAACATGCATAAAAAGTCTCAAAATTGACCCAAAATCAACATATTTAAATTACTAAATTTGTGACCAAACTTAATCTTTTATGTCCTCTATGTATTTCCTACTTTTCAACATTAAATATAGATGCTAAAAATCACCGAATCAAATGGACCCAAAAATACGTACATATGAGTACGTTACATCTCACACTATATTTTTTTGCTAAAAATTTTGTCTCATCTTTGGTTTAGCTATTCAAATGTGATTTATTATTCTTGATGAATGTCACAATTTGTAGAGATCTCCCCTCTTGCTTGGCAAGAGTGTCACCTATATGATTATTTTATGCTCGAGATGTTTCTCTTCTATATTTTTCTCACATGCTTTCTTATCTTACTATGGAATGTGTGGCTCTAAAGGTTTTTTTTTCATGATGACAAACTAATACAATGAACAATATACACAAAGAAATTCAAGAGTTTGCTTATCTCGCTTCTTTTGAATTGGTTGATGATAGTGTTGGAGACAAGAAATTTGGTTGACTTTCATTTCTAAACCTCACTAGGTTAGTGCAAATATGTACCACAAATCTGTTCCCTAAAGAAGTCTACGTCTCTAATCATTTAAGAAGTCTATTGCTCTACTTCTCTATTGCCTAAAGAAGTCTATTTCTCTAATCACAATTATTTACTTAAACTTTACTTCTTCTTTGCATACGACACATACATCTAAATTTCAATCATGGTAGAAAGAAATAATTTGATTAACATGATAAAATAAATCTAATAGGAGAGTATAGGAAGCTACTTGGTCAAGTAAAAAATGAGTCTATGATGTTTGATGTAGTGCAAAGCCATAATATTATGAACACACATAATTCCATTGTTGATGAGAGAGACGTGTTTTATCAAACCTAATGAATATATACATATATTTGTCAATTTTTCTACAGTTCGACTCAACAAGGTAGTGTGCAATTCTGTCTTGACATGCTAGTTTGCCGCCGCCACTTGCATAGGCTTTTATGACCTTAGTATGTAACATATAAGCCTCTCTTTTATTTAAAAAAAAATACAAGGCTTCTTTCCGAGTTTTTTGGTGCCTAATTAGACTAGCTTTAAGCTAGTTAGTTGGTTAGCTCTCTCCAACCATTGAAGCATATCAAATTGCAATCTTGAGAACATTGGGAAAACCATGGTATTTTTTGAATAACCATCATTACCTTTTCACTAGTGGGGCTTATCTTCACCCTTCATGTTGATACCCAAGTACTTTCTATTTTCTTCCCATGATTGAACCTCTATGGGAGCTCCAATTCTTATGAAATATCATTTGGGTTGGAAGACATAATAATTATGCATAAAAATAAAACCATAGACGAGATTAAATCAAAACATAGAGAAAGAACATGACACAAGCATTGGGTATACACCCTCCCCACCTTCCCTCCCAAGTCCCCACCCCCCCCCCCAAACGTGAGTGGCTTCATCTCCCTCATGTGGGTATTTAAATATTATATTTATGAATTCTACCCTTGTAACCAATAATAGCTTGAATATTTGAAATTTGAATATGATACACGTTGCTAATATAAACTCAAGGCATGGCCAAAGCCAAAATAGAGTTTGAAACCAAAAATAGATCTAATTCTCCATGAGATGTCTCATGCGCCATTCACCAACAATCCTCAATTGAGTGATGACACCTTAGTAAGCTCGCATTGTTCCATCTAGTCACCTATTCTCATTAAGACATTCCAAGTGTATTAGTTATCACAACCAATAAAATCCATCAATCAATCCCAATACAAATGCTTGACAAAATGACCAAACACAAATAGCCAATAACACTAGTGACATTAATATAACCATTCACAACACCAATCATCTAGCATGGCGTACTACCAAGAACACTAGCATCACCTAGAATGATAGGAAAGATCTAATACCAATAACACTAGTGTTGCAAGTATTTATTATGGCATCACCCACGATACCTGCTAACTAGCTCAGTACAAACATAGTTTAGTTAGGTGTCCTCCCTAACGAAACCAAATAAGTTTCACACTACTCACATAACAACCAAGTTCATGATTACTATTTTGAGGGAAAAAAATCATTTGATCACCACTTTCAAATTTGAGCACATTTTTGAATTCACACTACAAAGGTAAACTTTGGATGACACCTACATAGGTAAATTCATCTTAGCTGCGTCAAACTCATGCGAGCCATCATTTTTTTAACAATTAAGCACAATAAAGAGCTAGATGTGTGACACTGTTTAGCCTTTCACAAAAGGACACATACACAAAATTCTAAAAATATGCCTTTTTGAAAAACATTATTGGGTTGTGTGTGTCATTTTTGGAATCCATCATGCCTCTACTAGAAGTTTTATCCATTGAAACTATTTACCTCAAGCCACATGACAAACCAAGTTCATGAAAGAGTCAAATTATTAGTCCTTGTGGTATGTTTACAAAATCAGGAGTCATTAAATCCATAACCTAATGCAACACATTGACCAAAAAAATTATGCATTATATGTGCACATATTAAAAGGTAGCCTACCATACCTACCTTAGAAGCAATGTGGCAAGTCAACTTCCAGAAATTAGAATTAACTAAGCTTGGTTGACACCCCCTTCTTGGCATCCTTGTCATCAGAAGAATGGGTTGATTCTGCCTTTGGCTTATAGCTGCCCTGAGAAAAAACTTTACCTTCACCTTTTTGAGTGGAAAAAAATGCTTGATCTCCCACACGCATGCTCGTTTTGTTTTGCCAAGATTGATATTCTTGCAAGAGCACTATAACCAACTCATTAAACGTAAGGGCATTGGGGCTACCCCTCTTCCTCCTCACATGAGCCAAACTGCAGATGTAAAACCCTGGTGTGAATATGGTAAAGCTATGAGAATAGTAGACACCAATGAACTATCCAAATAGGCCTCATCAATACATGTAAGCTGCTCCTTGAGATCTTTGATCCTTGTGAGGAACTCATCCATTAAATTGCTTGTGCAATTAGTCTGCTCGTGCCTCGTTATGTACCTAGTAAAGTATAACAAGCACATCCCAAGCCTGCTTGGAAATTTTACATGAGCAAATATGAAGAATAATGGTCCTTTTTAGGGAAAGTTTTATCAATGCATGTGCGTATGCATCATGGCTTGTCCCACTATGGGAGTTGTGACGGCAGATGCCATAGTTACAGTGAGCTAGTGTTACCATCCAAAGTACCTATGCTATCCTGTGCTAGCAAGATAGGGCATGCCTCAATGCTAATAACAACATTCCAAATCCTTTTAGTAGCAATCAATAAGGGTATATCTTCTCCACCTAAGAGGATAGCTCAATCTAAGACAATCAGAGAAGCTCGAGGAGAAGATGACAAGGGGTGAGGGCCAATCGAACATACCAATTGTTGGAATGGAGAAGAAGGTAGCAACACACTCATGCAACAAGCTAGGCAAGATATAGGGAAGCACAACACTCAAAGTAGATTGATGAGAATGAGTGAGCTACAAGTGAAGTGAAAAGATAAGGTCACTTACACACACTCATAGAGTGTGTACACATTCTTGGGGGGAAAAACCTCTTAAGGAGGGAAAAATGGCCTATTATCAGCCTACATCCACACATCACTACCACTTAGTGACTAAAGTCGCTAAACTCTATGAGGAACTTGAGGAACCAAAAGTGTCAAATTTGAGCAAAGATGCCACAATTGGAGGAACCGAGTGTCCAAATCTAAGAAAAGATGCCATAACAAAGCAATGGCTCAAGTAGAAAAAGAAGCAAAGGCTCAGCAATCTATGCTAGAGAGTGAATAGTGCTAACATTCTTATGGCTATTTTGACAAAGACTAATGATGATTAAGTCATTGAACTGGCTAGATTGTGAATATAATTGCTTGCACATTATAAATTGATGTATTATTTTTCTCTAATTAATATGGGTACTAGCCATAATACATGAGATGTAGTAGTTATTGGGCAAGCACAAGTTGATTGATTCTAGTGCACATGTAAAAGGAATAAATGGATAAACAATGTATGATGGCTGTATACGTCTTGACATTCACACTGGAAACAATCAATTGGTCAAAAAATTATTTGTAGTATAATTGAAGGCACTTGAAGAGAATGATATGAGGATGGATCAAGGACACCTTGTGCACCATCAATTGGAATGAGCAAACTATTGAGCTAAAAATGTAGGATCTCTCTTACAAGTATTTCCAGTATTTATAAATAAACTTCAGTTTAAAAAATATTTGTTGAGAAAAATTCAAAATGTGTTTAGAATTCTCTAAATTTGATTTAGAAAAGAATTTGATTTGGTAAATATTGGGTGATTTATGTCTAGGTCCATGCATGTATACCTACCCTAGGGATAATGTAAGGGTATAGAGGCAAACTTTATACAAAGGCTTAAGAAAACTTAATTAAATAACCGAGAACTTAGATAAAAAAAAATTATGTGTGAAGGAAAAGACGTAAATGTGCAAAGATGTGTAAAATATACACATATGCACATTGGTGACACATTATGCCAAATGTGTATAAAAACTATGTAATCTTGTAAGCACATAAAAATTGTTAAAAAGCAAACTAATATGAGGTAAAGTCAAGGTTCAAAATGTGTGCATTGGATTTTATTAATAAATTAACCCATGTGAATTTTATCATGGATGTGCATATGTATAATGCATATTTATGCATAAAAACCTGGGTTAAAATTTAATTAGAGCCTAGAAAATAAATTAAAATGACTAAGGTCAAGTAAAAATTATTAATGTGTAAACTTGGTAAATAATTGCTAATGTTAGAGCTTAGAAACATGAAAAATCAAAAGATGTGTTGGGAATGGTTAAAAAGGGGCTAAAGGTGAATTTATTCAAATATTGAATTAATGTATGGAAAGATAATGAGAAAATCTCAAAGTAGCTGAACCGTGCTCTCATGAGATAAGATTTGGGCTAGATAACTAAAAGAATGGTCTAGTTCAACTAAATCCATGCAAGTGCATGCTTTTACGTGCATGTAGGGGGTAGTTAAGCTGAATTTTATATAAATACGACCCTCCTTCAAATTTCCCATACCTGCTACTAAAAGAAGTTTTTATTATGCTACTTTACCTAGTTTTTATCATAATCATCAACAAGTACTTGCATAGTACAAGTATAACATAGTACAAGTATATAGTGTAAGTGATTATTTACTAATCTACATCATATTTGTCTATTCCCAAGGCTCTGTTTCCAAGGAGAAAAAATCATGGAGACGAAGAGGAGAAGACAGTACCCTACATCACTACTACAACAAGTCATATTTAAATTAAAGGCCTCTTACAAGTAATAATTGGTTTATGCTTTCAAATTATTAAAAATTAATACAAATCATACCTTTTCTTCTTGTTTTCTACTACTTTCAAATTCTCTTGAAATTTTGGCCCTTCGTAATTCTTTACTGAGAATTAAATTAATGTATTTGAAGAGTTACATAAATCCTTAGTTGAGAATAGACATATCTTCCTATCAAATAGACATGTGATCCTTAGGCTTTAGGAATGTGTAGAGATAGTCTAAGGTGTAGAAACTTCATTTAAATTAATTTAGATTATGTTGTAACCTTAGGAATAATTATTCAAGTTAGAATTATGTTAAAACTATACTCTAAAAGATTGATCTTAATTTTCTATCTAGTCTAAGGTTGGCTGTACATTAAATTCGCTAGATACCTTAGGCTAAAATACTAGATTTAGATTAAATGAAGGCCTAGTTTTGGGGCTAATAAATTAAAAATAGCCTTTAGATGGGTTTTAATTTTATAAATCCCATAAATTAAAGTTAAAAGTTTATGTGTTATATATTAGATAAATAATTAATGGATGTACATTAGGTGCACATTGCTTATGCTAAATAGATGAAAAATTTAGTGTATAAATTAAAGAAATCTCCTAAACTTAGGTTTACATAAATTAAATAAGATAAATCAAGATTAAGGTCATACATATGTAAAATTATTGGAAAGATTAGAAAAATTTATACACAAAAATGTGTAGAGATATCCCTTGATTAGTTAGATACATATTAATTAATATGAGGTCTTAAAATTAGAGTTTTACGTTAGAAATGAGAAGATCCTTAGTAAATTAAGTAAACATAAGTGCCAATGTTGGGCTTCATGCTATGGGAATATATTTTAAGCCCTCTTAAAAATATTATTCTACCCTCTTAGATAATTTGGGGACGCTTGGATTATCTTTGCATCATGCCAAATTATGTTCATATCATCGGTGATACCATTATAAATATTAATACGTTTGGTGGATATTAACGTATGCTTGGGGTCTCCTGTGTTTGTTTCAGTTGTGGTTACTTACGCCTAGCAAACATGTGTGTGTGATGATGGTTTGTATGCTTATGGAATATTTATTTCACCAATTTATTGTTGATTATTTTATAGGTGAAGAGGATTCCGAGGATTGAGGAAAAGTCGCACCAATTTATTACTTGACACATCATTTTTGTAAACAAGCTTGTAAATACATGTGCTAGCTTATGCACATTTTGATTTATTTTATATAGTTTATCAAGCATAGACTTGATCCTTAATATTTGGTAAAGCATGATATGATTTAAACCCAAGCCTTAATTTATGGGCACTCTATTTTTGAAGATAACATAGTGTCGTGCAGCAAGAAAAGCACCACTTTTTGTTATTTTGGAGGCTATGGGCTAATTTGGAATAAAATATCTAGCAAATACTCATGTGGGGGAATTAGGCCATACACACATGAGGGGGAATGATTGCACCCAATCTTGGAGTAGCATTGTGAGCTAAGTATTTTTTATTTTTTTTGAATATTTTAATCATGGTCATGTGATGTTTGATGAATTGTTGAATTTAAATCAATTTCTTGCAAATTACTTGATTTCTATCTCCCTAGAAAATTTAGATCTCGTGACACTTCATAAAATCCCTGGGTGTTATTGAGCTAGTGCAAGAGTCTATGGATTTCTTGGGCATTTCTAGTGTGGAGTATTATCTATGGGCCTTTCTTTTTATATACCAGCACAGAGGTTATGAGACTCTAGGTATTTAGAGCTCGTATGCCAAATATGCCCTTCTTAGTGATTTGGAACAAGCATCCCATGAGCCACGTGTGGCTAGATTTCCTAAACACCCTAGAAGGATTATCCGTAGATTGCATGGGGTGAAAACCCAACGTATCTAGTATGTTTAGTGGAATTGATTTGAACCAGTAGATTGTTTATGATAAGGTGAGGATTTTTAAGAAAATAATTTTTAATAAATTATTTAGTATTATTCTTTCATTTTTGTACAATATTATAGTGTTGATTCTAGTATTTCCATACAATATTTAAGTGCTAGTTCTAGCATTCTAGTGTTGGCTAGGGGCTTGGGTAGTACGACTCCCTCGTACCTCCCTCGTACCTAAGCACAATACCAAACCCAAAAACTAGACACTCAAATTCTATGATTAAGTGGTCAGGGGTGATTAGCTAACCCATTGGGTCGGATAGGGCTAAGCTTAGTCATAGAATCTAAGAAGAGTGATTAAGGAAACTAGGATTTTTGAGATGAGAGAAAAAAAACTTCAAGAATGAACTTGACTATTAGAAATAAGATTTGTAGGAGATTAGGGTAATTATCTTCATTGATCAAGGAGTAAGATACCACAAGTTAAGCCTCGGGGAGCCACTTGTTAATCCTCTTTTGTGAGAATAAATGGGGAATAAACTACTAAATCTAGTTATATAGGTTTATACAAATAGAACCCCTTACATTTCTTGACAAAGCATTTTTGCGGTATCTCATATGGGCTGATACTGAAGTAGCTATTCATTAAGATAATGTTAGGAGAGGCAACGAGTGAGGTGATCAACAACTTGTGGTTATCTTCCATTGTTAAATTTACTCTATTTGTTGAGGGGTGGGGGTCTCATAGTTTGTATCAGAGCCAGGTTGATTTAGTAGGATTGATTAGCTAACCAGATCTCGAAAAGAATTGAAACTTATCTAGTTTCTTTCTTTTTCTAAATGGCTCAGCCAACTACTACATTTGAGGGATCCACCTTAATATGCCACTACATAGACTGACTAGATAGAATTGTGATTCTTAGGGAGGAATTTGAGTTTGCATGCAAAGCCTAAGTACATGAATAGGCTCTTGATTGTAATAAAACTTCATATATATATATATATATATATATAAAGAATTTCTTATTTGAAAATTTTCTTTCATCTTGTTTTTAAATTATCTTCTTATGAAAATGATTAATTAGGTATAGAGAAAAATTACAGAATAGCCTAACCATGAAATTAAAGCTGTGTACATGGCAAGTAATAAGACTACCAATTATATTAAATTTAAGGAGTATTACTTTAGCAAACCATATCATGGGCTTCTTATGTGGCCACAACCATGGCCACAACCTTGGCCACAGCCTTGGATGGATAAGGAAGAGAAGTTTTTTATAAAAATAAATTTAGATTTTCTTCCATTTTATGCTTCAAATATGAGCTTAGCTATGATCAACGCGGAGAAGCTTAGATTAGTTTGAGAATATAGAATCAAAGGTCAAAGACAATATTCCCTAGATGAATTATATGTATGGGATAAATCACCTTAGTTTATATCTCCCTTGGAGGAAATTTGTAATTGTAAGGTAGTCTAGATGCTTTAGTATATCCTAGAGCTAAGTGCTAAGCTAATGTAATAATTTTCAAAGTAATAGAAATAACTTTTACAAGGAGAGATATTTTTGAAGTATGAAAGATATTTTCTGAAGTATGAAAGATATTTTCTGAAATAAAAGAGCTTGTCCTTCCTTAGATGATGAAAAATATCACTTTAATTAATTATGCCTGGCCAAAACAACTCAACCCTAGATAGAAGTCATGGATGAGTATTTTGACATGGCTAGTTATAACGAAAAGAGCAAGTTAGCTCTTGGCCATCTAAATATTACTAGAAGCGCTAGGATGGCATGGATAATTTTCATGATTCAAATCATTATGATTAAAATCAGTTGCCATGGGAAGATATGAAGGAATTCTTGCGTCAAAGATTTTCTCCATCGTGGTTCCAAGATGATAAGATGAATGAGTTTATTGAACTTCCATAGGAAGGAAGAACTCTAGAGAAACACCACACCAAGTTTTTGCTAGACTTCTTAGGGTTTCCCCTCCATTGGATGAGACCGCATTACTGAATAGATTTGTCTAGAATCTGAACTCACACGTGGATGGCCTCAAAGCCATTATCTATTTATAAAGATGTTGCAATGGCCGAAGATGATAAGATGAACAAGTTTTAGAACTTTTGTAGAGTAGGAAGGAAGAACTCTAGAGAAATACGACCAAGTTTTTGCTAGACGTCTCAAGTTTACCCCTCCAATGGATGAGACCGCATTACTCTATAGTTTTTTCTAGATGCTAAACACATGCTTGGATGCCCTCGTGAAGAATGCAAAGACATTATCTATTTTTGAAGTCGTTGGCAATGGCCAAAGATTTTGCAAAAGCTTTTCCTCACATCAATACAAGAAATAATGCTAAGGGATCCATGAACAATAAGAGGTCTTTTAGAATAGCTATTTCCCCTCTCCTGCCTAGGCCAAAGAAGAGTTGTGATCAAAATCAATTTCAAAATCAAGGGTGGGAATAGATCAAGACAGATGCCTTTCTCACAAACACCAGAAAATGAAAGGGATCTTACATCACATGAAGGACTTTCCAAATCTATGTAGGCCAATTACTTTAGCATAGAATAGTCAAGGATCTTATTCTCAATCTTGGAAAAATCCTAGGGAAACGATTTCAGCATAATCTCTAACTTCTAGAGCCATTATTTTGCTGATGAGATTGAATTTGAAAAAGGATGTGTTCATGTAGCAGTAGAATACCAAGGATAGAACTACTTTTTTTATTGATTCAAACTCTAGAAAACTACCAAGGTAAAGATTTTATTCTTTTGGTTAATTTTGATAGTACTCATTTATTCATTTTTCCTAGATGCCTACATAAGTTAGTCACATAGGTCACAAGCAAGGTAAACCAATGCAAGTCAATTTAGTTTTTGTTATTTTTTACCGAATCCAAATTCAAGGTTCTACCCTTGGGAGTCTACGATGGCATACTGAGATTAGACTCGCTGACTCAAAATCAAGCTAGAATCAAGCTGACATTCATTGTCATGAAAGAACAATTTCTTTTTGTGATCTTAATGGAAATAAAGTCTTAAGCGATTTGGCAAGAACGGATCTTTGCAATTACAGTTAGTGAAAGTTGCTAAATTATTGAAGGGTCTTTGAAAGAAGCAAGCTATATATGTTGTAAAACTCAATATAGTTGATAAGGGTTGAAATTCTAAGGAACCTAAGTGGTTGAGTGAATACAATGATGTATTTCCCAAGGAGTTGATTAGAAATGCCAATCATGATATTGAATTGGTTTCGGGAGCTCAACCTACTTCTAAGAGAGCTTATAAAATGGCAGTCCTTGAAGCCGTTAAGCTTAAAGAGCAATTGAGATAGCTATTGGAGGAAAGCTTTATTCAACCCAATGTTTCACCATGGGGTGCACTTAATATCTTCCAAAAGAAGAAGGATGGGACACTATTATCTACCAATTATAGAGGATTGAATCAATTGACAGTGAAGAATAAATACCCTAAATCAATGAGCTTCTGGATTGATTGCATGGTTCCAAGATGTTCACAAAGATAGATTTGAAGTTCAGATAATTATCAAATTAGATTAGAAAACCCTATTCCCCAAATTAATAAACTTTCGGATTGATTGCATGGTGCCAAGATGTTCACAAACATAGATTTGAAGTTTGGATACTATCATATTAGAATAAAAAAGCAAGATATTCTAAAGAACATTCAATACAAGATATGGCGATTAAAATTTTATTATAATGCCTTTTGGTTGATGAATGCTCCCACTGCATTCAATAGGTTAATGCAAGAAATCTTCAAACAACACTTAGATAAATTTGTCCTTGTATTCTTTGATGATATTCTAGTCTTTTCCAAGAATGCAACTAAACATGAAGTTCATGTGCGTAAAGTTTTTGAGATTCTCAAAAAACATAGACTTTTGGCCAAGAACAGCAAATGCACCTTCTATATCGACAACTTTGAATATTTGGGTTTTATTACTTCTCAGGATGGAATTGCAGGTTTGGCTAAGGCTAAAACTATAGTAGATTGGCTTGAGCCTAAATCAGTCAAGAAAGTCAGAGGAATCCTTAGCTTAACAGGTTGGCATCAGATATCTATACCAAGGTATGCTAAAGCAACTTCACCTCTCACTAATCTATTGAAGAAGGATATTGCTTTCAAGTGGAGCCCAATGTGCCAAAATGCATTTGACAAATTAAAAGATACTTTATTAACCAACCTAGTTTTAAAGTTGCCTAAATTTGGCAAGCCATTTGAAGTTGTTACTAATGCCAACAGATTTGTGATCAGAGGAATTCTTATGAAAGAAAGGCATCATGTAGCTTATGATCTTTGAAAGCTTAGACCTCATGAAAGAAATTATGCAATGCATGATTTAGAATTGCTTACAATAGTATATACATTAAGGTTGTGGAGATACTATCTTCTTGGTTAGAGGTTTACATTGATAAACTGACCACAAAAACCTAAAATGGATTTTCACTCAGGATGAGTTGAACATGTACCAGAGAAGATGGATGCAAACTTTGCAAGAGTTTGATTTTGAAATCAAGTACATATCAGGGATGTAAAATGTAGTTGTTGATTCACTTAGTAGAAGTCTCTTTATTAGCAACTAAATGGTGTGTCAAATCCCTTGTTAGTGAAGTTTGAAATAGCATTTCTTTGGATAAATTATTTGCACCTATTATTGATCTATTCCTTCAAGAGAGAAAGAATCTTTAAGAGATTAATAAAGTCCAAGGATACAAAGAAGAAGATGGATGTCTTTACTACAAAAACAACAGGCTTTGTATTTTAAATGTTGGTGAAATCAAGAGAAAGATTATAGTTGAAGCTCATGAGACAACCCCATAATAGGACATCCTGGGTATGTAAAAACCTTTATGACTTTTAAGAAGAGTTTCTTTTGGCCAGGACTTAAAAGGGATATATTGAATCATGTTAGTAGTACTAAATTTGCCAAAAGGTAGGCTGAAAAGGTCAAATTACCAAGCAAATTGCATCCTCTTGACATTTCTCAAATGAAGGGAAAATGCACCAGTATGGATTTTATTACTGGATTTCCTTTAATTCAGTCAGGATATGATTCCATATTGGTGGTAGTAAATAAGCTAACCAAGGTTTCTCACTTAATCCTAGGTAAAGAAGATTTATGCAGCTTTTAACGTTGTAAAAGTTGTTCTCAAGGAGATCTTTAGATTACATGGATTGCCTGGAAGGATCATGAGTGATAGTGATACTAAGTTTACTTTGAAATTTAAAGTAAATAAAGTGATTAAGGATATTCTTCTATCATATTATTTTTGTGAACCTTGTAGATGGATTAATTATTTGTAATTGGTGGAATTTGTGTACAATGCTTCTTATCATGTAACATAAAGATGAGTCCGTTTAAGGCATTATATCGATAGGATTGCCTCATGCCTTTGACTTGCTCAGATCTTATAATCAAAGTTAAAATTTCTAAACATATTTTGGATGAAATGGAACTTCAACTTGAATCTATCCGTAATGATATTAAGGTCGCTCAAGATAGGCAAATTCAATATGCCGACCCCAGAGGTCAAAGTGAGAATTTGAAGAAGGTGACATGGTATTTCTATGTGTTTAACCAAAGAAAAGTTTGGTATCTTTCGGAAAATTTAAGAAGTTGTCTTTGAGGTATTATGGTCCATATGTTGTATCACTAATCAAGCTTATAAACTTTTACTTCCGCCACATTTGAAGATTCATAATGTTTTTTATGTGAGTTTGCTGAAGAAGTACATTCTAGACTCTAGTCATATTCTTAACGTGACGATGAGCGGATAATTCTTCTAACTAAAAAATAAATATAGCTTGAACCTAAACATATTCTATAACTTTGAGAGAGCCTCTTAGAAGCAGGATTGTACGAGAATATCTTATAAAGTTAAAATTTTACCCAGTTAAAGATGCAACTTAGGAAAAAGATGAGGAGTTATTCAAGGAATACCCCAATTTGCGAGATGAGGGAATCTTGAATCTTAAGGGGGGAGAATGTAAGATCTCTCTTACAGGCATTTCCAGTATTTGTAAATAAACTTTAGTTCAAAAATATTTGTTGAGAAAAATTCAAAATGTATCTAGAATTCTCCAAACTTAAGTTAGAAAAGCTAACACTGGATCCACTGCTGGAGGAATCTCTCTAAGTCCACTAAGAACCCGTGATTATTGCTTTAAACATAAAGAACTCTCTCTCTTGAAGTTTGAGCACACAAGCAAGCAACGATCAATTCAACATGGAGGATTATAATATCGATAAGCACTTAATTATACTTCAACAATTTGTATTTGTGTTCAAATTTGAATAAAACTAAAAGCTCATATAAATATATGTAAGCATACAAGACTACAAAGTATATAAAGTGATCAAATATCTGCAAATAGTAAAATCTGATGAGTACAAATGGTAGAATGTGAGGCTGTCTCACAGTCTAGCTAATCCTATACAAATGATCTGGGTAATAAAAAAGTTCCACAATGTTCCTTAAAGCAACCTTTATATAGTGCACAATTTGGAAGCAATAATGTTTACATTAAAACAATACTTACAAAGGAAATATTTACAAGCCATTTACTAAAAAAAAGAGATAGAGAAATAAAGAAACAAACAAAAGTCTAGTCACCTTCGCTCTTACCACTAAAAACACAAAACTCTAAGTATCTTAAGATTGAACCATAATCGTAGGCATGTGGCTAATACTATTTAGGTGTAGATAAGCCTTATTATTAACCTCTAAATTAAATTGGCCTTTCCTTTCCTCTTTGTAGCATAGATTGAAGTTCACCCAATCACAACCAACCCAAAAAAAACATGCATACATATTTGTTTTGTAAATCCATGTTTCATGTTTTTTTTTAACACGGAACATTTTACTTGGCTGAATCTTTTTTCATGCAAGTATTGCAAAGACTTGGCCTTCGGCTATCGTCACCTTCTTGCACAAGCAACATCGACTCATATTCACCAACATGTTCCAAGGACAAAATCTACATCAAGAAGAGCATGTTAATCCTCATTGGAGACCTCTATAGCATCGATACAATGGCCACACCATCATTCTTCACCTTCTTTGTCCACATGCACCGGAATGGCCAAAATTTGCATTATTATTTGTATTGCATATGTTACATGTTTGATCACTAATTTTATATGAGTGGCACACCACAGGGTTATAGATTAAGGTTACTACATTAGATTAGGTGTTTACACACAAGACTAGGTAGGCTAGAAGACTTGAGGATATATAGTTTAACTTTGGTCACCCTAGCGGTGTGAAACCTAATGGCCAAGTATAAAAGCCAAGATGTAAACTAAATTTGGGATTCTCTTATGCATGATCTAAGTGTGCTCTTTCTCTCTAATCTATCCCTCTTGCCTCTTACTTTCTTGTATGCATGATTTGAGCTTTTTAATTGCTTGTCTATGCATGTGTGAGTGAGTGAGTGAGTGAGAGAGGGATCAAGCTGTGAGGCGGTTAAACTATGAGGAGTGTGCGGCAAGAAGACGACGACTTAAGCTCTTGCATACTCCATTGATGATGCTACCTACAATAATCCCAAGCTTAAGCTATCATGAGGTAAGTGACATACCCCGCTTGTGCATTTGTGTACTTGCTATGGTATATTAGTTCTCGATTTGAGCATTGTGTGCTTTTGAGTATCGTGTAGTGAACTTCTCAAACACGACAAGAGGGACTCCTACGCCTTTCCCATGGCACAAGGTCTTACCAACCTCTATCACCAATCCTAAAAGTTTCCTTCTCATGAAATAAATGGCTCTTTTGTAATTTCAATTTCACATCCCCCATTTTTTTGAAATTGCCATTTCTTATGTGATAATTGGCTCTTTGATTCCATACCACCCATTTTTTTAGAACTACTAATTAGTGTAAATTTTTTATCATTCATTAATAACACTTGCTATACCATTAATTATGCCATTTGATTTTTCATTTATCTTGCCATATATTTTATAGTTATATAATAAATGGAGAAATATAGCAATCATTATTACTCTAATAATTGTATAAAGAGGTAGAGATGGAAATTTTTGTCTGACATATCTACCTTGTCAACATCTTAAGGTACCATTAAGGGTAGACATCCCCCTCCTATAATAAGACTTGATGATTGGAATAAGGTGTATACATTCCATGGAACCACGTGAAACCATGGAACTGAGGTAATAAATGAGAAACCTTATAAAAATGAAATCTTCAGAGTCTATCTTTTATAAATTTGAATACTAAAGAAACTTGAAAATTATGCATCTTTTTTTTATCCAATCCATGTTTTCAAAAATATTGGTGAGCCTCTATGATGGAAGTGTTGATATTGGAGACTCTCTATAGAAGCACTCAATATTAGAGAGTACATAGAAGCAACCGATATTAGAGAGTCTCTATGGAAGAATTTGATAGTAGGCAAGGAGGACACAATGGCTAATAGGAGCTATAGAAGCATATTGGAGAGTAGCACTTGATATTAGAGAGTCTCTATGGAAGAATTTGATACAAGGCAAGGAGGACACAATGGCCAATAGGAGATATAGAAGCATATTAGAGAGTCTCTACGGAAACATTTGATAGTAGGCAAGGATAACATGATGGCTAGTAGCAGAGACCTTCAATAAGTATACATTAAACCTCATATAAAGTTTACATAGGATAACAAAGATGGCTAGGAATATTATGAAAGAGTTCCATGGATTCTTTCCATAGATGAGTATATTTTTGTCTAGTAGTGCATTGTGTGCATAGATGAGTATATTTTTGTCTAGTAGTGCATTGTGTGCGCATAATAGATGCATATATAAACTCCGATTGGATTTGGAACTTTGTTTAGAAACCTATTTGCAAATAAGAATATGTATCTATTAAGAGTGATGGCTTAAAATTAACATAATTACTCATTACAATGATGATAAAGTTAACATAATAGTTATCCAAATATACTCTATATTCATGTATAACTACCTTTAATTGATTATTTGTGATGTACTTAGTAACATATTTCACCATTAGTCATTCAATGTTACTTGATTAGTGGAATATGTCATATTATTGATTATTTGTGCTCTACTTAGTACTATTTTCTTCCATTAGTCATTTAATGTTAATTAGTGGAATATGTAATATTATTTATTGGCTAATAGATTTTCTTGCTAATATTACTCCTATAAATTTTCTATTGTGAATAACAAAGAATGATATTTTATTCAAGCTTTTATGTATAATGGAAAAGGAACTACTGATAGATACAAGTGCATGTGCATTTACACATTATAAACAAGATATCCCTTGTAGGAAATTTTACCTATTAATGGATATTCCCCTTTGAGAAATTCATGAAATTTTTTAATGATTTATATGTCAAAGAGCATGTCCACATGGATCTATGGCAAAGGGATAGTTGGTTCAAGAGTCCCTCTATTATGTGATCACAAGTACTTGGCTAATATAGAGTGCACTAAGGTTATTAACAAAAGACAACAAATGAGGAGCTATTATTGAAAGGGAAAGATGTGAATCCACTTTGTGAATAAATGAATACATCTATTTTGAATAATATGGAGTGCATGCAAAAAAAAGTACTCATTTTTTAGAATAAGAAGATAATTACAATAAAAAGACCTAGGCACAACCAAGGATTTGTAAGCACACTTTGGTGGATTTGCATTAATAGAGAGGATGAAAATTGAGAGAACTAAAGCTAATCATAAAGAAAAAGATACAACTTTGGGGCGTGATGTAAGTAAACTTTATAATTTATCTTTATATCGTATTTTCAATTAGTTTCCTTCTTGGACAATGACTTCTATATCTTGTATATATTATTTTGAACTATCATCAATCCACATCTTGATTTATATTTGTTTTGACAAGTATGATTTTATATGGCCAACACTTCCACATTAAGAGAATTGATCAATGATGAGTAATAATGGATTTTGACACTACTGTGGCCTCATTCTAGCAAGGGTTGGGGATGCAAATGTTGTGGACAATAGGCTAAGGCATGTTAAAGCCCTTGGAGATATGCATGAAACTAAGTAAAAGCATTTTGAGTGAAGCCGCTACTAAAAATAAAATGGTTTTAAAAAAATGTACCAAGTTCATAATGCAAAAATAAAATGGATAAAATTGATTTCTATACTTTGATTCATCAAAGAAATATCAAACCTCTAATCTTATTCAAACAATTTTTAAAAGGTTGTCAATGATGATAAAATGTATATATGTCATGAATGTGAATCCATGGAGGAGATGATAATAAAATCCATGTAGAAGATGATGATAAAATGCATGTATGTTGTGTTTGTGAAGCCATGTAGGAGATGAATGCAAGAAAAGGATTGCACTCAATTGGGATGGAGTGCACACATCCTAGCACTCACTACATGAAATGCACACAAGGGTGGAGTACCACCATCATGGATCCTTGAGCCATAAGCTTCAAGTGGAGTTTCAATATCAAAGATATCAAAAAAGAAAAAATATGTCCTATAAGTGACTTATATAGTCACTTACTCCTAAAACTAATAACGCATGGGCTGCCCATAAACCCAAGTCTTATGTCCCAAATTATGTGCCTAAACCCTCATCCCACATATACATGTGCAATACATCCGAGTACATAATTTCCCACATTACAAACCATCCCACATATACATGTGCAATACATCCAAATATAATTTCCTACATTACAAACCATCCCCTCCTACAATGAATTCGTCCTCAAAATCGAAGGGTGGTCATGCAAAAAGCCAAAATTGATTTCATCCTTGAAACCTATATTATGGATCCACGAACATCTTCTTTAGTGGACTTCTTGCACAAGATCATGAAGCCTCATATCGGCCCATAGAGTAATGCATCTCCGAAAGAGCTCAAATCTCCATGAATGGTATCTAAAATTGCATGGCCATATAAGAGAGAAACTTATCCATGAGAGCATGGGATTCATACATGGTTGAAAATCATATAATGCTCTCACTTGGTCTCAAATGCATGCCCATGTATGCACATACTTCATAGGAATCTTTAAAAGAATGGGCATCCAAAACCACCAACCATGAGGTCTTCAAAACTACGACTCCACAAATTTCCAACAAATAAACAATACAAATTTCCACATTTGCCTCCCAAATTCACCATATGATGCTTCCACACAAAATCCTCATAGTTTTTCTGGCATGAGTGGTTATCTCAGATGGATCACATAACCTCTGGGATCAAATGGAAATTGAGCATCACCATCATAAAAAATATAGCTATCCATGTATCCTCCTGATTCAAATGGATACCCTTGGCGTGCATAAATTGGGCATGACCATCATAAAAATGTAGCTATCCATGTATCCTCCCAGTTCAAATGGATACCCTCTATGTGCACAATGCTCCCATGAACTAAATATGTAACCACTTGGATCAATTACATATCCAAGTATATCCAAGCTTATATCCTCTATCACAATGCCACTCGGGTCAAAGGGAAAACTCAAAAGCCCATCCTTGCAACCATAGTAATGATCCTTAAAATAACATCCACAATGTCATGAGCATCCATATTAACAACATCAATGACATAATCCATGTAATGCTCAACATCAAGACCACTATCATGATGATCCCCATATACATAAGCATTATCCAATGCTTCATGATCATCATGTACATAATCATCCAATGCTTCTTCATCATCATCATCATGTGAATGTTGTCCCAATCCATGAAATGCCTCCATCTTACCAAAAGTAACATCTCCAAGAGTGTAAATAGATGAAGAAGATAAACTCTCTTCATTCAGCAATCCATAAGATGAGTCCATGGATGTAAGCATTATCATAGATGTTTTGCAAGATCCGCATGATAATACAATAAGGATCGCATCAAGGCAAGTAGCTCCATATCAAGGAAAGATGATAGCTCCTTAGAAAAACTATCCATCTCATCATCACTCACATTCTTGCCTTGTATGTCATCACCACAAAAGTCATGATTGTCAACATCCATCTCAACAATCCCATGAGTTGTACTATCATTTGGCACCAAGTTATAAGTTGAGCATGCATCTACAATGGTCGATCAGCCAATGCACTATGATCTTAAGGTTTTGCTCCACAATCAATCATGGGAATAGTGTCCATAAGTGATGATAAAGGGTTTGCTAAATTTTCAACACATGCATCACTTTTACAATAATAGTAACTTCCCATAGAAGTCTTGGATTGAAGTGAACCCCCATTTTCAAGATCATCACATTCACATGTCTTCTCCACAAGTGATACCTCGCTATCTTGAGCATGGTTGTCCACACTTTCACCATTCTCATGCATCCACTTTTCATCCATTATCTCCAAATCCTCATGGAAGATATGCCCAACACATAATGTAAAGGTTTTAGCATGATCTTCACTTGCATAATCTTCACATGATGTAGACACATGGCATTCCATCCCATCCTCAAGATTCTAAAATTTGTGTAACATAAAATCCCCAAGAGTCTGAACCTCTGGCTCTTTTACATCAACACCACAATCAATGTCATCATATTCATCCTCCCAATGGTCATAAGTAAATAGGTCATCCACATTTAATGACCAATGGTGATGTGAAAATCTATGGCATTTAAACTTCATAGAAACCTTGGACTTTGAGTTAGCATTTAGGCTTGATGTAGTGGTGGGAAAAGAATGTGAAGTATATGCATCAATCTCGACATCATCTTCCTCTCATGATGTTATTACCATACGAATGAATCTTCAACTTAACCATGTGTGCATGAACTTTAGTCACCTTTACTTCTTTCTTGGCATCCAAAAAAATTTGGCCCTTTTGTAATAAGTAACTGGCATGAAACCCAATTCTTTCTCCAAAACATGTACACCGGGTTGCTCAAATACCAAAAGTAGATTGGACCTCACACCATTTGCATCATCTTCATCATCACACAAGCACCCTTGAGTACTCAAATGCATCAAACCTTTTGCTTGCTTGAGTTTTATGTGGTTGTCCACTATTCCACCAACAAATAGCATGACTTCTCTGAGCATATACTTGTTGACTTCACTAGTCATAGTGCACTACATAATGGAGATCAACATGCAATCCATTCACAAAATTATTTATTGCCACTTTCTCATTATAGCCACCAACCAAGAAAGAAAGATACCAAAACTTTTTGACATAGTCTTGGAGATTTCAACTTTGCACAAGCTTCATACATTCATCCTCCAAAATTTTTCGTTCATGTAACAAAATGTTACATTATGTAGTAGGATAAATTCTCCCAATCCTCTATCTATTTCACATCAACAAACTCTTTGCGCCACAATGTTTTGTCCCACCATATCTTTGCGTGACCTGAAGATGAGAAGTCACCCAATTTTCCTTTCTGGATTCTTCATTCCATTGTAAATGGTCAAGCAAGAAGATCTTATCTCACTTCATTATCCAATCTTCAACAACTTTGGATGAGACTCCTTTACCATCAAACCACATTTGTTCCTTTGCAATTACTAAATGGCATAGTACCTCCTTTTGCATCCACCTTGAGCATACATTTTCATGCTTCAAAATGTCTATGAAATAATAAAATTTCATAGGTCTTTGCACCGACATAAGCATGTGCTTATATGCCCTCATACTCATGAAAGATGTCATCATCCAAACCATAAACATTGGGATAGTTTAAACCTTCATCAATACCTTGCATGCTTGTAGAAACATAAGATGGACACATAGATTGGTTTTCTTTTTTTGCATCCACTCTAGGCATGGAGGCACCCACATATGTATCCACCTTGATGAGAACCTTATGCATCAAAGAGACAACAAGATTTCCATCATTGGAAGATACCGATTGCTTTCCTCCGTACCCACTTCATGAAGAAGAAAGTTTTTAAACATTTAAACCATTGATAGGACAATGATGATGGATGCAGCCGATTCTCCTCATGTGCAAAGTTATTTGCCAAAGGAATGTCTTCATGCAGTTTTTCTTGATCACCAACATCCCTATGATCACATGTAGGCTCCTCTTGGACCTTGAATGCCGATTGTGCCTTCAATTGATGCGCCCAATTTGCCATGATATTTAGTACTTTTACACTTTGAAGATGGTCCCCCAAACCCCAAATAAAGTGTTCTATGGCTCTTTGGAATAGTATTGGAGTGTACTATCCACATAAGTAATCACTTTTGATTGGGTCAGAGTGAAAGTATTCTCTGTTCTAACTTTTTTTTTGGGAAAAATCAATTCTAAGTATTACACAATCCAAGATATTGAAAAAAAATGCCACTAGTGTCCAAACTAAATAAAATGGCTATAATGCACTATGTCGTAGGAGTTGCAGCAGCTAAGGGTTTCATATCACAACTCCAAGAATACCACAACAAGTGCAAACACTAATTGGGTTTTTAAATATTGTTTAGCCTAGTACAAACACTGAAATGTTGTTTTCAGCACACAAGGATATGGTGACTATTTATAACCATCTCATTAGCCAGTTTAAAATGGTGAAGTCTTTCACATTAATGAGGTTACCTTCATGGTTAAGAGCTCGACAATTGTGGGTGTTGGTTAAGGAGGGTTATTCATCCAATCAAGTGTTCCTCTCGGCCGAGCTTTGTTGCACTACTATGGATCTAAATTTCTTCATGAGATGACTAGAATTTGTTGTGTTTCATGCACCCCAGATTAAGGCGGTAGTCCATTCTTGGGGACCCAATAGTTGATGATATATCATGGGGGTGATGTTCAAGATGGAAATATAGTGGGTTACACAAATAGTTATAGGGGTTTTAGTGAGAAAGGAAATATGAGATATGTGTTTTCTCCATCTTTGCCACCTTGGCATAAACAAACTCACACGTCAATCAATAACCTTGAATATGGATATATTTATTTTGAATCTATATGTAACCTCAAGGCATGAGATGAACTCTTTATCGACTATGAGTTATGATTGAAATGTGTTATCAATATTAAGTTTCCATTATTTGTCATTATGTTTCTTTCAATTTGTTTTGTAAAATGAGGATTAGTTATTTATAGTCATGGAAATTTGTAAGTGTCTTGTTAATGCCTTATCTTTAATGATCGATCTACAAATGTATTTTTCTTGGATTTACAAACGTCATTTTTTTTATATCCATTATTATCTTTGGCTTACTTATAAACAAATATGATAATTGATGCCATATTGGTAGTTATATAAATGTACATAAGGATGTCATCAAGCTGACACACTCAATGATGAGCAATGTTTGCCCAGGGGATTCACTCTTAGAAAACTTATGATATCATGTGAGTGTATAAGGGGGAGGTTTTTTGACATGAGGCATAAGCTTATAAGGTAGGGATAAGGCCATGTATTTAGGTGAATACTGAATCTTAAATTTAAGTTAGGGGGAGGGGGGAGGGGATGGGGAGGGTATAGCAACATTAAGGATATTTCATAAGTACTTTTGATGAACATAATAGTAACTTGTACAAAATTCTTGCAATGTTTTGGTAGCATTCCATAAATACTATTAGCAATGATATAAGGAAGAGGGGTGACATAAATCTTAAATTTAAGTTAGGGGGAGGGGGCCTCGGAGGGGCGAGGGGTGGGGGAGGGAGGGAGGGAGGGAGGGAGGGATATAGCAACATTAAGGATATTTTATAAGTACTTTTGATGAACATTAAGGATATTTCATAAGTACTTTTGATGAACATAATAGTTGTACAAAATTCTTGCAATGTTTTGGTGGCATTTCAACAATACTAGCAATGATATAAAGAAGGGAGGGGTGACATAGTCATTTTTAAAGGTATCCTTATTTTATAAGCTTAAATAGGGATGTTATCATCTTATGAGCATCATATATAGGGAGTTTTCTTGAGGTTCATGCACGCAGGTGATGTCCCCCTTTATTGTGAGTGAATCCCCCTGAGAATGTTTGTGAATGTAATGTTGAGTTCATGGAAGTGAAGATATTTGTGAACTTTGAGTTTGAAGTAGGACATGTCATCCCTGTAAAAGGTTTATCATTAATTAATGACTTTGAATTGATCAAAAGTCATTTTCTATATTTTTCAATGTATGGTTGAGGCAAATGATGAGTGTGATCACAAAATTTATTGGATACAAAATGCATTTGAATAAAGCATTCCCATAAGATTGCTCTTAACTATAATATACTTTGAGTATTATAAGTCTCAATATCACAAATATGCAGTTTGGAGAAAAGAAGTTAATACATTTTATTGACCTATTATTGGGTAATTTATCCTAAAAATATGAAAATAGAAATTAAAATTTTAGAGAAAATAATTTGTACTAAACATATGAAAATTGAAACATATGCAGTTTGGAGAAAATAAGTTAATACATTTTATTTACCTATTATTGGCTAATTTGTCTTAAATATATGAAAATAAAAATTAAAAATTTTCCAAATTTCCTAATATGGACTTTAGTCCTTATTTTGATAGTAGATGAGAGTTTTATTTACCCTTTTTGTGATGAAGGGTAAACCCTCTTTGAAGCATAATAATCTCCCTTAGACATCTTCCACTATTTTCCATTTACCTTCTCTTTTTAGTGGGAACAATATATATTCCTTTAATTAAGTGGGTGCTTTGCGTTCTCCTTACACTTGGCTTACACTTGAAATTTGTAAAATTTTAACCTCACTTCTTCCATCCCACGAGAATGTTTGTGGATGTAATGTTGAGTTCATGGAAGTGAAGATATTTGTGAACTTTGAGTTTGAAGTAGGACATGTTATCCCTGTAAAAGGTTTATCGTTAATTAATGACTTTGAATTGATCAAAAGTCATTTTCTATATTTCTCAATGTATGGTTGAGGCAACATGATGAGTGTGATCACAAAATTTATGGTGTACAATGTGCATTTGAATAAAGCATTTCCATAAGATTGTTCTTAAATATAACATACTTTAAGTATTATAAATGTCAACAAATATACAGTTTGGAGAAAAGAAGTTATGACATTTTATTGACCTATTATTGGGTAATTTATCCTAAAAATATGAAAATAGAAATTAAAATTTTGGAGAAAATAATTTGTACTAAACATATGAAAATTGAAACATATGCAGTTTGGAGAAAAGAAGTTAAGACATTTTATTTACCTATTATTGGCTAATTTGTCCTAAATATATGAAAATAAAAATTAAAAATTTTCCAAATTTCCTAATATGGACTTTAGTCCTTATTTTGATAGTAGATGAGAGTTTTATTTACCCTTTTTGTGATGAAGGGTAAACCCTCTTTGAAGCATAATAATCTCCCTTAGACATCTTCCACTATTTTCCATTTACCTTCTCTTTTTAGTGGGAACAATATATATTCCTTTAATTAAGTGGGTGCTTTGCGTTCTCCTTACACTTGGCTTACACTTGAAATTTGTAAAATTTTAACCTCACTTCTTCCATCCCACGAGAATGTTTGTGGATGTAATGTTGAGTTCATGGAAGTGAAGATATTTGTGAACTTTGAGTTTGAAGTAGGGCATGTTATCCCTGTAAAAGGTTTATCGTTAATTAATGACTTTGAATTGATCAAAAGTCATTTTCTATATTTCTCAATGTATGGTTGAGGCAACATGATGAGTGTGATAACAAAATTTATGGTATACAATGTGCATTTGAATAAAGCATTTCCATAAGATTGTTCTTAAATATAATATACTTTAAGTATTGTAAGTGTCAACAAATATACAGTTTGGAGAAAAGAAGTTAAGACATTTTATTGACCTATTATTGGGTAATTTATCCTAAAAATATGAAAATAGAAATTGAAATTTTAGAGAAAATAATTTGTACTAAACATATGAAAATTGAAACATATGCAGTTTGGAGAAAAGAAGTTAATACATTTTATTTACCTATTATTGGCTAATTTGTCCTAAATATATGAAATTAAAAATTAAAAATTTTCAAAATTTCCTAATATGGACTTTATTCCTTATTTTGATAGTAGATGAGAGTTTTATTTGCCCTTATTGTGAAGGGTAAACCCTCTTTGAAGCATAATAATCTCCCTTAGACATCTTCCACTATTTTCCATTTACCTTCTCTTTTTAGTGGGAACAATATATATTCCTTTAATTAAG
This sequence comes from Cibotium barometz, assembly GCF_041138505.1. Taxonomy (NCBI): domain Eukaryota; kingdom Viridiplantae; phylum Streptophyta; class Polypodiopsida; order Cyatheales; family Cibotiaceae; genus Cibotium; species Cibotium barometz. The sequence continues at coordinate 16,962,302 of NC_141108.1, read as the reverse complement.
TGGGTGCTTAGAACCTTACACTTGGCTTATGCTTGAAATTTGTAAAATTTTAACCTCACTTCCTCCATCCCACCTATTGAAGGAACAAGTTTAGCATTATTATCCCCATTATGCATCAAAGGACAGATGCCATCATGGTGACTCAAAAAGAAATCACATAGATGTCAAGTATAATATATCAGCTTGATGATAATCTCATTGGATATTAGGTACCATGAAAGTATGGCTTTAAAGGAAGGCTCCCAAGGGTTATTTATCTATTATTGGTTCATAACACATGATTTGGATATATACTATAGAATTCATATTGCAAGGTCTCATCATTATATTAACTTGAGGTAAAGAGTCTTACCAAATAGCGAGCAACCTTTTTCGAGCTTGTTGAAAATTGAAAATTGGAGTGAAACTTGGCAACAACCCCCAAAAAATTGGAAGTAACTTGACGAACTTTTAGAATAGAAAACAATGCAAAGTGAGCACAAGACATAAGCAGTTACATTATTTTCTATTTACGTGCAGGATAATTTTTGATTGAAGCAAAATGGTTCCTATCATTGCAATACATTAGAAGATCACTTCAATCACCATACAAAATTGAAATACCACTCCAAATACAATTTTGTGACTGCACAGAACATGACCCAACAATATCTGCATTAAATAAAATCGCCAATCATGGCTCGCAAGCAAACACAAAAACCATGTGTTGCATTGTCCACTACATACACCATAACAAATCAAGTTGAGTCACACTCATCTCGTCTGTTGATAGACCATGGAGTGATAGGATGTGTCATAATACGTGTCCTGGAAATGTAGTTGGTACATCACATGAAGGCAAAGAGAAAATGGTTAAGCCCCTTGGTATGCCTGATATTTCTATAGGGCATTCTCTTGTTGATGTGGAGGGTCTAGTGGCTCAGAGATGAGCCTTGATGAGGAGCTTGGGATTCCAACAATGAGGACACCTGGTGTAAAGAAAGAAGGCTATGGAAGCCATAAATGAAAAGTTACGAAGAGCTGGAAGAGTCAAAAACCCTATGCAAAGGTTGACTTATGCTGGTTATGTGGCACATCACTATGCTTATATGGCAAAAGTTGTGCAGGTTGTAGAACCCACATGTTTTGATGAGGCTATTGGAAATGTGTGTTGGGAGAAAGCTATGAATGAGGAGATGGATGCATTGTATGGAAATGAGACTTGGGATTTAGTACCATTGCCTGAAGGAAAGAAAGCTATTGGTTGTAAGTGGGTGTATAAGGTGAAACATAATAGTGATGGTAGCATAAGCAGGTACAAGGCTAGATTGGTAGCCAAAGGATATGAGCAGACACATGGGATTGATTATGAGGAGACATTTTCCCTGGTTTCAAAGATGGCAACTGTGAGAGTTGTGATTGTGGTGGTTACAGATAAAGGCTGGTTTTTACATATGGATGTAAAAAATTGTGTTCTTGCATGGTGACTTGCAAGAAGAAGTGTATATAGATCAACCACTTGGTTTTGAGGATACAGGTCACCCGGAGTATGTATGTAAACTTCGTAAGGCTTTGTATGGGCTGAAGCAAGCTCCACGAGCATAGCATGATAAGATTTCTAAGTATCTTGTCACTATTGGTTTTCATAGGCAGATGCAGATCACTCTTTGTATGTGCACAACAATGATAAGGGTATTGTGATCATCACCATCTATGTAGATGATCTTATTGTTGGGAGTGACAACTTGGAAGAGATTGAGCATGTGAAAAGTATTCTCAAAAGGAAGTTCGAGATGAAGGATTTGGGAGATCTGCGCTACTTTTTGGGAATTGAGGTCATTCGCACACCTGATGGTATTTGGCTGTCATAGAGATAGTATGTATTGGACATGTTTTCCAAGTATGGGATGGTTGATTATAAGTCAATCTCGGTGCCATTAGTCAAAATGGCAAGCTTAGTGCAGATGCAGGTTATGTGTTGGACCATGGCTTAGGTATTTCCTATTTGAAATCCCCTGAACCTTATTTATATGCAACCTTTTACATATAAATAATCTTTCCTAGTCTTACCTTTTAATGTTACCTGTCAGTCTCATAACATTTCCTCCCCCTTGAATGAAAGATCCATGTCCCCTCCGCACAACAAATTCTGGGGTGCTAGCAGTGGAAGTAGCACTTCTTGTGTGCAGGGCGCAGAGTCTCCCACTCGGGGCCTCGCCCATGGATATCCGAACAAGAGACTAATCCCTCGATTCTTTCAAAACCGAATCCAAAAAAACTTCCCTCACCTAGCAGACATAGACGATTCCACCGAGAAAAATCTATTCTAACATAGTCAAGAACCTTAACTAACCAAACCCGTAAGTCACATGGTCAGATCAAGGAAGAGACTTGTACTTGGATCATAGAGACCAATGCTTTTTTTCTCATCAAGAGGCACAGCCATTGATTCATTTCCATAGAACAAGGACTATCTGGGATTTACTTCAACTATCGTAACTTAACAGAATTGAGTCTTATTTTAGGGATCCATCAGTCCAGCCTAACCCCATCTAGTCCCATGGGTTAGCTAACTGCCCAACCGCTGTAGTGATAGGATCCATTTAGGAATTTGGTTATGTTTTGCCCGGGCTACCAGGGAAAAGAGTTCCCAGCCCCCTAGTCGGTGCTTCAAGCAAACTTCAAGATAGTCACACCACTTACACACCCAATATGAAATTGCCTGTTTCACAGATTTAGCTATCTTTAAAATAATCTTTTAATGAAACTATAGTATCACTGATCATAATCCTCCAAAATATCTAGCTTGAATTCTAATTTCCAATCATTCCTTCATCGGTGTACCTATGGCATCATTGGCAACCAGAACGCTCACCACTTGTTCACTCGGGGGCCTTTTCAATAGTTCCTAGCTCATAGTACTCGGAAATATAATCACATAAGAAAATCCAGATGGACTCTCCATTGAAGATCAACAAGATCAACCAACAGATCCATATAAAAGAGCCATGGAGTCATCCGTTGAGGACCATCAAGGCCAATCAACCAGATCCATGCCCGAGTTCAGAAAACAACTCTAACTCCTTGTTCCATTTTCTTCCCCAACGCACACGACGACCCAGAGCCCCAGCACTGTATGGTCAGCACCCTCTAGGCTCCTTCGCCACAGGGTCACCTAGCGTTTCACTCATAGGCTGCTTCCTTGGTCCCTCATCCACCGTACCGGAAGCTCACCATTTAAATCGAACCGAGGCTGGTCAAGACCTCGGCCGACCTTGCTAACACGAGACATCCTCCATTGACTCTCTGTCAGCTGTTGTTGCAACTTTATCACTTAGGTCTCCACGACCTCATTCACAAGATGGTCAAAATGCTTCCCCAGCATTCTTGACATAAAATAGTCATTTAAAAACAGGTTTCATAAATACAATTTCTAACGCACTCTCATCTTTCAATATTGTTTCATATCATTTCTCGTTATTCCGCACCAATCACATCATATTACATCTCATCACATCTATCCTCACATCACATCACGTCACAACATATCCACATCACATCTCATCCATTCATATCACATCACATCCATCTACATTCATTCAGATCCACATCACATCCACATATCATCACATCTATTTACATCACTTCACATCCATTCACATCTACCCAAGTCCACATCACATCACATCTCATCTATCCACATCATATCTCATCCATTCATATCTAACCAGATCCACATCACATCACACCCATTCACATCCCGCATTGATTCACATTCGTCACATCCATGCTCATCTTATCACATCTCGTTCACATCCATCCACATCACATCACATTCATTCCATCCACATTACATCACATCCACATCTATCCATATCACATCTCATTCATTCCATACATCACATCCACATCTATCCATATCACACCACATCCATTCACAGCTCATCACATTCATCCACATCCATTCATTCATTCACATTCACATCTATCCACATCCATCCATTCATTCACATGCACATATCACATCACATATCACATCACATCCTTTCACATATCATCACATCTCATTCACATCCACATCCATTTACATCACATCACATCTCATGAGATTCACATCCACATCCATTTACATCACATCACATCTCATCACATCCACTCACATCCACTCACATTCACATCTTATCACATCACATTCACATGTCCTCTTATCACATTCACATCTTATCACATCACATTCATATCTCATCTAATCACATCGCATCCATTTACATCCCATCACATTCATTTATATTCATTCAAATCCACATCACATCTTATCACATCCACTTTTAGTACTGTTTTTTACTTTCGATACTGATGGGACTTTTCTAAGTTTCTGCCAATTGCTTGGCCTAGTTAAAGGTATTTTTTCTCGATCCCATTGAATCTACGTATCAAAGTGTTGTTGAAGGTTTAAAAAGGGAAAATAAACTTTATCATAATTGAATAGTAAAAACTCAAAAAGAGCATTTACGTATTGTATTTTCATTCCTTAAGCTTCATTAATGAGAATTAATTCTAAACTTCTGTTTACTCATTGGATCCTCGATCCTCCCAAGGATTCCAGATTCTCTTTTCTGAATAAGAATTATCCAAGTTTTTTCGATGGATATTTTTATATTCTTTCTTAAATTTCTCAAGTAAGATATACTCAATATTCTTCTTTTTTAGTAAAAGATTCATGGTGATTATGGTGGTGGGTGTCTACTACTGACACTCATGAAGATCTGTAAGTAACCTTCTCAGCCATACACAATCTATCATAGTAGTGAAGGTTGCCCTGTACTCAGCTTCACAAATAGATGTGGGACCAATGGGTTTCTTTTTACTTAACCATGATATGCATGAACTTCCCATAAAAATACAATTCCCATTGGTACATTGCCAAGTGTCATAATCACCAGCCCAATCTGAATTACTGTATGCATGGAGCTACAAACTGCCCCCTTGTGATAGAAGAATCCAAGATCTAGGGTGCCCTAAAGATAGCAAAAAATGTGTTTCACAGCTTGCCAATGCTTTATCCCTAGGCTGTGCATGAATTTGCTTGATTATGACACACCAAACTGAATATCTGGGCGTGTATGGTTATACAAGTGTAGAAATAGGCATACAATCCTAGAAGCCAAACTTATGCAGGACTTTCTATATGTATTTGGATTGAAGCATAAAAAAGCTTGCATCTATTTGCACAACTTGTATGCCCAAGTAATAGTACAATCGACCCAAATCTCACATTTCAAATGAGGTCTTTAATGTAGCTTTGAAAGTTGAAATTGCATCCTCATTATTTCCAGTCAAAAGCATGTCATCCACATAGAGTATGAGCATAATCAAAATACCATGATCCTCTTGACATAGAGAGTGCTCTCAGTTGGACTATTGTTGAATCCCTGGTTGGTCAAGTATTCTTGAATTTTCTCATACCAAGCTCTTGGAGCTTGTTTGAGACCATAAAGTGCTTTGCGAAGCTTGCACACTTTGCCTTCTTGACCATGCATCACAAATCCAATAGGCTGACTTACATAAACTTCTTCATGCAAGTTCCCATTAAGAAAAGTTGTTTATATATCCAATTGATCCACTTTCCATCCATGATGGGCAGCCAATGCAACAACACATCTAATAGTCGTATGCCAAGAAGTAGGTGCAAAAGTCTCATCATACGCCGTACGCCGAGAAGTAGGTGCAAAAGTCTCATCATAGTTTATGCCTTTTTGTTGGCCATATCCTTTGGCCACAAGACAGGCCTTGTACCTGTCAATAGTACCACCAAATTTCCGTTTGACTTTGTACACCCATTTTGTGCCAATGGGTTTCTTGCCTGGAGGCAAGTCAACCAAATCCCAAGTGTTGTTCTTGGATAGCATCCATCTCTAATTGCATGGCTTCCATCCAATGCTCATTCTCTTAAGCCTCTTCGAATGAATATTGCTCATCTTCATCACAAGTAGTACTCATGCATAATACATTTGCCTGTTCTTGAGCACTTCTAGAGCCAACCCATGTCCTCCCAGGTTGAGGAGCTGAATTGTTTCTCTCTTGCAAAGTACGAACCAGCCAACAAGGCACTATTATAGCTTCTTGCATGGTTGTCTGCTCTTCTTCAACAGCTTCTTGTACAACATGAGGAGTAATATGCTGATTGGGGGGCTGGTTTTTAGTACCCATAGGTCGTCCAATATGCATTTCTTGCACTTGGTCTGATGTTCCATCTATGCCCAATGGAATCAGCCCCTCAAACATATCATGTGCACCATTTTCAAATTGTTTGCTAAACTCTGCAAGTGGTTGTGGTGAGCAAGTACAACATATCTACTTTCAAAAATCCTTTAACTGCATTGATTGTAGAGACATTATTCCTTGCTACCACTATTGTAGCCCACAAATATGCATTTGACTGCCTTGTCTAACTTGCCTCCAAATTTTGAAAGGCACATGAGCATATGCAAAGCAACCAAAAATTTTACGATAGTCAACCGTAGATTTCCTATCATACCAGGCCTTAAAAGGAGTGATGGTCTTCAAAGACTTTGTAGGGCACCTGTTCAAAACATGTGTAGCACACATAATTGCCTTCATCCAAAATTTGTGACGTAAATTCTTACCCTTAACCATACATCTTGCCATCTCCATCGATGACCTATCCTTCCTTTCTACTACACCATTTTGCTACAGGTGTGTAAGGCAAAGTACATTGATGCTTTATGCCTCTTTCTACCAAATATGCCTTAAATGCATTTGACATGTATTCCCTCCCTCGATCTGAGCGAAGGGTTTGTACTTTGCAACCTATCTCATTTTCAACTTTAGAAACAAAATGCTAAAAACACATGAAGACTTTAGACTGCCCTCAAAGGATAAACCCAAGCAAATCTCGAATAGTCATCAATGAATGTTATAAAGTATAGATGCTTCCCAAATGATGGTGTCCCCATGGGACCGCACACATCACTATGTATGAGCTGTGATTCCCGGACAGCCCTTATAGATCCATCCTTGGGGAAGGCATTTCTGTGCATTTTGCCTAGAATGCACTCTTCACATACATGTTTAGGTGGTAGCTCAATATGTGGCATACTTTGCACCATTTTTATGCTTCTAGAGCAACATCAAACTCCCAAAATTGACATGGCCAAACCTAGCATCCCATAACTCTACCTCTTGCATGGTAGAAGTATAAGTGGTGGCCAAGTATGCATCCTTTCCATTCTTCTCATATGTGTCTAAATGATACAAGCCTTGGTACAATGTGCTAGAAGTGACTATAGCATAGTCTTCCACTCTGTTTCTCACTATGCATATGTCATCCTCAAGTTCATAGCAGCATAGTCTCTTTAAGCAAAAGAGGAGACTGACAGCAAATTCTGATGTTTGGGGACTTGCTACCAGGTGGAATCGTAGGTTGCTACTTCTGTCGAGAGGAAGCTTGGCTCCTCCTTCTCTCCTCGTCGTCAGCAAGGGTAGTCTTGAGGTAATCACTCTCCCTCACCTCTCACGCTCAATAATTAGATACTCACAAGATTACTAATTAGCTAATCACAAGATTACTAATTAGCTAATCACAAGAGGCTATTCAACACAAGTAATAGAGTCCTCAATTATGATAGAAATTTGATATATATACAAGGCAATAGTGTTCGCACAAGTAATAGAGTAAAATGGGGAGAGTCCTCAATTATGATAGAAATTTGATATATATACAAGGCAATAGTGTTCGCACTCACTCAAATGTGCCCACTCAAGATGCCCAATGCAATATGCAATGCTTGGCTCATAATTTGGCCTTATACAATATACAAATACACTTCTCATAATACAGTCTTCATTCTTTATCCTCGAGAAGCTCTTGCCTCTTGCGAGCAACGAGCACGTCAAATACAGCCATAGACATGAATCAAGCACCATTGGATTGGGCGATCAAACTTCATGTAGATGAGCATAATGCATGTTTGTCCAAAACCATGTTAACCAAGGTGGTTAACATAGCCCCCTTCCTGTTGTAGATTCTATCCTTGGAATCCGCTCTAATGAAGGTAAGTTGATGCCATATGGAGGAAGTTGTGTGTTGACCAGCCTTCATGAGATCTGCACGACAAGAAGACCAACAGTGAAATGTTATTAAAGTAGACACATACACATGAACATTAACAATAGCAATTATAATTGCACATGCACATATCACAAATAGATCTGGTCTTCATCTCTTAGTTTTATACTAAAATGAATCATTTTTTCTCGAGCTAGGTTAAATAGGACTAATCTATTAAAACTTAAACATGATTTAAGAGCACACCTACGTTTATGACCTTAGTCTCTATATTATTTTCTAGTTAAACCAACCCAATAATATCTAACCTATATATGAGTTAAACCAACCCAATCATATCTAGCCTATATGTGATGTTGTTATGTTGGTAGGAAAATGTTTTACTGTCAATACTCTTTTTCTTTTTTGTTTGTTTGTTTGTTTTTCTTTGGCTTTTTTAGCCATTTTAGCATTGTTTAGACACAAGGTCCCACTCCATGAAGACCTAGGCTTTGGTCCCAAGGCACCATCACACGCTAACTAATTTACACACTCATAAAATAATAATTAAGAAAGAAATAGCACAAAGTGAGTGAGTACGAAAACACCTGTTTAAGTAATAGAAGATTGTGTTGTTGTTTGTCGTCATTTGTTTTTTAAAGCTTAGAGTGATAAAACCTGGTAAACTCTACACATAAAACCAAAATGTTAGATAATTTATGGAAATTAAAACTGCCTAAATTTTCCCTGGCCAGGTGTTTAGCATAAGAGCTCATCATCGAATAGCCATAGCTAGTAAGCATGTGGTGATTCTCTGTCAGTAGGGTCATCTTCCTTGTGTGATTGGGTGGTGGCACGTGGCAATGGTGTAAGTGCCTCTTGACTATGGAAAGGCATAGGTATGACCAATAAATGACTAAGGCAACTTTGTCCATGGAAGTTATCTTTGAAGTTAGTCACTGTCTCCCAAAAGGCAAAAACAGACGGTAACATTATGTCATAGAATGATGGTGTGAGTGCATAACACCTTTCCCTTTTTCATTGCTCTATAAGTTCTTCTTGTTGAATTCTTACTTGATAGGGCCCACTAAGGGTAGGACACACTAATTTCATCATGTCTTTGTGGGGTTTCTCCTACCATAGATTGAAGTAGTCTTGTCTCGTAGCGTCGAAAATATGTGCGGTAATGCCAGCATAAATGGGATGCAGCAGATAGTATGCAGAGTTTACAAGCAGGACATGGTGAAATGGGATGGAATTGCAAACAAAATAAGTTAACAAATGAACTCTCGCAGCATCTCTCTCCTAATGTCACATAGAAATAACGTGAGGGGGTCTGGAAGGTGGGATACTTAACTCCCCTTGATAGTACCATTCCATGTAGTCTGCCAGCACGCAAGGGTACGCTCGTATCAATCGAAGTGAAGCCCATGACCTACATTCAAGTTACCCTTTGAAGGCTTATTGAGCGTTCTTTTGGCCGTTATGTTAATGCACGCATTGTATATTTATAATTTTTTAATGGTTTTTTAATTATTATACTTTTTCTTTTTTCTATTTTTTTTTTATTTTTTATAAAATTATTTCCCCTCTAATGTATCTCTACAATTCAAGTTGATGGTATGTATATAAGGGAAAAAGTTTGAAAACAAAATTTTTCTACCAACCAAAGGAACCTTAGCTTAGATGCCAATGGGGTCATTATTGTGACCATTGATGATGGCTAGGAGATGGTTAGGGGCCCGGTATGAGGAATATTCATATTTCCTAGAATATTCCATCATTAGTGGGTAGTGGGCCGCGTGATACACGGGTGGTGATTGTGTCTATGCAGTGTAATCGCCCTCATTGTATACGCGTCTACCACACCGCCTACAGTACTATATATGGACATGGTTGCCATGAGCTAAGGCACCCAATGCTTGTGAGTATCCACACCCTTCTACACTTCGTACATCCTCCATCCAGAGTCTGTCTAAGCTCTACTTGCGAGTGCATGGGTGGACAACACCATCACTTGTACCTCTTTGGTATAATAAGAATTTTAAATTCTCTCCATTGTGTATCTATTGCATTGTCTATTGTGCTTTGTCTTCCTATCTCTTTTTGTTGTGCCATATTCTGATATGGTATCAGAGCTTAGGTGTTCTTAGCAGGAATAGTGTATAAATTTTAGTCTTTCTTGACATAGAATCCTAGGAGTGATGGCTTCTATCTCTGTTGCACCAATCTTAAGTATTCATCCACTTGCCTTCACGAAAGGCAAGCTTGATGAGACGAAAGGCAAGCTTGATGAGACGAACTACACTCTTTAGAAATTCACAATCAATGCCATTCTATACTCTTATGAACTCCTAGAAACTGTTCTTGGAATGGATGCAGAACCAAAGTGGAAAGTCTCGACCCAAACAACCCTGTAAACATGCTTCCACCAGATGCTACACTTCTTCGATCATGGAGAAGGTCTAATGTTGATGCACTTTGTGCCATTGTCACCAGCGTAAGTGATTCTATTCTCACTCTGATTCAACATACTACCAAGGCTGTAGAGGCTTGGATCATACTAAGAAATCAGTATGAGACTCGCAAATCAGACTGGGATTTTGAACTTGAACGCTTGCTGTTGCTCTGAAACGTTTACTGAAGGAGAAGCTACTGAAGCATTTATCTCACGGATCAAAAATCTGCGAGATCAAATGGATGCTGTAGGGATTACACACACTAGTGATGAGGAGTTGACCCCCCGGAGGTCCGAATTCTTCCACACAGAAGTATGATGTCTTGGCTACATCACTAAACACTCAGGTTAGAGTACCATCTTACCATTATGGTACTCTAACCTGAGTGTTTAGTGATGTAGCCAAGCCATCATTCTTCTGTGGCATAAGAAGGGATGGTATAGTTCCTAGAAGCCTCTACAGGAACCCATTAGTGTTGTGGTTGGGAATAATGCTAAATGTCCAACCGAAGGGTCTAAAACCATATCTTTTATGGTAGCTATAGGTGAAGAGAAGAAGCTATCAGATGTGCTCTATGTACCCCAAATAAAGAGAAATCTACTATCAGTGTTGCAATGACAGATCATGGGCTTGAAGTATGCTCTAAGAAAACTAAAGCAAAAATTCTAGATGTCGTCAAAGCAAGGTAGTTAAAAAGGAGTAAGGTGCAACAATCTCTATGAGCTGAGTGCCCTTACAATGTCTGCAGATAAAAGAGCACTAGCAAGCTTTGGCATAAACGATTTGGTCACATTAGATTTGTAGTGCTAAAGGAGATGTAGAAAAAGGGTATGGTAGCTAATCTGCCTGCATTTTCAGAATTGCAGGAACCATGTGAAGCTTGCATGATTGGCAAGCAACAACGCAAGACATTTCCACAAGAAAGCAATAATAATTAGGCAAAGCTAGAGCTGGTACATGCTGATCTTTGTGGTAAAATGTCTACTACTGCACTAGGGGAATCTTCTTAGTTTAAACTGTTTGTCGACAATTACAGTAGGAAGATGTGGTTTATTTCCTTCGAGATAAGGTTGAAGCTTTTGGCAAGTTCAAACAGTGGCATAAGCTTGTGGAAAATGAGACATGAAAGAAGGTGAAGAAGTTTTGTACAGATCAAGGAGTACAGATCGAGGAGGAGAATTCCTTTCAACAAAATTTGACAACTAATGCAAGGAGAATGGCATCAAGCACCAACTCACCTACTGCTCACACACCTTAGCAAAATGGTGTTGTAGAATACCACAATCAACTTGTCATAGAGATGGCCCGATGCATGAAGGCAAAGGGTTTGCCCAATACATTTTGAGCTAAACTAGTCAACACATCAGTTTATGTCCTCAATCGGAGCTACACAAAGGCACTCAAGGATGTTACACCTCAAGAGGTCTACTTTGGTAAGAAACCTTCAGTTTCTCATTTTAGAACATTTGGCTGTGAATATTATGTGCATATTCTAGATGCATCCAGGACCAAGCTAGATGCCAAAAGAAAGAAGTGTATCTTTCTTGGATATAGTCAAGAGTTGAAAAGGCATATCGGCTCTATGATACCGAGGCAAAGAAGATTGTGGGGCTAGATGAGATGTGGTATTTGCAAAATAGCCACACTTAGTGGAGGAAGGAGGTCCGTCCACTCTATCATCACCCGGAGAAATAGTCCACCATGAGCCAACCCACCAGTCAGATTTCCTCTCAAGGAGGAGAAGTTTTCAGAGGATGAAGACTCACACACATCACAATAGCTTTCTGCTGCACCACAAGGAAAGCCACTTCCAAAGTGGGCACAATAGCTCTTTGATGAGCATAATCTAGTACCTGAGAAGCCAAAATCTTTGGCAAATGGACCACGTAGATCAAGGAGAATAGAGGAGCAGAGAAGAGCATCTGATCTCATTGTCAATATGGCCTTGATGTGGTTGAGATAATGGGAACAGTGAAGGAGACAACCACCTTGGATGAAGCCTTAGCAAATCCAAATTGGAAAGCCATGATGTAGTCTAAGTATGACAGCATCATAAAGAACAACACCTAAGAGTTAGTTGACCAACCACCAAACAAAATGTAATTGGTACCAAATGGGTTTGGAAAGCTAAGTATAAGGCTGATGGCTCACTTGAAAAATACAAAGCTAGGTTGGTTGCACACAGGGATTTGGACAGGTAGAGGGTTTCAACTTTGATGAAACCTTTGCTCCCACAACTTGTATGACAACTATCAAGGTGGTACTTGCCTTGGCTGCTCACAAAAAGTGGCTAGTCTTTCATATGGATGTCAAATCAACATTTCTCCCGGGATTGAGGTCTAGCAAGAGACAGGTAAAATCTTCATTTTGTAGAAAAAGTATGCTTGGGAGATTCTCAAAGCATTTGGGATGACAAACTGCAAGCCTGTGTCTACGGCAATGGAATTGAACGTGAAGCTTTCTGCATAGGATTCTTCATCACTTGTTGACATCAGGAAGTACACGAAGTTGGTGGGAAGTTTGATTTTTGTCACTAACACTAGACCTAATATTAGCTTCATAGTTGGTGTGTTGAGAAGGTTTTCCAACAAGCCACGAGAGAGTTATTGGAAGGAAGGGATGAGGGTACTTAGGTACATCAGAGGTACTCTTGAGTATGGCACTTACAACATGGGTGACACTTTGAAAGGTTATTACTCAGATTGGGCAGGAGATTGTGATTTTAGGAAATCATTTTCTCGATATTGTTTTTCGCTTGGTTCCAGTGCTTTTTCTTGGACGAGCAAAAATCAACCTATAGTGGCACTTTCTTCCCATAGAGGCTAAGTATAAGGCAGCTTGTTTTGATACATGTGGGGTAGTATGGCTAAGGAGAATCTTGGTTGACATGGGAGTTCAGATCAAGGAGGCTACAGTCTTGTGTTGCGACAATCAGAGTTGCATGGCTATCTCCAAGAACCCTATATTTCATGCTCGCATGAAGCACATTAAGATTCAGTATCATTATGTGCGGGAACTGATAGAGAATGAGATAGTGGAGCTGGAATATTGCTCTGCAAAGCAAAATTGTGCCAACATCTTCACCAAGGCTCTTCGGAAGAAACAGCTCACTCGGTACTTTATCAACTCGACGTGGACCAAAAACCTAGTTCATCTTTGGGTGGACATTGAGGGGAGTATACACTCAATGCTCACCTCTTAGCATGTATCTCACTTTGATGTATAATGCACATTTGTTAGACCCCCATTATGAGGAGTAGCCATGGTGTATATGTCTTTAGTGGGAACCCTGGCTTAGACGGCGATGGGATCATTATTGTAACCATTGATGATGGTTAGGAGATGGTCAGGGATACGAGCGTTAGCTGGGACACAGGCTTATAAGTGAATGGCCGTGGGTTTTTTTGGGAAAAAAGGTTTTTTTAGTTACGTATGTTCCTCCGTACGCCATGCGATTTTGAATTTGGGTTGGGTGGAGATTTGATTTTTTGAGTGGGGGACAACTAAGATTCCATTACAAGTAGGTGGGAAGAGGCTAAAGTTAGAGGTTAACTCTAGATTAGTGCTTTTCAACTAATCTAGAGACAGCCTAACTTAACTACAAATTAATCTTTCCTAATCCCACTATTAATCACTCTTTAACTCTCTTTTTTGCTCTCTAATTACTCCCTAATGGTGAGGAGTTTTGAGATGGGGATTTGGTAGGTGGATTAGCAATGTTAAGACTAACCTAATGATGTGATCATCCCAATTAATCCTTCTAATTAACCCACTCAAAAGAGAAAAAATTAGGCAAATGAGACCTAATTAGTGCCTAGTGGGAGTGATCTAAGCATGGATTCAGGTCAAGGCAAGTGTTTAGAACATTAATTCCACTCCAATTAGTCCAAGTGCAAGCAATTTGGCTCAATTTTTTTGTTTTTAACTCTCTTTAAGCTCACTAATCACACTAACTAGTAGATAAGTGATAATTAGTAAAAATTAAGATATTATTTATGATTTCTTTATGTTTTTTGGTTGATTATGGTTCTATCTTACATTCCTAAACTACCTATGTACACAAATCTAACAAAAAACATGATTGAAATCTAAAAATTACCCAAAAAAAAACTCTAGGTTTAAGCAAAAATCCTCTCTTTGGAGCTCTCTAATCACTCAAATCTCTAGTTTTTTTTACTTAACACTTGCTAATCCTACTCCCAACCATAAGCTATGCACAAAATAAAAACAAAAATAACCAAAATAATCAACAAAACAAATCAAACAACCCAAAATTGAATGCCATAGGTACTTACTTTTGGCACCGAGTAATGGAGACTTCGTCGGATTCGAACAAGGAAGGCTTTAACAAGAAGCGGATTGGTACTCCGTGGTAGTGGCACCAAAGATGTTAGCTCACCCTAACGTGTCATGTGAATTTTCTGATCTATCGAGCTCAAGCTATGCTTAAGAGATCCACCGTCACGTGTGGATAGCCGCTCATTCGCCCCACGATCCTCCCATAGTCGTTGTCACACCGAGGTGGTTCCTAATCCTAATACAACAGGTGGTACAACCTCTTTCACAAAGATCATGTGGGATCTCCATGAAATACAATCATGATGATAGCCTAATCACTCAAACAAGATGAAGAGAAGAAGCAAGAGGGATCTCTGCAAAGACAATCGCAGTGATAGCCTAATCACTCAAACAAGGGGAGAGAAGAAGCAAGAGGGACGTCAGAGAGAACGAGCGATTACCCAAACTCTAACCTTAAGCATACCACACATGCTAGATTAGAGTTGCAAGAGAGAGGGAGAGAGAACACTCCACTTCCATTGCATAAATAGGAGAATGAGTTACAAATAAGAGAATTGGCTTTTATAGTTCCAAGCGTTTTCCCACTAAACCGCCCAAGAGTAAGTGACCCAAGGCACCCAAAACATAGTTACAATGCTTTTCTTTATGATTTGGACAACTAACTAAGATCCTCTTATTTTTCCTTTGAATCTCAAGACTTGGGAGCATCTTTAGAGCGTTTCCCTCATCAATTGATGGGATTTACAATATAGTAAGGGAACCCATTACATAAGCGTGCGCACATAGTTATCATAGAAATGTGTGAACCATATGTGGTTAATATTCACATAGAGTGAATGATCATCACCTACCATATGAAAGCCAAAGATACTGTGCAATCTTATCATTCCTTGCTCTTGGTGCCTGCTTTAAGCCATACAAGGCTTTACGTAGCTTGCACACACTCTGGATGACTCCAATACTCATAACCAGGTGATTGTTCCAAATATACTTCTTCTTGTAACTCACCATGTAAGAACGTGTTCTTTACATCCATCTAATGTAAAACCCAACCTCCTACACAACCTTTATCATGTATTTATAATGGTGAGCTACATAACCATCATACGTCAATCTCTAAATAGGGTTTTGACCCTACCAAACCTGAGTGGTCCTGGATATGTCTTTCGTATCCTTATTTACGGTTACCTTATCCTTCCTTGCACCTCAGGTGTCCTGATAGCTGGAATCCCAAACTCCTCTCATGAACAAGTCTCTACTCTCAGCCACTAGACTCTCCATCAACATATGAATGCCATACTGAAATGTCAGGCATACCAAGAGACTCATCAACCTTTTCGTTACCTTTATGTGATACACTTGTTGAACCTCCGGGAGACTGATTTTTTGACATAGCCTACCATTAATCAACAAACCCACTACTAGAGTACTCTCTTGGTCCACTCACTGATTATGATTACTGACTTGTATTATGTGCAACCACTTACTCTTGTGCATCAATCTCAATCAAGTCTTTTATAATAGCATACTAAATACTCATCTCATCAAAGACAACTTCCTTTCTCACCCTCATCTCACGTGTGATAGGGTTATAACATCTGTACCCCTTTTGTTCCCATGCACATTTTTCAACCTTTGGATCCACTTATTGCGTAGCTCATTAGGAATGTGTACATATACAATGTATTCAAATACATTTAAGTGTGATAAATCTAGTTTTCTACCACCAGTATACTTCTCCTTTGGACTCACACCAAGCACTACCACTGTGGGGGTCATGCTCATAATGTAAACTATAATTGCAAATATCTTCAACCCAATAATGGTGATGAGGCATGCTCTTCTCAGCCAATGCACAAGCAACCTCTGCAATGTTTATATTCTTCCTCTCAGCAACACCATTTTGTTGGCAGAGTGTACCTGCATATGTGAATTACCTCTGAATTCCATGCTTTCTTAAGTACTCTCACTGAACTCATTGGAGAAGTACTCTCCCTCTCCATCTGACCTTAGGCACTTAACCTATAAACCTGTTTGCTTCTTAGCCAACATTCTAAAACTCCAAAAGTGAGTAAACACTTCACTTTTCTCTTTCATGAAATAGACCCACAACTTCTTGTGTGTTCCATCAATGATGAAAGATACATAGTAATGACATCCTCCCATTGATGTTGTCTTTGTGTCGGCCCCCATACATCTGAGTGCACCACATTAAGTGCTCTCTTACTTACATTCCTATTATGTGGAAATACATTCTTTGTTTTCTTTCCAAATTGGCATGCTTCACATACTTTATGCATTCCATCCACCTTAAATTTTGGCAAACTTGTAATAATTTCTAAATTCTACATAGACCTTAATCGCTACTCATTCACATGACCAATACATTTGTGCTAGATATCTATATCGGCCACAATACCTACACCTTATGCAAACATAGTAGTTTTCACCTCAGGCATGCTAAACATTCCGTCCAATGTTTTGCCCTTTGCAACCAAATGACATTTACCTACAAACCCTACTCAATCATCTACCCAATAAAAACCAAATTCTTTGTTATATTAGGTGCATGAAGTACATCAACCAAGTACCTCATCTTGCCATCCTGCATAGCCAATGGTACATTCCCAATGTAAGTAATAGGATGAGCCATGTTATCCCCCATCTCTACATAACCTAGTTTTTTCATATTTTTAACATCTCTGAACCACTCACCAATGATAGATCATATGATTAGAGGCTCCCAAATCCACATACCATACATTATTACCATTTGTGGTGGTGGATACATCTGTAGCCACTAAATTCAACATGTGCTGCATAAAAAACAAATGCTCACATGTATCTTTAGACTGCTTCCTTGAAGATGAATAATTGTTTTGCTGCAACTTACCACTTTTTATGTCACTCTGCTTCTTGACATTCTGTTGTAAAGTGATAGTAAATGTAATCTTTTAAACCTAATCCCGATTTCTATCTTTGTCAATTGCCTTAGCCTCTCTTACTCCCCTTGCCTTAAGATTGGCCTCTTCCACCTGTGTGTTTGTTGCCTGCTGTGGTTGGTGAATCATTGGACTGTTGTTGTCCATAAGTATGACTTCCAAAATGGCCACCACCTTGGCCTCGACCACGACCTCTACCTGAATTTAAGTAAAAGGCATGTTTGGAAGTGTTCAGGAGGAAGAATCTTCACCCAAAGTCTTCTCTTCTATGATTAATATAGAAACCAAATCCCAAAAGTTGAGAACATTCTCTCTTATAGCAATAGAGGTCTTGAATGGCTTGTATTCTTTGCCAAGACCATTCAATCAACAATACCCTTGATCTTCAATACTCATTGATGTGGACATGTTGTTCTTCTCCACTATATGCAGCTCTTGTTTTAGCTAGAACTTCCTTGCATTTGTGTTTATCAAGAATATCTACGCTAAGTTTTTCCTATCAGAGTCCAATCAAGACCTGCACTTACGTGGTTCAAGACCACCTAGTCGGCTTACTGAAGAGCAACGAGGACTAATGCAACTATACCCAATGGGATAAGCCAACGCTAGTGCGTTGAGCCTGCGGCATGCCTAAGCTTGGGGAGGTAGTCACGTGACCACAAGCAGATTAGTTCCTAGGTCCTTCATGATTTCGGATAGGAGTTAATGTCGAGACAAGAATGCAATTAACACAGAATGAACACAAAATAAACAGAACTATGCAGTGTATAATAGAGAGAAGTCAAAGACCAGTCCATGAGATATTCTTCAATATTAGCTTGACTCATAGAGTATAGCACACTGGCAATCACTCAATTCATGAGCTCCTGAGCTTAAATATCCACTCAGTTCTCTCTTCTCTAATCCACACACATGGGAATAATCACCTTTGCTACTTACATCCATCCCCAAGTACTACCCATTTGCAAGAAACCATTATAAAGTTTACAAAGCAAGAAAGCTTAACCTATAATAGTAGTTTGCTATAAAATGGGACAATCTGGGTGGCAACTTGGGCGGTGGCCAAACTAGCAGACTAGTTGGCCACCAACACACCTGGCGATCACTGTGTGGAAGCTACATCAGCAAAGCCCACATTTGTTGTTACTACATCAACAAAGCCCACATTTGTTGTTACTACATCACTGTGTGGAAGCTACATCAACAAAGCCCACATTTGTTGTTACTCTAAAAATTTCAAAAATTTTTGGATCCAGATTATTTCTGACTCCGGAGGACCATGTTGTCCTCCAGACTATTATGGCCTATTCCATCCTCCTTCTTATGGCTTAGCCTCTATAGTGATGCCCCCTAAAAACAAACTTTATTAGTTGGTCTTGGGCATACTTGGGCTCATAAGCTCTTTTCTTGTTGTTCACCCAGGCATGCTTGAGCTCTATCTAAACTCTGCACGTCGATGGGTCATGCATCTAGATACTTTGCTTTAGCCCTTTTCATAGCATCTACTACTACCATGCCGGCCACAAAGGCATGGGGCTCTGTCTATTCTAGAGTGATAGCATCATCTTCAAAAATAGTCTACTCCGATTGTCGTAGCCCTCTTCTCCTGCCTCAGCTCCACTTCCACCCATACTAGCAATGTTGCTCTTTGAATGAGTTGTTGCCTCCTCACCTGGATCCACAAGTCATAACAGCCCACTGCTTCCCTGCATAGCTCTGGATCCAAGATAGGGCTTCGGCCTTGCCCTGCTGCCTGGGAATTGCTTTGTCCCTATCCTGTCACCTTAGGCACTTCCAACTAGTTCATGAATTTGGTGATGTCATCCCAGTTCGAAGGCCTCATGGCACCCACCTGTTGTGCCGACTGCACCAAATTGTTCATGCATTTAAGGGTAGTTTCCTTCCAAGCACTTAGGCTCTTATGACCTAGTTCCTCCTGCAACTTTTGTTGCATATCTTACCACACCCTCTTTTCTCTTTGGCCCAGCTTTGGAAGTATTGAGGCATCTTTTCTTTGGACTTTATTTCCTCAGCATGGGCTTTCTTCATGATGGCATCCATTTGTTTGGCCTTCTTCTTGATGTCTGCAAAACAAGTGATGTCTAGCTCGTTTAAGCCCATCTTTCCACCCTTGTCTCTGGTCATGTGGTTGCTTCCACCTCCTTCTTCAGCTCCTTAATGGTCTTGCCATCCTGCTTTTGTTGCTATTTGAATTCTTCAATAAGTGCTTCCAATTCTTCTATCTAGGACCCTTAGAGTAGCCTCATCATTTACTTTCTATTCTAGCTTCTTTGTGGCCGCCCATGCTAACTCATTTGCAAGAATGAGGTCCATTGTTGTGCGAAGCCAGTCCATAGTACAATTTCATTCCCTTTCCCATCTAGTTCAGCACCCTACTTCTTCCCCTCTCCTTTTAGGATAGTGAAACTCCTTTTCCAATTCTCCACCTCCTGTATGTGCAGCAACTGCTCATTTTCCTTTTGTAGCTCCCTCCCCTCTGTTGGCACCTCCTCTACTACTACCAGCTTCTTTTTCCACTCCACCAATGTAGATGGTGCCTCTAATACCTTTGTTGGTTTTGGGCCTAAGGTCAGAGCTAGATCTAGATATCTAGACCCTCCATCCAGATTTTCATCTCTTGAATGGTGGGGAGCTAACTATTTGCAAGAAGGTGTGGGTGCTTGCATTACTACTGTCAAATTTTCCAAATAAGCTCCCCACACCTCCTTAAGGTCATCCACTGCATGACCCTTCCACTACTCCATTCTTTCTGCGTCTAGCTCATAAACTTCTAGATATTCTTCAGCATCTGGTAGTACTGCTAATCTTGCCTCTGCTTTCACCAACTCTACTTTATCTTTATAGGCCCTATTTTGGATGTTCCTTATGATCTTGATATGCTCCTCTGCGGATCAGGGTGACTTGTCCTTCCATCCTTGCCTAGTTTTCTATAGCGTGATCTAACCCCTCTTGCATCTACATTATTTCCTGGTTCTTCCTGGCCATATTTTCCTTCATCTCCTCCATTTCTTTCTTCATTCCTTTGTTGGCCTATTGGAGCTCCTTGATTTGTCTTTGCATGTCATCCAGTTGACCCACCTCTTCCCTTCTTTTGTGCAACTCCTCTAGTAGAGGTACCTGCTAGCTCATCATGCTCTGCAAAGTGGCATCTTTCTCTTTGATAATGGATTGTAGTTTTTCTCATCTCCTTTAGCCCATTGTTCATGCATCAGTGTAGATAATTCAAGGCTCCCTGCACACATTCCATCTCGATCATGTCCAGAAAGCTTGCATGAGCTGGCACCACCTGTGCCGAGATGGGCACAGTGAGAGTTTTGGCCGTGGGGGAGGCTGTGTCTCCAACTATAGAGTCACGGTGGAGGTGGCCTCCTGTTGCTGCTATTCTAACCTCTAGGACAACACAGACTTGCCCAACTCATCCAAGTCCTCCTTCAACTACCTGGCCACTAGGTACTTCCATCCCTCCGCTTGCATCCTCCTTAGATGTCTTTCCCTTTTTGCTCTACTGATTTTTTTATTCCCAACCTCAAAGAATCTCTTTTTTCCCTGTCCTGAGGTGGCCTGTTCTTGTTCCAGAGGGCTTTGAGCTTTCTAGCTTCCCTAGTGCACTCTCCTTTGGGCCCTCCTCCTTTT
Organism: Cibotium barometz; assembly: GCF_041138505.1. Classification (NCBI taxonomy): domain Eukaryota; kingdom Viridiplantae; phylum Streptophyta; class Polypodiopsida; order Cyatheales; family Cibotiaceae; genus Cibotium; species Cibotium barometz. The sequence continues at coordinate 16,940,901 of NC_141108.1, read as the reverse complement.
CCTTCTCAGCTCGTGCTTGGGCCTTTCCTTTACAGTGCATCCAGATATGGCTTAATCTTCATCTTTGTGTTGTGCCTGGTGAGGTTTTCAATATGTTCCTTGAGGTTGTGATAGAGTACCTCTACCCAAGCCACTCTTGTGCCAACTTTAGTAGCCTTCACCAATTCGAAAGTTTTCGTGGATATGCAGTAAGGCTTGTGGGTGAGATTTGTCATCTCGACTACAAACCTCATATGCTTTTGCCTGTATTCATCCGTTGTGCCTGTTATTTTATATTCCTTGGCCTTCCCCTCTAGCGGGCCAAATTCTTCTTTGAGATTGTCATCCTCTGCAGACTTGATCTCCACCTCTCCCTCTGTCGACAAAGGAACAGCTCGGCCACATACAAGGGATTCAATTCCCTCTTCTCTCCTGAGGAGGGCACAGTAATAATGTTGGATTCCTGGACTTGTTCCAACTGTTCCATGGCTCTGAAATTGTGCTGGAGCTCCTCCTCCCAGGTCAGCTCTGTGAATTGCTTTAGGCCCATCTTCTCCAACCATTCTGCATGTTTATCTACTTCCTTGTACAGGTGGACCATAGATATTTAAATTCCACCATCTTATCAGACAAGAGATAGCTAGGGTTGAGTGAAAGAAGGCAATGATAACAGTAGAGCTTAGCAAAGAGAGTGTAGGAAGTGAGTCAGAGAGCTTTTGCACAATAGAGACATGCAAATTAGGCATTCAATTAAGAAAGTGCAATGATTTCTAGCCGTTGTGGTGCACACCTCCCCTTAGTACAACCATAACTACTTGATAACTCCATGAAGCTCCCTAGTTGTTGAAGGCATAGTTCTTAGGTTGAATGTTGCTAAGTCAGATATGTAGTAAGTCGGATATTTAGTAAGTCGGATATGTACTAAGTCAGAATTATAAGGTGGTAGGAATGTATGATGAATTTCTTGGGATCTTGGAAGTTAAGATAGGTAACGGTTATTCAAGAATAACGTTTTGGGGAAAGAGTAATGTTTTTGAGCAAGGTAGAAAAGAAGGGGAAGCAATGTAATGTGAAGAAGAAGGAATGAAGCAGAATGTTGAGTGTTTTATCTCTTGTGTGACCTTACTCTATCGAATTTCTGTCTGTGCATTGCGTTTCTACTCTGTCTGAATTTCTGTTGTCGCCTAATCAACATGTTTCTTATTGATCTCGGCTATCCACACACTATACAGTCTCTTTTCATCCAATTAAAGAAGTTGCTCGATTCTATGCACTTCTAACTCTTCCGGAGAGAGTCTTTCTGCCACCACGGCTATCCTAAAGCTTTGTGTGAGGAACCCAATGGGCATTATTGCTTCCATACCATACACCATGTTGAATGGTATAATGATGTTCTAAATGCCCATAATGTTGAATGTAGCTTTGTGTCCCAGTCTATCCTATTTTCATTTATCGTCTTGACCAAAATTCCTTTCAAGATTTTGTTGGTGGATTCTGCTTGACCATTCGCCTGTAGGTAGTAGAATGTTGATTTCTTATGTATGATCATGTGTTGCTCTATCATCTTCTTAACCAATTCATTGAGGAAGTGGCTCCCTTGATCGTGTTGACTATCTCTATTGGGCATCCGAATCTTGTCACATGATAGTTTCATACAAAAACTTTGCCACTAACGATGCCTTACAGTCTTTCAAAGCCTTAGCTTCTACCCATTTTCTGTAGTAATCTATGGCCGAGCATGTATCTGTTCCTTGTTCTCTAAGCTGCTGGCTTAAATGGGCCTACAAAGTGTAGACCCCATTTTTGGAATAGCTCAAGTGGCACATGAAGAGACAAGAATCTAGGAAGTCATCCTACATCTCATCTGGAGTTTCTCCTGACTCCGGTGTGGACAAGAAATTTGCTGCATGTTTGTTTCTTGGGATGTGCTTAATGGTGAACTTAAATTCTTGTTTCCTGCCATGTCTAGTTTATTTTTACCAAGTACAAGAGTGCTTTATCGTCCACGTGAAATTCAAAAACATTACCTTAGAGATAATGCCTAAATTTCTCTTGACTCCAGTGTGGACAAGAAATTTGCCACTGCATGTTTGTTTCTTGGGATGTGCTTAATAGTGAAATTAAATTCTTGTAACATTAGCATCCATCTGGTTAACTTCCCTGCCATGTCTAGTTTGTTTCTTGGGATGTGCTTAATGGTGAAATTAAATTCTTGTAACAGTAGCATCCATCTGGTTAACTTCCCTACCATGTCTAGTTTGTTTACCAAGTACAAGAGTGCTTTATGGTCCACGTGAAATTCAAAAACATTACCTTACAGATAATGCCTAAATTTCTTGATCGAGTAGATCATCCCCAGTGATTCCTTTTCTATGGTGGGGAATAGTTCCTCTTTGGCTTTGACAATCTTCTGCTTGCATAGTAGACTGGTCGAAACCAACCTTCATGTGACTCCTGCATCAAAGCACTTCCAATGGAAAAATCAAAAGCATCCATAAATACATGGAACTCCAAATCAAAATTTAGTTGTTGAAGAATTGATGCCTCCTGACAGTATCCGCTTCAGTTTTCGGAATGCCTCCTAACAGGATCCTGATCGGACATATTCTACATCCTTCAGATTTTGGAATGCCTCTTGACAGGATCCTGACCGGACATATTCTACATCCTTCACGGTCAGAATATACATGAATACATGGAACACCATATCAAAATTTGGTTGTTGAAGAATTGATGTCGATGACAATAACCACTTTAGATTCTGGAATGCCTCTTGACAGGATCCTGACCAGACATATTCTACATCCTTCATGGTCAAACTATACATGGGTATTGCCATGTTCACCAAGAACCTCAGGAAACTGTTGTACCATTTAATCAGTCCAAATAATCTAGCTAGCTCCTTGACGTTCTTGGGCAGCTGCAATTTTACAATGATCTCGACTTTTGTCGAATCCTGCCAGTCCTTTTGTAGATACTATATGTGCCCCAATAGGGACCTTCTCATGACAACAAAGGCACACTTAGCTAGATTGAGGCTTAATATGGCTATTATCTACTTCTCCAGACACATGATCTCGACTTTTGTCGAATCCTGCCAGTCCTTTTGTAGATACTATATGTGCCCCAATAGGGACCTTCTCATGACAACAAAGGCACACTTAGCTAGATTGAGGCTTAATATGGCTATTATTCTACTTCTCCAGACACATCATCACGTGCTTTTGTGGTCTTCTTTCTTTCCAAACACATTGAAATCGTCCACGAAGACCCTCATGAAGGTGGTTAAATATTCATAGAATATTTCTTGAACCATCCTCTGGAACATGGCTAGAGCATTCTTAAACACGAAGGTCATCACAGTGGAGGCGAAAGCCCCCCATTCTGTTACAAAGGTTGTTTTCTCCTTATCCTCCGGAGCCATGCACACCCAGTTGTACCCATTGAACCCATCCAGAAATGAGTACGTCTCATGTACTACTACTGCATCGAGTAAAGAATCTAAGGAAATGGATCCAATATGGTGGAGGCATTCAGTTTACAGTAGTCTATACAGACTATCATAAACTATGGTGGAGGCATTCAGTTTACGCGATAGTCTATCCGATATGGTGGAGGCATTCAGTTTACGGTAGTTTATATAGACTCTGAGCATCCTATTCTTCTTTGGTACAATGACTATGGGTGATAGCCATTTTTCTCTATGAATCGAATAGATGAACCTTGTTCTTAATAGTTTATCTATCTCGTCTTTGACCTGCTTGGCGTAGTTAGGGTTCATTCTATACCTACTATGCCTTATAGGAATTGCAGCCTCCTTTAGATTAATTTCATGCAAACACATCCTTGTAGGATCTCAATAGCTCCAGGAGTTTTCCTCTAAATTCTTGATTTGGTTTGGCAATTACTCTGACTCTTCTGGGCTCTTGATCATCTCCTAGGTTTACTTCCTCAAGCTCATCTTCCTCAACCCTGATATTGTGCCTCTTCAGTTGGTCCTCTTCCTACTTGACAGAAACCATGGCCTTCTCTTGATCGGCCTATATTTTTACCATCCTATCCTAAGTGTCTTCCTCGTCTTCCTTTGTACTTTCTTCATTTCTGAGCACCTCGGGATGAGCGACCAAGACTTTTGGATCATATCTCTGTAGAATCTTCTCAATGTCTACTTTGAAGAGTGACACAGCAGGTATGGATTTTTTTTCAGGATTTGCTCTTCCATGTCATCTTCCACCCCTTCCAACTAGTTTAGGCCTTTTACATGCAACGATTCGCTTGCTAGATTTAACTTGTCTTTCCCTGTAAGTATCACGAGACCGGCAGAAACAGTCCCGTGATGCCTTTGCCACATGCGGCCTTTGCCACACACGCGACCTTCCATAGTCCATGCTTCATGACACAGCTCCATCGGCCCGTCCAGCGCGTCTCGCGCGTTTTCCTTGCGGGTCTCACCGATCACTTACGTTCATGCCCGGCTCGGCTCCCTCGGCCTCGTCTCGGGTCTTGCCTTCCATCCATGATCCGCTGGCCCGTCAGCACGGCATGGCTAAGATGCATACTTTCTTTTTTCCTCTCTAGATTGTAATCATGTCCGTATCCAAGTTGTGCTTAATTCTTCCACTTCTGAGCCAGCACGGCACGGCATGCCTAAGATGCATACTTTCTTTTTTCCTCTCTAGATTGTAATCATGTCCGTATCCAAGTTGTGCTTAATTCTTCCACTTCTGAGCCACAGTCTTCCCAAACGGAATGGCTAAGATGCATACTTTCTTTTTTCCTCTCTAGATTGTAATCCGCCGGCCCGTCTCATCAAGACGGCACGGCATGGCTAAGATGCATACTTTCTTTTTTCCTCTCTAGATTGTAATCATGTCCGTATCTAAGTTGTGCTTAATTCTTCCACTTCTGAGCCACAGTCTTCCCAAATGGAATGGGATATGCACCCGCAATCTTAGTCATATTTAGGACTATAAACATGGCAATGAACATGTATCTTGCCACCTCAATCTGTTCTTTCCTATAATGATTCCAATTGGTCAGACTCTTCTCTGTCATCCGGATCTAGAACAGAGTAGGCTACTATCTATAATACCTAACTTCTTGGCCAGGCTATCTGATATTATATTTACTCTTGATCCTCCATCCAAGATGACCCTTGAAACTATCTCCCCTCTAATTTTTATGGTCACCTCCGGAATGGATATGTCACAGTCTTGGATTGTTTCCACATTCTTGCACTCTGTTGATCGGATTCTCCATTTCTTGTATGGGATTACGTCAATCTCTCACTTGGCACTATGGCCTGGTGGTGTAGCTTTTGCCTGTAATTGGGCACCAAATTCAGCATTTGATCCAATGTGATGTTCAGCTTCATCTTGCTGAGATCCTCCCATAGGTGATTTTCCTCCACAACGTTGCTACTCCTCACCTTGCCTCATTGGGCATACTCTGGCCTCTATACACTTTTCCTTCTTCCTCCTTTGCTTCTCCTTCTTTCTTTTTTTTTCGAGAAAAAGATCCTTCAATTAGTCAATGAAAAATAGCCACAAGGACTAAGTACAACCACAATAGGCTAGATACAAACTCGCCTCATATAAGGGTGGGAAATAGATGATCATAAGGGGAAGAGATGATTCTCCTTCGGCTAGCCGCTCTGTGAGGAGAATGTTATCTCATACAGAGGTAGGGGGAAACAACCACACAAGTGGTCTATAATGCCAGATGGGATCACCACCTCTATTTGTGAGGAAAGGGCCAAACCTCTAAAGTTTCAAGAAGGCTTCCCGCCACTTCTGCATGCCGTTAGAACCTCCCTGAAGCTTCCCTCACACTGACTGCAGCACTGACTACAGAGGGTGTGAATAATATCAAGCCATATGCTCCTGATGGTCTCCGGCGGAGTGTGTGTACCCTTGATGGCCTCGCTGCATCTAGCATGCCAAATGTGCTAGGCTTTGATGCTACTGCAAATCTCCCATCTCTGGAATGAACCTGGCCGCCAATCGTGCAGTCACCTGTAGGAGGGGCTGTGATTGGTACTGTTGCAATACGATGGTGAGAGACATGAAGGGCTAGCCCTGCCCCATCCTCCTCACATAAGCCATGATCACTCCATACTCTGTGGCCCAAGTGACAGTGCCCCAAGTGATGATCGGGTCGATGCCTTGTCTATAGCGAAGCTGTGGAGAATCTGCTACTACCAGATCTGCTGAGCCTTTACGCAATCCCAAGGTAATATCGTTTTGAGACTCCTAGTGGTGGCCACGGGCAAGCCGTTGATCGACCTCCCACTGCCAGCCATGTACCGACCACCAAACTCCTATGTGCCATCAACCAGAGAAAGAGTGTGATCTTTCTAGGCTGAAAGCTGTCCCACAACCTCTTCCAACAAATCTTTGAAGATTCCCCACATCTCCTGCAAGGAAAGCTGCTATATCATCTACAAACTCTGAGTCTAGCAGCTCCTCTTACTTGCAGAGGGGAAGCCGCAATCCCTGTAGCCCGGTCTCCTAGGCGACGGAGAGGAAACTACTCATGGCCTCAGGCGACGAATAGGAAGAGGTAAGGTGCCAAAGGATAGCCCTGTCTAATCGAACAAGAGAGGGGTAATATGTCACCAATAGGCTCCCTGAATGAAAACCTGACTATGTGAAGCTGAATACAATCCTGAGACTCCATGAATCCACTCCAAGGGGAATCCCATCCGGCTCATTGTACCCTCTAGAAAGCTCCAATCCACCCTATCATAAGCTTTCTCAAATTCTAACAGTATCACAATGAGGTCCTATACCGGATCCAAAGACGGCACCTCCCAGAAGGTGAAGATGTTGTCCAGAATGCTCTGATCTTGAACAAATCTGGTTTCAGTGTCGTGGATCAAGTCTGGGAGAAAGGGTTGTAGTATCTTTTGCTGATGGCCTTAGCCAAGATCTTAGGCTGTCCCTAGAAGAGTGATGGGTCTCCACTGCCAAATATCCAATCTGTCACCGCCCTCCTTGGGAATCAAGTGAATCAAGCCCTCTGAGAGCCTCTCGACATGGCACCTATGATCATAATCTCATTGAAGGCAGTATGAAGGCCACCTTCCATGAGGTCCCAATGGCGACGAAAAAAGGAGACTGGAAGCCCGTCCGCCCCCCGAGCATTTGCCCCTGGGAAGTGCCATTCTTACCTCCACCAACTCCTCATCAGGATAGCAAAAGGTGTCAATAAGAAGGGGGAACCACCTCCCTCGTATGCCGCCAGGCCCTCTCACGTGCATCTACCACCTTTGTGGGGATACTAGGGCACCAGTGAGGAGGGATCAAAAAGTCCATGGTGGTGATAGCTCTCACTTGGGGGGATCTGAAACAATAACTCCATCCTAGCCACACATCCTGCAAATACCATCTCTCCTCCTATGGGGGCCGGCTATCTCAAAGAAGTCCCATGTGACTCTATCTCCTGCCTGAGTCCAAAAAGAGGCCCTGGCATGATACCTGTACTCCACCCTCCTCTCCTCTATGGATCTAATCTTTGTGTAAGTGGCGGCAAGCTGACTCTTGATCCACTGGCTATCTGGGGACCTCTCTTGAAGCCACTTTAGAGAGACTAGACTCCTCTGCAAACTCTTAATCTGCTGTCAGAAAGCCCTCTAATCAGCTCTGGGGCTGCCTCCTACAAGAAACAACTGACCTTCCCTAAGCCCTCATCCACTTTACGCATAGCAAGGCCTAAAAGAAAATCCAAACCCACCCATATCTACTCTATCCTGCTACAAATCTCTGGGTCCTGAATGAGGCTATCTGGGATCCTCGAGCTCATCTGTCTATCATGCCTCCAGGGGTTCTCTAAGGATAGAATAACTAGGGCGTGGTCAGAAAATGTAGTTCCTACCAAAATACCAATCATACCCCCTCGGTTGTTGCAGGCCCACTCATCCATGTAAAATCTGTCAAGTCTAGAGAGGTTGGGGCCGGTGCTTCTCCTATCCGATCTCAAGAAGTGAAGTCTCCCACGGCTATGCCCAAACTCTAGAAGATGCCATGGGTCCTGTCCCCTAACTGGCAAGAACCATCTCCTCCCAGGCTTAGTACTGTGCTCCTAAAATTATGGTTGTGCCACCCCCAAGTTTGTCCTCTACTGCCTCTAACATGTTAAAGTCACCACCCAAGCACCAAAAGTGAGCCTAAGGGAGGGCCTGCTGTACTGAGATCCAAAAGAGGGCTCTACACCAGTAGCAGCGTTCGGAGTGTAAACATTGAGGAAGCCACCGCTATCTTCTCCAATAGTAATGGTAACCCATTGTGCACACCTGGGGACAATGACTCTCCTGAGCCAAATACTGCCGTAAGTAGCTACTCTTGACAGAAATACACACCCCTCCCTACATCCCAAAGGGGCTAAAAGATGGGGACCATAAAGTGTCTCCTGCCTAGAAAAATATTCCTGCATCTGCGGTTGCACCCCTTTGAGAGATGATGCTCCTAGAGGAATAAAATGTCTATGGCTCCCCCAACCAAGGCTCTCTGAAGCTTTCCTCATGGGACACCTCGTATGTGAAAGCACTGAGGCCCCCCTAAACCCTGAATGTTCCATATAACAATCCACCATAAGACAAAAGGCAGCACCTCCAGGCTAGAGGCTATCATCTCCTCGCCCTAGCCTCTTTGAGCTGAACCTCCAAGCTCCATCCTAGCCCCAAAGGCCAAAAATGCGTGAGAATGTCGGTGATGCAAAGATCCTGGAGGTGCTCGGAGAGCTCAACCGCCTAGCCCTGGATGGTAGCTGCTATCATCTCAGTATCCCACTCTATCCTTGGGGCTGCACTGAAGGGGAAAGAGAAAATCATCGCGCCATTATCTGGGGTAAAGAACCTGGAAGGGTGAAAAAACACACATACCCTAACAGGGGGCTACTGTCTCCTCGAAAATGTCGGTCCCTTCTATAGCAGACATCGAAAGAAACTATAATCCACTAGCTATCCTAGGATCTTGTGAGCCCCACCTGAGGACTCTCATGGAAGAGCCCTCATGGGGGAAGAAGTGGCAATGGTCATCTCTACTGGCTCACCAGAGAACCGGTGTATCCAGCACTAGACGGATCCAAGAGGCTATCTCCGAGTCGAGGGCTGCTAGGGGGCGATGATTGTGCTCTTGGAGAGGCATAAGGGGGGGGAGAGAGGGCTCGGAAGATAAGGGTGAGGCAAGGGGAACCGCGAGGTAAAGTGGGTGGCAAAGCAAGGTGACGAAAGGGGGGGTAGAGGTGAGGGAGGCAAAGAGGGAGGGTGGAGAGGTGGAGAGGTGAGGGAAGGGAAGGGGGGAGGAGGAGAGGGAGGTGAAGAGGGAGGACGAAGGGGTGGAGATGCGGGGGAGGGGTGCTGCGGGAGACATCCATCGGAGAGGGATGACTGCGCGGGGATGGGCTCACTGGGGGCTCAGAGAGGCCGGTCGGCCTCTCAAAACATTGGGGGTCAAGGGGGGAATCTCAACAAGGAATCAGTCGCAGTAGTGAGGCAGGAGGGGCCCTCTTCCGGATTGGCGAGGGCACATCACCAACAAAAAAATCCTGAGATAAATGCTCATAATGGTTGTCTGGCAAAATCGAATCCTCCTGAGATCTACCAACTTGGCGCGCGTGCAATGGCGATGCTCGGCTTGGGTGGTTTTCTAGCAGCCCACCAGCAGGCATGGGCTAGCCATCCACCACTCTCTGGTAGCTGGATCATCTAGAGTCGAGGCCAAGGGCTCTGCTGCCTAAGGGCCAACTCTCTCCCTACGCCTGATGAGGGGGGGTAGGGAGTCGGGGCGGGCCTGGGCTCTGCTCCACCTGAGGGCCACAACCTCTCTCCCTACCCCCTGATGAGGATCAACATGAGAACTGGGGGGAGGAACCACTGGGGCGGCCCCTTGGCTTACCGCCGAGGGCAAGCTCTAGCTAGATGGCCCATTTTCCTACAAATAAAACATTGGCCTTGGAAGCCTGAATACTCCACACGCTACTGTATGGGGTTGCCCGGAGGCTAGGGAGAGATATACAATGCGCTATAGACTCCAATGAGGCCACACAAATACGGAGAGATGGAATCCCAGCTGTCCATGTGCTAGGGTTGAGGAGGCAGTAGTAGGGGAGGACTCCATCACGCTCCCAATGGCACCACAAATCACCGCGAGAAGAGGAAGGTACTCCTTCCTAAGGCTTAGAAAACAAATTTCACTAGGAATCCCGAAACCCCAGTCAATGGGTCAGACACGAATAGAAGCCGCGCTTCCACCGTGCAAAGAAGGCATGCACCGTACACAATGCAAAAGGGGACTCAGCTGCATAACCCGATCTGACGCCGTTGGTGAGTCAAATTCCACATAGAGTCTAGTAGTATCCACATCCCAAAGTGTGAATATTGGTGATCTTTGTAGGTTTGCCAATGAGGCTGGCCTGAAAGAGATTCCTAAGCTATCCGGCATAGGGCAGCCTACCGAGACAATTTTGCAAACCAAGGTGGGGGCCTCAAGAGAGACAACTTTCATGGTGAGAACCTGAAAATCTGCTTCGAGAGAAAGAAATGCAAGCAATGACGGCTTCGGTCGGGGATGACGAAGCTGTTGCCATGGAGTCCTCCTGAGGGAATAGACCAGAAGGAAGTTGAAACTTGCCAAAAACAAAGGAGCCTCGAAGCACTAAGAGAAAACCTGTGAGGAAAGGGATACAAGGTAGAGGGGCACAGGCGTGAGAGGGGGGGGGGAAGGGGAAGGCAGAGAGGGGTGAAAGAGAGGGAGAGGGGGGAGGTGGCAGGACTGGAAAAGGGGGGCAAAGGAGAGGGGGTGTTGGCGATGGGGGCAAAAGAGAGGAGGGGGTTTAGCTTAGCCGATGCTCAAATTCCACATCAATTCTTACCTTGTGGAAGAAAACTTCTATGTTATGACTATAAGTACAATGCTAGAAGAGATCATCCTTAAAAGGGGATGGATTGCCAAACATAATTGCATCATAGATTGAACCATGAGAACATCCACAATCAAGCTAGCACAATAGACAATGAGCATTATTCTTGCTCAAGGAGAACCAGGACAGATCTACCGAGATCCAAAAGTTATTGATATTACTAAAAGCAGGTCCCATTGAGCCGGTAAGTACAATCATCCGTAAACTCATTCTTGCTTAAGGATAATCGAGATAGATCCCTACCAAGATCCAAAAGTTATTGACATTATTACAAGAAGGTCCCATCAAGTTGGTAAGTGCAATCATTCATAAACTCAAAACCTCATCCAGTCAACCCTCTCCACATCCCGTAAAACCTCATCCAGTCAACCCTCTCCACATCCCGTAAAACCAAAATCCAAGGAGGCAAAATCCTAACTAAAAGAGGAAAAGCTTCATAAAAAACTGAGGAGGCACTGAAGCCAAAGGCCAGTAACCAACACTATCAATCTTACTACCTCAATCTCTCATAAATCCCCAATGAACTAGATAAAGCAAGTGTGGGAAGTATTGAGAGAAGACACCAAGGAAGCCAACTTGTGTGCCCACCAAACAGCCAAAGCCTAGGAACAAAAAAGCCTAAACACGTGTGGATTCCAAAGGAGAGTATCCCCAAAATGCCGACAAAAGTTAATGACAAGCTGGTGTGGATATCCTGAAGCCAACAACAAACCAAAATTCATATGATGATCTAGCCACACAAGAATGGGTGGTGAGATGACCACACAAAGGTCACTACTAAATAGCCCAAGGATACTAACAACAAGGAAGAAGCTAAATCTAGGTGCCAAAGATGCAACCCTCTTAGAGTGATAAGAGAAAAGTTAACAAAATCATTATCAAGCTCAAGGATCTTGCATCGACGTGTCACACCAAATCAAGTATAGATGCCCAAAAAAGTAAGATAAGGGCAAAGCTAAGATAGCACACATCGACGTGTCACACCAAATCAAGTATAGATGCCCAAAAAGTAAGATAAGGGGAAAGCTAAGATAGCACACATGGACTATGGAAGAACACGAACAACTTCAAAAGAAAATCCAAGAACTACCCTCGCCCTCAGCTTTTCGTAATATCCTAGCATCCCTACCCGCCACCATTGAACCCTGTGTGATAAGCATAATGTCAAGACTATACCATCACAAGGAAGCCCAAGAACCATTAAAGCCTCACTCTTAACCTAGGTAGAAGCCAAGTTCATTGAGATGATAGGAACCCTCTTAACTTGGATAATACAGCTAAAGATGCCATTGCTTGAAGCATCGCAACAAGGGAATGCCACCAAGTAGCATCCCACTCTAAGTTAAGTCATTGGAGGCCAAAATGCACCAATGACATAAGAGTTCAAAAGTCAAGTTGCTAATGGACAAAATGAGCCTAAGGTATATGAGTCAAGAGTTAGGTCGCAAAAGGCCAAAACGAACCCAAGCGTAATTCCTCAAGGAGTCACATCACCGGTACATCAATGCACAATTCTTTTTTTCACAAGTCGAGTCACGTGTGCTGGAGAGACAAGCATAACCATTCGGTTAAGTCACCTATGCGAGATGTAGTAGGCATAAGAGTCAAGTCCAAATGAGTCAAGAGGGAGCCATGGAGCTAAGTTCTTAAGATACACAAAGGACCAGTAAAACCTCACCTACTAGAAGCCTAGACCCTTTGCTCACAATTCTATTTGCACCACATGCTTAATTAGGATGTTATTTTCAAAAGAACTTAGGTTGGAGAGAAGAAATGAAGACCATGTCTACAAGCGAGTCAACAAGCAGGGTCGTCTGTGTGTGTACCAAAACTTTGTGAGAAGTAATAGGGTCAAATCAGTGAAAGTTACTTTATATACCCGATTGATGGCATGGCATAATGTCAGATTAGCGATCCTTTGAGTTAGATCGGGCAATCACACGGGTAGAGTTAACCAATCCAATAAGCAAAAAATTCAAGAATTTGAGTGATTCAAGAACTTGACGATTCATGAAATAGGATCGATAGCAAAACGATTGTAGAGGTAGGATCGTACGATTTGAGAAGTTGAGAGATCTTAGAAGTTAGCAATCCTAGAGTTAGATTGAAGATTCATGAAGTAGGATTGTTTCAAAGTTGGGTCGTCAATGATCCAAGAATTTACCTTTGGTAATGTTCAAGTGTTGGTGCCTCGGTCTCAACAAGTTTTTGGGCTTAAATTTGCACCATGTAGTGTTAGTGCCCTAGTCACACTCACTGCACTTTTGTTATGCTATGCAAGACACTTAGTGAGGGTCCATGGGCTTTTGATGTCAAGGTTCTGTAGCATGTGTGTTCAGTGCATGAGTGATGTTGCTTTTTTTACACAAGTGCTTAGGAGACCAATGGATAAAAGAGTGCCTAATGTATGTGTCATCAAGTAGGTAGGCACCTAACATATCTTTGATTTGAATATTGGTCAAGGTTACCTTCAATCATGGTGTGCGCACAGATCTTGTTGAAAGTAGATGCAAGCACGTTGTGGGTGATCTAGCCTTAAGATGCAATCAACTAGTTTGGAGCAATAGGGCCACACCTTGTAATACAGACTCAATAGTAGTCAAATCATCAACCTTAAGAATCAGCAAAGTGCAAGATCGCCAAAAGAAGAATCGATCTGATTCTTAGATCAACTGCATAGTTGAATCGTTGGTATCTCATGGATCACGGATCGCCTGTACATAAAAGAATCATCATAGCAGATTTGGATCACCTGCATAGAAGGATCATGAGCAGCAGAGTAGGATCACTAGTGGACTAAGTTGAATTACTGAGCTAGTTGGATCGTAATAACAATGACTCTAGCGCATAGGCATTCGACGATCCTAGAAAACAGAGCAATTGCTGCCTGAACTATGCAAAGATTGAGGAAGTGATTTGTGTAGATGCTCATGCAAGCAAATCTAATGCCTTATAATAACTACAACCAATGTGTTTGCCCTTATTTGCATTCAACAATCAGTAAAGCTTCCCAGAGATAACATAATGCTAAGGTGCAGCCTAAGGGCACTGAACAAAATGACTGCAGGCACCCTTACAAAAGGGAAAGGCAAGAAGATGGCGGAGGAGAGCCAAGGGCCCCCACCTGAGCCATACAATCCTTTGAAGCTCTTTGAAGCCAAGGAGAGCTATTTGGAAGCACAAGCCTCATTCCATGGGAAACATGATCATAAAGTTCTAATTTTGGGATCTGCTAGCCTTCACGCACTCCTTGATGACTGTCTAAAAGCCAAAATGCCACGGGCTTACATTGGAAGATGTGCCTAGAAGATTGGGTTGTCACCCTTGTTTGAGCTACCTCCCTAGGGAATGCACCTAGCTTGATGCTGCCAAGCCATCCACTCATTTGACAACAACACAGAGACATTTGTCCTAGTTGGTGCTACTTTCTAGCAAAAGACCCCCTTCAACAAAGACAAGAAGGAGACGACCGCAATAGTGAACAACCATAGCCCAAAAAACCAAAATTCTCTATTGATGAACATGGTAATATCACCGTTAAGTCCGGGTTAGAGATGGAAGGCTAAAAGCAAAGTAAAAAAGGGTGCCTACCTAGAAGAAAACAGAGAAGGGTAAAGACTGGGTAGAAGAAGGTAGGGAGACTGAGGCTAAGGTAGAAGAACATCAGCAAGCTACATTAGCACTACAGCCTACCCCACGACTTCTAACACAACCTCCATCGACACAAAGTCAAGCCATCCCTTCTATAATCTTCATGCAATTGCAAATAGAAGGGAAGTTTTCCAGGCTTTCAGAGAATGCCAAGCAGACAACCTAATTGCTGGAAACAACTGATGATGTGGATTATACATTTGTGCCAAGCCTGAAAGTAGAAAAGGGGTGTGTAAATGCCATTATCTACAATACACTACAGCTTTTGAAATCACATGCAACAAAGGTGCAAATGTATGAGAATGCTTTGAAAGGTGCATAAGATGCAGAGCACAAACATGCACAAGAAGCTAATACCCTCCACGTCGAAAGGGTCGTTCTTGAAGATCAAATGCAATAATCAAAAGCAAAGGTAGCAATAAAAGAAAAGGTATCCCACTGAGCTCACACAAAAAATAATCATGCTGAATCTAAAGAACGCAACATGAGAATTAGATTGTGAGTGCAAGTGTAGTGCTTATCTTGTAGAAGCACGCTCTAAGGTAGATGAGATGTAAGTTAAGGCAAATAAAATGCAAAGAGTCGTGGAGTAAAACATTAAGGATATGCTGATGTGCAAGTCAAGATGACCACATAAGAGCATATTAGAGGAGGAGTTGAAAATGCTCAGAGATGCTCAAAAGCATGCATAATAACCTTACGCCTCACACTCCTAATGACAGCAGGCCAACCACAAGGAAAGGGAGATCACATTGAAAGATGTAGCTTTAATCCTCCCGAACCTCCTTTGTGATAAACAAGAGCCCTTGCAACAAAATCAAGCTAATCAGATATAGTGTGGACCTTGCCTTCATTTGTCAAGGGATGAAGCTATATGAGTCACTCTCCCTATTATAATTTGCCAAAATGAAGCTAATAAGCCACTCTCCCTATTACAATTTGCCAGATTATGTAGGCAGCTCCCCCAGCTCTAGAGGCTCATGAAATAATGATGTTCTTTCAAGGGGCCTTGGCCTTATAGAATTTTGTAGACTTATATCAAGCTCAGATGCACCCCATTGGCGACTTAGCAAGAGAATACATTGAGCTAACAACCAACATCAAGAGTGCCGATGGATATGGCCATTTATAGAGTAGATTTAACATGGTTGAAGGTTGTGGAAAAGAATCTAACCACAAAACTTACAAAAAGTGAGTGGATATGGCATGCCCAACATATGCACCTATAAACTTTTTATTGTTATATCTCTATGTCCATAGGTAGCTTCAATTGTAGATCAAAGAAAATGCATGTTTCTTCAAAACAAAACATGTGGCTTATCCTTAAACAATCCCACAAGACGGGCAAGGAGAAGTCAAAGATCTCGTTGAGGAACTGGAGCGTTTGGAAAAGCACAAAAGACTAGAAGAGTCGGATAGCTCTGAAGAGGGAGAAGGTGTGGATAACAAACACCAGGACAAGTAAAATAAGCGAGGGGGAAAAGAGCCTACAAAGGATAAAGACAAGGAAGTCCAACCATCAGGTGATCCAAAGCCAAGAGATAGGGACAAAGGAAGACTCCTAGAGCCAGCTAGATAAGGAGAATCATCCTGAAGAAGGCCAAGGCCATCGGATGGACAACTCTACATAGGAACTACACAAGGCTGGAGAACACACCATATAGCCAAGGGAAGGGGAACAACCCGTGTAGCCTCAACACGTTGAGTTTGAAGATATATCTTCTTTTATAGGCCTAAAAAGGAAGCATCATAAGCCTCGGCACTACCCCAAACAAACCACATTAAAGATCCCCAAGGATTTTTTGATAGCCGTTCTCGTGGAAGAACCATGGCCAAAGCCCTTAATCCCTTGGCATGCACTAATACTGGAACATGAAGAAAGTGTGGGAGAGGAAAGATTATACGAGGACAGAAAATTTAAAAGTTTTCCTCCTCTTCAAAACATAAATTCAAAGGTATAACAATTTCATCTACACCATAGCCCGACACAAAGTGCAGTCTCTGGTGATGCCACAGACATCTACAAGATGCAGCTGCCTCTGGAAGGAGTATTTAGAATCCAAATGGAGGTAATGGAATATAAACCACGTAGAACATGAGAGGGTGGGCTACCATAGGCCGTAAAAGGAGAAATTTTTCACAAGAAGCACAATGGAAAACCAGCCAGCCAGGTGAAGCAATGTAGTGGATGCTTGAAGTTGTGAGCATGTTCATGGGTGAACATAAAGATTCTTAGGATCTATACATACAAGTAACACGCAAAATATTCCATGCATGATCAATGTTGCCTCAAAGGTTTCAATGAAGTAAAGAGCACTTGGGGTGGCACATATATCACGAAAGCAAAGTGCAAAAATCAACCTTTGACTTTGCCATCGGCCCAACTCTAAAGCAGATTTATTGCTATTATAAGGGAGTTCAATACCTCCCATCTCAACACTAAAAGATGTTCAAGGAATTCTTTATGTGATAGAATTTTTTCAATGTGGCATGTCAAATATTTTCCAACCTTTTTATTTATCAATCCTCTTCTTCAACATGACGCTATTCACGTGCAACTTCTCACTCGCGTCACTCGCTATCCAATGATGCTTCCAAGGATGGAAGCTAGCCTAGGCAAGGGAGGTCATTACTCCTTTTCTATACTCTCCTTATAATTCCCACCCTAGCTTACATACTCCTTGGAAGCTAGCCTAGGAAGGGGTGATTGTTACTCCTTTTCTATACACTCCTTGTAATCCCCACCCTAGCTTACATACTTCACATTGTATATGGCCAAAGGCCCATTGTTCTAATAAAAGCAAACCATATAAGGCTTATACATGTTTTGGGTACCCCCTATAAATGTGGGATTGGGCAAAGCTCACTTGTATATAAGTGACTTATGGGAGTGTGCAAAGATACTTTTGATAATACAATTTATAATCGAGCTCAAACCAAGAAATTCCTTCCCTTTTCCATGTCTTTTTCCTTTCTTAATTCTTGCATGCTTTCATGTTTATGTTTGTCATTAGCTATAGGGTCTTATGGAGTTGCTTGGTTGCATGTGTGAGTGTTGGAGTGTGTGTGTGTGCTTAAGGTAAGCTTGCTTGATTCTTGCTTATGATTAAATAGATGTGGAGCGTGATTGAGAGAGAGAGAGAGAGAGAGAGTGAGTGAGAAGAGAGGAAGCTTGCTAGATTCTCACTTTATGTACCTTATCCATTAGGAATTTTTTGGACCCAAAAAGGGCCTCCTAAAGGAATCCTAATTTTAAGGAATTAGAGCTTAAAAAGCTGGGCTTAAGGGAGACAAAGGCTATGATGACCCCTATTTTTTGCCTTGCCATATCAGCCATACCCGCCTAGTTTCACTTTTTAAAGGGAATATTCTCATACTCTCTCTTACTTTTTGACTTTTCTCATACTTTCTCTCTTACTTTTTGAATTTTTTATCTTCACTCTCTACAAATTGAATCTTTCTTATCAGTTTGAAATCTCCTTTCTCATTAACTCCCACCATATCTCCCTTCCACATCAACAAAACATTCTCGTATTTAGGTGGGCCCCAAAAAGTAAAATTTTTATTTTTTAATTTTTTTTACATTTTGAGGTGGAAAAAACACCACCCAACCAATATGTATGATGAAAATATTTTTTCCCTCCAAAAAGCTTGTAATTCAAGGGTCACGTTAGAAGCCTATCAGGAGCCAATACATCCATAACTAACTGTCAAGTCCCCACAACCCCATAAACATAACTAGCTGTCAGGAACCACTACATCCATGAGATCCCAAAATTGTGGGAACCCCAAAAATTATTATTTTTAAATTTTTCTCATAAATGTAATTTATTGATGAAAAACTCCATGTTAGTATATTTGTATATCAAAAATATCATTTTCTACTTAGAAAAACGGATTTGTGTTAAACCTACAACAACAGCAAAGTTTTACAGTCTCTCTCACTCACTCTCTCTCTCTCTCTCTCTCTCTCTCTCTCTCTTCTCTCTCTCTCTCTCTATGAGGATCTCTCTGCTTTAGCTTCTTCCTCTGCTTAGCTATGGAGCCTTTGCAAGCTGTGTGTGTAGCCCCTTGTGAAGCTAGAAAATGGAAGGTTGATTTACACATTCGTATTCCTGAAGAGTATGGCAGCTCTAAAAAAACCTATCCCATTGATGCACAATCTGTCCAAGCTCGTAGGATAGCTAAGGAGAAAAATGTAGATCTTTGGGTTGATGGGCATCTCTATCTAGTTGACCCTCCATTAAGAGCAAACCCTCCTTTCCGTAATTTATAATCTTTTATACAATTTGTTGGTGAAGGAGAGCTTGGCTTGTTAGGATACTGTAGAAGATTGACTACAAGTGGAACAAGTGGCAAACCCATATTCTCCAATCTCAATTGCAAGCATCACAATTCAGCCTTTTACAATGTCAAGAAGGACTTAAAACATCATCAGATAAAATGAAAGAGATCCTCGCAGAGAATGTGGAGAAGGATGCAAAGATTCAAAGGCTAGAGGAACTTATCAAACGACTCAAAGCAACGCCAAATGGTGCTCGTGAACGCAAAAGTGTTCACCAAACGTGTGCTAGGTGCTTGGGGAGAGAGTAAAGTAACACACTATATGGTAAGTTGTACAGTAAAAAAATAAACTGGTGTTTTAACCTTGACTTTTTCTAATTAAATTCTATTGTCATGTGTACAGCACATAGTTTATGCGCATGGTGCATATTTCATGAACAAGTATGGATCGCTCAACATGTGGAGTACCCAAGGGATGGAGAAATCACATTATAAAGCAAGAGGGGTTTATTTCAAAAATACAAGACATGGAGGTGGAGCTTCTACAGGAGGAACACGTACAAACTATCTACAAGAGATGTTCAATTGGTTTTATCGTACAACCTTTGGAAGGGTATTGGTTAGGGAGTGGGCCCAACAATCTAAGCTTGCGCAAGAGGCACGCAAGGCTGCAAAAAGTCATGCTCGGCTTGAAAGGTTATAGACCAATGCTCCCCATAGGCATGGTGCTTGGTGTGCACGAATGAGTAAACAAGGGAGGCATTGGATTGTGCACACGCCAGCATAAATCTAGATGTAATAAGGCTAATAAAATAAGTTTAGTTAGGTTTTTTTTTCCATTAAAAAAAATTATTAATAGTTCCTTCTCTCACTTCATTTTAATTTCACTTTTTTAGAGAGCTTGAGCTCAAGATCTACGTAGACACCCACGTAAAGACACCAGCACATCACCACATTAGCATAGTCGTACATGGATATGGCACGCACCAAGAACACCGCACGTGTTACCATGCCTTCACAAAACACAGTGCAAGGCACCCAACGACCACATACTGGCGACACCACGGAAGAGAGTGACCCCTTGGATTATTCTAGGACACGCCCAATGAGATCACCAGAGTCCAACCCTCCTCCCATAGCAACACCAGCGCACACACATGCAGGCCCTTCTAGTGGGAGCAAGCGTGTGAAGAAGACCCCACAATGTAGCCACCCCAGAGATCAACACAGAGAGGCCGATTTGATAAGCAGCAGTTCGACTGGGTTGGTGAAAACATTCCTACATTGCGCAGCACCATAGGTGGCAAGACCCTACTACCAGGACAGGGTCCCCTACCTACCCGGGAGGAACTTGATACACATGTACCACAGCATTAGGAGAAGGAGGATTCAGACTATGAGAAAGACTAAGAGGAGGTTCCTGCAAGTGTGCGCAAGCGTAGAAAGGTCAAGCTCTTCAAGCCAAGAAGTCCCAACCTCGCCAACGCACTAACACAACAAGGAGAAGGATGCGCCAAGGGCATAGGGCTCTACAAGAAATCAAGTTTTATCAGAGGAACACTGAGTTGATGATAAGAAGAGCCCCTTTCGCTCGCACAGTGAAGGAGATTCTCCAACGCTGGGGAAGCTATGCCAGAACAATGTGAATTTAGGCTCTGCAGAGTGGCGGTGCAGGCTCAAAATTCACACTGTTCTGGCACTGCTCCCCCAGCCACTCAGGATCATTTCTGATGCATTTATAATGAAGTTGAGCACACTAATTGTGAGAAACGGTAGTTTATAAGATAAAAACACCTTTAATCATGTGTAAAAATATAGCGTTTATCATCTAATGCATCAGAATTGCTCCTGGAGGACTAGGGAAGCTATGCCAGAACAGTGCGAATTTAGGCTCTGCAGGGGCGGTGCAGGCTCAAAATTCGCACTGTTCTAGCACTGCTCACCCAGCCACTCAAGATCATTTCTGATGCATTTATAATGAAGTTGAGCACACTAATTGTGAGAAACATTAGTTCATAAGATAAAAACACCTTTAATCATGTGTAAAAATATAGTGTTTATCATCTAATGCATAAGAATTGCTCCTGGAGGACTGGGGAAGCTATGCCAGAACAGTGCGAATTTAGGCTCTGCAGGGGCGGTGCAGGCTCAAAATTTGTACTGTTCTAGCACTGCTCCCCCAGCCACTAAAAGGATCATTTTCGGATGCATTTATATAATGAAGTTGAGCACACTAATTGTGAGAAACAGTAGTTTATAAGATAAAAACACCTTTAATCATGTGTAAAAATATAGTGTTTATCATCCAATGCATCAGAATTGCTCCTGGAGGACTGGGGAAGCTATGCCAGAACAGTGCGAATTTAGGCTCTGTAGCGGCGGTGCAGGCTCAAAATTCGCACTATTCTGGCACTGCTTCCCCAGCCACTCAGGGATCATTTTTTATGCATTTATAATGAAGTTGAGTACACTAACTGTGAGAAACAATAGTTTATAAGATAAAAACAGCTTTAATCATGTGTAAAATTACATTGTTTATTATCCAATGCATCAGAATTGCTCCTGGAGGACTGGGGAAGCTATGCCAGAATAGTGCAAATTTAGGCTCTGCAATGGCGGTGCAGGCTCAAAATTCTCACTATTCGGGCACTGCTCCCCCAGCCACTCAGGATCATTTCTGATACATTTATAATGAAGTTGAGTACATTAATTATAAAAATAATAATTTACAAAATAAAAATACCTTTAATCATGTATAAAAGTACATTATTTGTCATCCAATACATCAGAATTGCTCCTGGAGGATTGGGGAAGTTATGCCAGAACAGTGCGAATTTGGGCTCTACAACAGAGCGGTGCAGGCTCAAAATTCGTATTGTTCTGGCACTGCTCTCCCAGCCACTCAGAATCATTTTTGATGCATTTATAATCAAGTTGAGTACATTGATTTTATGAGAAACAGTAATTTACAAGATAAAAATACTTTTAATCATGTGTAAAAATACATTATTTGTCATCCAATGCATCAGAATTACTCCTTAAGGGCTGGGGAAGCTGTGCCAAAACAGTGCGCATTTCGGCTCTACAGCAACGCTGCAGGCTCAAAATTCGCACTGTTCTGGCACTACTCCCCCAGGCTCCCAAGGTCATTTCTGATGCATTCACAAAAACATTGATGGTACAAACTAGAAAAAACAATGATATACTTGATGGAAATAAGTTTCCAAAAATTGTATTGTATTCATAATAAGAAGTGATACATCATCTTTACAAAAGCTTTCTTACAATATTGAGCTTCCTTCTCTTGTTATTGGCTAGAGTGTGCTCAAGGAGTGATTGGGCTATTTCTTGAGGATCCTCTATGCTTATGCTTTTGGCTATATCTATACAAGCAAGAAGCTTACCCCTAAATCCAAAACCAAAAATATTGAAGGCAAGGGATTTTTTAATTAGAACTATACATTTGGTGCTCTATGCCATAGAGGCTACACAGAGCACCTTCGAGAGGGCTTTCAAAAAGAAGAGAGTGAAGGCAGATTGAGGGGTGTAGTCCCTGTGGATAATGGCGATGCCATCCATAAGAAGTCGACCAAGATAGTGTGCCAACGCAGCATCATGTCCATGGACCTTGGCCTGGTCTCTGATGCCGCCGCCTCTCCTAGCAAATGCGTCAATTTCAACCACCCTCTGTAATCAAAGGAAAAATCAAAATATTTTCCTATACATAATTACAAATGTTTCTAGGTTGTTTATTACCTCTTGCTCAATGTCTTCTTTTGCCAAAGTGCTGGTGGGGGCGGAGAGGTCAATCGAGGACTTAGCCTCATCCTTTTTTGGTGCTTTGGTCTCCTCCATTACTCCACTAGCAAGGGTATCCTTTTCAGCCTCTAGCTTGTCTTGTAAGGTTGTGAATTCCTCCTCTGGAACGAGGGCTTGCTCGGTGGTCTCAACCACAATTTCCTTGACCAAAGCAACTATCTCTGCGACGATAGATTCTCCAAGGGGTAATATAACACTATCTAGGTGAGGACCGAGGTTGGCCGTATCAAGGTCCACCTCACATCATGTGCATATAATGCCCAAGCATTCATCCGTTCTCAAGCCAGCTGCCTTTTCAAGGTCATGAAGAAATAAGTAATCTTCACCTTTCACCCACAATGGTGCTCAAGAGATTGATCTCAAGCTCTGGCAGCACCTTGCTCTCCTCGTGTGGGGAAGATGGCCCCGCATCTTCTACTACAGTGGGCTGTTCAGCTATGCAAATTGTGCACCCTCTAGAAAGTGCTCTGATGCAAGCTGCTCTTCTACACCAACATTCGTTCCTACTGCCTTCACTTGTCATCCCTCAAATACCCTGCCAACTGCAATGCAGGCATCTCTACCTCCTCATCCGAATCCTCATCACTGCTGATGAGGAACGCAAAAGTGGCGAGCCACGAGAGGAACCTAGTTCCTAAATTTCCCTTCCCCAACCTCTTCACCTCCTTGCTTATTGAAGGTACAGTAAGCTCCTGCGGGGATGCAGATGTCGATAAAGTGTTCAAGGTGTTGGATGTAGGGGCGGGCATATTGTTGAATGTACTTAAGTAGCTCAACAGGCACCCATCGATCATTGGGGCAATGGGGAAAGGAGATGGAGTGGGGAGCCAAGTATTGCTCCATGTATGCAATCTGCGTCTCATAATGTATGCAATCTGCGTCTCATAATGTTGGGACGCAAGGGCGAGCGACTTTTCAAAGTCGACTTCACGAGAGAACATGACAAAGAGCTCGCTCTTGCCCGCCCACGGGGTGGTGGAGAGGAACTCACAAAAGTTGTCAAAGTGGGTAGCCATGTGAATACAGAGAGATAGTGTGAGCTCGTGCTTGGTTTCTATCACGTGAAAATGAGAAAGAAGGCACCTTTGGCTATTTATAGTTAAAATTTAAAGTTTGGCCTTTTCACACTAGACTGTAGACAAAAAAATTATAGTTTGCAAAAATATTAAGATTTTAATTAAATAAAGATTGGTTAAAAAAGAGCCTGCTACAAAATTACAAGCATGTCATCTAATCTAAAATTGTTATAATGTCTTCATTTTTTGCCCCTGTTGTGACATTTACTTCATGTTGATCTCCATCTCCTTGTTGACTTAAAAGCTTGTCATTGCCTTCACCTCGATCTTGAAACTCTTGCCCCTCACGTGCATCAAAACAGAGGCTATTTTCCCATATACTCAGTTTATCTTCAAGCTCTTCCACATGCCTACTATGTGTTGGTAGGGCTATGCACCTTGCTGTGCTAAAAATTCAAGGTCTCCCATTTGCCATGATTCTGAGACCATGGTTGTCCCCTCCTTACGCTTCCCAATTTGTAAAAATATAGAAAGTGGCACAATAACCAGAAAGTGTAAGGGTTAATTCTAGACATGTAGTGGAATCAGATTTACCTTTCTTCTCATCAACTTGAAACTTGACTCTTCCACATTGTCAAAGCCCATGATGCTAAAGTGTTGACGCAGGTCTGCTAGGCTCCAATGCTTGCTTGCTGCCACTCGCTCAATCCATCCATTTTGCATCATCACAGCTACCTCAATAGGCATAATTTCTTCTTCTGAGGCTTGAAGTGGGATCCATGTCCTGTGCTTTTGCATCCATCTTTGGTAGTGCAGACGCATGTACAAAATAGAGCGTGCCTTCAAGAACCTGAAAGACACTGTAGAATCTACTACATTGCACTTGTACACATCACCTTGATGTGACCCCTCATTAACCTCCCAACCCTCTCCTAGTAATCCTTAAATGAGATCAGATTGTACCTCCTTTACAAATATACATTGTTTTTGTTTGGTACATTGGCATGGAATTGAACATGTGCACAAAAACATGTAAAGGACAAAACCAATTTAGCCCTACTGACCTATATGCCTTTGAAAACTTGAGTGATGTCTTGATATCACTTACCATCTTAAACTTTAAGCATAAGATGGTCCAAGCATCAGGTTTGGCCATTCGGGATTGTTAAGAGGGGGGTTGGGGATCTCTTCTTCTAGCCAAATAAACCTAGTTTTTTATTTACAAAATATGAGTGAGAAAAGAAAAAGATATTGTTCTGTACAAGATCACTTGGGCTTTGAGATACAAACATTGCCTCTCCAATGGATGCATGCATAGCATAGAAAACTCCAGTGAGGCTTTGGAGTGGCTGTTCCTCAACATAATTAGAGGGGAAAATATCTGCATGGAGACATAAGAAAATGGAGAATCATAAGAAAATTTGAAACAAAAAATCCAATATTAGCATGTTGTTAAAGCTGTGTTTATGTTACACTGACAATTTGAAGAAAACCTTGGTCGTTGGCCCTCCTTGAATGTACAGGTCTCCAAGGGTATACACATGTTGCACTATGGCAACCAGTCCTTCCTTCTTCTTAGTATGCTTGAAGCCTTGTAGCCGCCCCTTCCAATGATGTAGCATATTCCCCAGTTGACACACTTGATGTGGTCCCTTAGAGCTTGGCTGCATGTAGACCCAAGCCCCAACCTTGAATCTTGTTGGAGCCCAAACTCCATTCTCATCTCTTGTGTTATGTAGCACAAGCTCTTCCACCTTCTCCCTAGGTCTTCTCACATTACTGGAAGAGGTCATGGTGGTAAGAAAAGAGAAGAAGGGAAAAGAAAAGCTTGTTTTACAACAGAGGAGTGGAGAGGAGAGAAAGTTCAGGGTTTTCAGTGCAGCAATGGAAAGCTTAAAAGAGGGTTAGAGTTTGAGAATAGGCTTCCTGAACCTAGAGTAGACTAAAGAGGGATAGAGTTTCTGCAGCAATGGAGAGGGAGGGAGCTTGAGAGAGAGAGAGAGAGAGGGAGATTGAGAGGGAGGGAGCTTGAGAAGGAGGGAGAGCTTGAGAGGGATGGAGTTTCTACAGCAATGGAGAGCTTAGAAAAGGAAGAAAGAGGGAGAGGGAGCTTGATATTGAGATGAGGGAGCTTGACAAGGAGGGAGAGCTTGAGAGGTATGGAGTTTTTGCAGCAATGGAGAGCTTAGAAGAGGAAGAAAGAGGTTCAAAATGAGCTTTCCAAACCTAGAGTATGTTGGGGGAAAGTTTGAGAGGGAAAACACACTTTTGAGAAAAATTAAAATTTTTTAATTTTTAGGGTTTTTAATCTAAGTTTGGGCCCAAGAGGTAGGGGGACAAGAATAGTAATTAGGCCCCATTAGCAAACCAAAGCCTAGGCCCCCTAGGGTCAAAGAAGTCAAAAATGTGTACCCAGCTCTCTTCCTATTGGTCCATTCCTAATCAAAAGTTAATCCAAGAGGCTCTCTTTGGGTCCAAAAAATTCCTAATGCTCATGATTCATATGCCATTTGCAAGTACCTTAAGACTCAATGCATGCATTAATGGAAGGGTGGTCCATGTTTTGGCTGATAGTGGGGGTACACATAGCTTTGTCAATACAAAATCCATGAGCAGTCTTAAATTACAACCCATATCTTTGGGAAATTCGCATGAAGTTCAAGTGACAAATGGAGCTACAATGATGTGTGCACAATGGTGTGTTGTGATGTGGATTTGGAGCTCTCACAATATTATATATGCAAAACTAATTTGCCAGTACTTGACATTGGTCCTATTGACATTATTTTGGGATGTGATCGACTCTACCACAAATTTGGAGCAAGGTTATATGGAGTTTATGCATGGTAACAAGAGCATTAAATTGTGAGAAAATCATGTGTCTAAGTTGATCTTGATTAATGGCTCTCAACTCAAGAGAGAGCTTAAGAAAAGGAGTCATGTATATGTATTACAACTTTGTAAAGAGATGAGAACAATGTTGAAGAAGGTTTTCACTGTGTGTGTGTGTGTGTGTGTGTGTGTGTGTGTGTGTGTACATACATAAAAATAAACATATAATTTATGTAATATATATATATATAACACAAATAAATATGAGAATATGTGTGTGATTAATTATGCATACGATTATATAAAATAATATCAATAAATGTATATGAACGTGTATGCACGCACGTGTGTCTGTGTGTGTGTTTATTACAACAGTTTTTCAAATTCAATAACATATACTTTCTTTTGCGCATTCTACAAGTAGATTGTTAAAGATGTGGTTGGTACGTCTTGCAATTTGGGGGGAAAAAGTCTTCTTGATTTGGAAAGCCTTCATAGTAAGCAAGTAGGTTATCATAAAAAAATGTATAGTCAAGGGGATAGACACTTGTTCTTAACCCCAAGCCTATAGGGTAAGCTTGCCTATAACCAAGAAATTATCAGGGTTTTTGAGAAGCAATAAGAGAAGATTATGAAGCACACATTCTATGAAACGTCAAAAAAAGAATCCCTAAAGAAAAGACTCTTCAACAAATCAAGAGAGCATCATGAATAATAATTGCTAAGAAAGCTAAAAGAAAGAACCCCCACTTTATGAAGTCAAATCAATATGGGCTATAGCAACAAGGAAGAGTTTTGACCACCGATTTCCAAAAAAGATTTTTGGAAAGATATAAGTCCATACTCATGGTGATGGTGATCCTATGTATCTCATGCAAGATTTTTTGAAAGATACAACAAGTCCCTACTCATGGTTATCTTATGTTTCTCATGTAAGATTTTTTGAAAGATACGACAAGTCCCTACTTATGGTGATCCTATGTCTCTCATGTAAGAATACACAATAGCGAAAGTAGGATCAACATAATACAAAGCATTGAATTGCAGAAAGAAGTGAGAGTAAACAATATTATTGCTTGCAAACTTTGATTATAAATTGAAGGCTATCTACCTGAATACATGCTCCAAGTAAGGAGCTTTGATTGGTGACCTAGAAACACTCTAGAGATGGAGGATGTCTTGCTTAGGTTCTTGAACACAATGAACGTGATGGCTACCAAACTAGTTTATATATAGTACCCATGATCGACATAGACGTGGGTCGACCACGTCCATTTATAGTACCCGGGGTTAGCATGGATGTGGGTTGACCATGTTGCCCAACCCATGACTTGGTCCTAAATGACCAATTGACCATATCATATGACTAGAACCATATTAGACCACAACATAATTCTATAGGATTCCTTGTAGCTCCCATGGCAATCTGAGATCGTTTAGACTCTTAAACATGCCCTGCACCCTGAGAACAGTGTGTCCTTGATTTTTGATGTCCAGTACTCACTAATGTGATACATCGCCCACACATGCATGCATCCTACTTGGAAGAGTGCCAAGTCTAGATAAGCCATCTCCTAACCATTTGACCACATTCCAATGTCTAAATTGGGAATCGGGTGCTCACCACAAATGGCTACTCCTCGACCTTACAAAATAGAGCACATACGTCACCCATAGTCACAACACAAGGGTGGAAGCATTGAGCAAATACTTTTCTAACAATTCAATGGTTAAAGTCACTTATCAACACTTAATCACATTTCTCACTGAATTGGGGAGTTAGATGATGTTAAATACATTGCATGAAAATCCATGACTCCACAATAAGGGATGAAGCATGCTAAGCACAAAGAAGGCATGTAAAATATAAAAGAGAAAATGCAAACCATGAAAATCCAACATCTAGGATGAAAAGTTATAAGAACTTGTACTCAATGTAAATGAGGAGGACAATCCATTGATCAAGGAGGACAATCAAAATGAAGATGTTTCACCTATGATTGAAGAGGAGAAGCAAAATCAAAGTTCATTGGAGGGTGACAAAAACCTTGGTGGCGAGAAAGAGAAGCACCCAAGGAATAAGGAAAAGATTGAGGGTACACATGCAAATCAAGGCACAAGTAACAGAGATGAATTGCCATTGACAAGCAATAGTTAACCAAGGAATCTTGAGCAAGCATTTATTTTCTACTTGTAATTGCATTGGTACATAAATGAAATTGAACTATTCATTGGCATTGCTTTTTTAAGACTTAAATAGTTTCATGTTTGCCATTTTGTACTTAAATATTATAAAAAATATGGATCAATAGAATAATTTCGAAGGCTAGATGACAAGGTTTAGTATAACATTTTCATTGCAGAGGCTAGATATGCTAATGTTTGCTTTGTGCCTCTTCTTCGCTTTTGAGCTAGAAACTAAGAAATGAAAACCCTCTAGATAGTTTCCACATGATTCAAGACTATTCTTGATATCTAGGGGGTGGGACAAAGAGGCCTTCAATACCATCATGTCAAATTGCTCCCTATTCAACTCAAGTGAGACCATTTAAACCTTTTCACTCATGTGTTCTAGTCATCTCCACTAGAGCTCTGATTGCAAATAAACATAGAATTCATGAAGTTGAAGTGATGATATACTTAAACTTTACATAAAACTTACATCTTTTGTTTTAATGATTTTGACACTTTGTGCAGACATTCTTTGTATCCCGATCTTTTACAAAAGCTCATCTACGAGCTCACCTAAGAGTGACTTGTTCACATATTATGTATAAACATTGTTTGTTCTTGTCTTCTTCACATCACTCGCTTTTTGAAAGAATTCAACTAAAACATTCGACATGAGCTTTTCCTTGATCCAAAGGTTATGTTCATAAGTTGCTTGATATCATAGCCTATTTCATTTCTTTCGAATTTAATTTCACCCCTTTGTGGAGTGAGGAGGGGAGCGGTCGGCCAAAATCGAACCCAAGTCCTAGAAGAGAAAAGGTGCCACGGTGCCACCTTATCCACCTGGTTATTGTCCCCACCCCCTAAAGCATCTTTCTTAAGCTTCATCAGATATCACTTATGCACAATACTTATGTATTTATTACATCATATATACCACACATACACATAAACTCTTTACATCTCTTTGAATCTTACACCCTATACTTGGGCTTGATTTTGATGCTTAAGTAATTTTATAAGGCTTCATTTTATTTTATTTTAATATATTCTTATAACACACTTGGTGATTGCATTTTAATTTATTCTAATAATACTCTCTCTCTAATCATTACTCTCTCATGCTGACTGACGCATCTCTGGGCGATTCTCCTGCTGCAGCCTGTTTTTGTTGATATCAGGAAAAATCCAAAATACCCAATTTTCGTTTTTTTTGAGTGAAGAAAAATCCCTATTTTCCATAGCTGACCCGGGCCTACTCAACGTTGTCATGATTCATCATCATCATCTCTCTCCAGGCTTTTATCTCTGCACGTGGGCTAGTTTTTTTTGTTCCATTCCTTCGATCTAGCAACAGCCCATTACGCAGAAAATTATCTGTTCGCCATGCTTTACCGAGCTTCTGCCATGATCCCATCTATCACGCTTCCATAGCGATCAATTCACCTTCTCTCTAACTCTTTGACGTGGAGCTCCCCTCTTACCCATTTCCTTTGTTGTCCGCCATTGCCGTAACTCCGAGCTTGGATCGATCTTCACAAGCTGGGGGCGTTAGGGTTTCTCTATTCTCTGCGACGTTTTTTCTCTGAGAGAGGAGGCAAGCAGTTGAGGGTTCCAGGAAACTTCAACAGTTCAAGCAGTTTAGGGTTTCAGAAGAATAACAGTGCAAGCAGACAGACAGATTAAAGCTTTAGGAGAACTCAGCAGTTCACGGAGGCAAGAAGATTAGGGTCTCAGAAGACTACAACAGCTCAAGGAGGCAGACGGATGAAGTTTCAGGAGAACAGTTCAAGGAGGCAGTTAATTCAGGGTTTCCAGTGCAAGTAGGCAGGGATAGGAGGATTTCAGGAGACTTTAGCAGTGGTGTACTGTGTTTCGGCTTAGATCAGAGTTCGAATCAAGGCAGAGTAGGGTTCCAGTCGCAGCGGTTTGAGTCAGACTAGGGTTGCAGTTACGGTGTTGTATCTCTAGTGAACTGGGCAGATTAGGGTTTCAGGTTTAGTGAACTGAGACAGGTTATACAGTGAAATGAGGCTGAATAGGCTTTCAAGTGCAGTTTACTGAGGTATATTAGGGTCTGTAAATAGCTGAAGAGCTCTCAAGTGCAATTTTCACAGGATGGCAAACAGCTGATTGTTCGAATGTTGTTGAAACCGGTACGACCCGCATCTACATGGCGGCAGATCATGTTGAGTGGAAGGAGACCTAAGAGCTCGCTGATTGGGAGATCATCTTGCCTCTTCTCTGATATTGGATACTACCAGCTCAGGTAACACCTTTTTGGATTTACTGTTTCAACAGTTTCACACAAGTTATGTGCACCTTGCACTTCACAATTATGAAGCTTCTGGACGTGTCAGAAGCTGAAGGATGTTGCAGCTCTTTGTGAAGGGGTGCTAGCACGGATGGTGTGATCGTGGTTGGTTTGTTGTGGGCTGGGACACCGGCTACATCGAAGCATGCAATCCTGTTCTGAAGTGACTCCTCAGGACGGGGTGGAGCTGAGGTATCCCATGGTGGACCCACGGGGTCTACTATGCCGATATCCTCTCCTTGGGCCGGGAAGAAACTGGTGATGGTCAATTGGTGAGGAAGGGGGGGTGGTGGCTATGGCCGACACTCTCTTAGGAGTGTATCTCTGTGTCTGTGGAGCTCTAGTAGGAAGAGTCCTAGGTAGCACTGGTTTGGGAAGGGGCCAAAACCCTCACGGAAGAGATAGTGGTACCTCCCTCGGATCACATAGTACACTGGGCAGTGATAGGTAGAGTGCTCCTCTGTCTCGACCCTATGTGGCATAATATGTAGATCCTCTCCTCCTGAGGTCTTCGTATGAGCTCGTCACCATTTGGCCACTCAATTGGTCCACCCGTGCTTTCTCATCATGTATGTACATTGGACTGGTGTCCATGGCAGTTGTATATGCCGGGGATTGATGCCACTCATGTGATACTGTGGACTTAGCTTTCCGTTGGGACTTGTGTCTCTGTGTACATGCTCGGAAATGCTTGGTGGATTGGTGTTTCATTGGGTCTGGTACCTCGTGTACTTGCCTGGGGCACGTCTATTTTGGTAGTCTCATGAACGGAATTGTCCATACCAATGCTGCATTGCATAGCATCTTTATGTGCTTGCTTGCAATTGAAATTGCATGTTGTTTTCATGCTTGTTTGACCAATGTGTAGTTTCGGGTAAGGGGACGCCCGCGAACCGTACTGGACAACTCACCACCTCACTCTTCCCTCTCTCTCTAGAAGAAGGCGCCTCCTTCATGAGGGTTGTTGGACTGTATTTTCTACACTTTCTACTTCCAACTCCATTTCCAAGCTTGCTAAGGTATTTCATAAGCTTCCAAGAGTGTTTCCGGATGCTAATCAC
The DNA here is from genome assembly GCF_041138505.1 of Cibotium barometz. Classification (NCBI taxonomy): domain Eukaryota; kingdom Viridiplantae; phylum Streptophyta; class Polypodiopsida; order Cyatheales; family Cibotiaceae; genus Cibotium; species Cibotium barometz. The sequence continues at coordinate 16,908,853 of NC_141108.1, read as the reverse complement.
TCTCCTACACACTCCCAATGACTGAAATTCAGCAAAACAGCTCTCTTTATTGTTGTAATTTCTGGTCTTTTTGCTGAAAACCCTAATTTCATCTCTCCTTTCTCAAGTTGAACCATAGGGGAAGCTTTCCCAAGGTTCCCTTCATCCTCTTGAAGACTTTTGTCGTGAATAAATGCGACAAATCGAAGATCTCTTCACTCCAAGGACTTCCATCGCCAAATCCACAGAGCAGCAATAGATCCTTTGATGCCATCCTTGATGATGGCCCGAAGAGCGAAGATGTGATCAAGGGTAGACCAGCTCCTCTGGAAGCCTGCCTATGAGGGGCACCGTCTCTTCACAAAGGAATTGAGCTGTGTCTTTAGCATCGATCCATATAGCTTGGCCAATATGTGGCCTATCATGATCGTCCTATAGTTATTGGGATCAATTGGATCTCCGGCTTTTCCCTGTGTGAACACACTTATGTGTGTTGGGCACTTAGCCCTAGGCTTTTTAGTACTCACTTGTACTTTCATTTCATATCATTATTGAGTACATCTTTTCCAGCACTCACATTTCTCTGTGCTTGAGGTTGTGTGTGTGTGTGCAGGCTAGCTGCCCTCCTACCCAACAGAATCAGCCCCAAAAAAGAGGTTCCATTCAGCCCAAAACAGTCCGCAAGGTTTCTCTGTTTAGTGTTTAGTGGACAGCCAGTAAGTCGATCCTGTACTTAATTTACATCTCACAATACATAAGCAAATACACCTGGCAACAAGTGGGACCCTTAAGAGGGTGAATTTGGGCATGCTCCCGGATTCATCTAGGTATATATACCCTTAAGAGGGTGGTTGGGACCCAATCGGGTGTGCTACGTGCTCTCTCTCTCTCTCTCTCTCTCTCTCTCTCTCTCTCTCTCTGGCTCTCCTTATCATTTCTGCGAATTTCAGCAAGTGCTTTAAGCAATCTCTTCTCTATTCCATTGAAAGAATACTTCCGCATAAGTCGCATGTCATAGGACCACTACGATCCTACATGCCAAGACTGCTAGCAGTCATCTCCTGTCTGTGCAGTTAGGGCCATTGTTGTGGGTGTGCCCACCCAGAGCCTTTTCTCATTTTTCCCATTTTTCCATGTTTTTTCCTATTTATTCTGGTCGTAGGGCTGTTGTGTGCTGGCCGACTTCTGCTGTACTGGCTGACCTGATGTCCTGTGCCTGGTCGACTGATTATGTGCTAGCCAATTGGCTTTTCTTCAGTCATGGACATCACTAGTACCCCTGTTGGCTGTTTTGACCTAGCCGACCAGCACTTGGGGGTGGTATAAATACCACCCTTGCCCCCACCTCCTATTTTGTATCGGTTTCATGTGTATATAGCAGAGTTTATATAGCTTCTCTCTCTCTCTCTCTCTACACTTCTGCGCTTAGTTCTCTGCAACACTTGTCTTATTTTTCTGTCGTGCATTCCGACATGGTATCAGAGCCCCAGGTGGCTTGAAGCTTGGAGACAATGGGAGCTTGAGGGAGATCGGTAGAAGGCGGCCATCACCATTGGATAGCCACCTTGCATAGTGTTTGCAGCTTCTTCATTTGCACTTGGGGGTGGTATAAATACCACCCTTGCTCCCACCTCCTATTTTGTATCGGTTTCATGTGTATATAGCAGAGTTTATACAGCTTCTCTCTCTCTCTCTACACTTCTGCGCCGCTTAGTTCTCTGCAACACTTGTCTTATTTTTCCGTCGTGCATTCCGACATGGTATCAGAGCCCCATTGAGGGTTTGCTGTTTTTTTTTGGTGTTGATTGGAGATTTCATGGGCTGTTCGGGACTTGGAGATCGGGTAGAAGGCGGCCATCACCATTGGATAGCCACCTTGCATAGTGTTTGCAGCTTCTTCATTTTTTTTCCTATCCACCCTTCCTTCACAAGACCTTGTGAACCCTTGAGATGGTAGATTTGCTTGTGATGGTTGAGAAGCACATGAAGATCCCTACTCTCCCCACATTCCCGGTGGATCAACAGTTGGATGGGACCAACTATGGCATCTGGAAGGTAATGATGGAGTTTGTATTGGAGTCTTATGGCTTGGTTGATTTCATTGTGGTTGGTGTTCCACGGCCGGAGTTGGAGGACGGGGAGCTTTTACCCTCTACTTGGAAAGAACGGGAGCCTCAGGCACAGTTGTGGGATCGTGTCAATGCCCGTGTGCATTCTTTCGTCTTCCTTAATTGCACACCACAGGTGATTAATCATATCAAACATATGACGCTGGCCAGAGAAATTTGGTAGTATTAGGCTTCTCTGTATAACAGGGTATCACCCATGAAGTGGATTTCCTTGGAAGTGCAGATATGGGTGATGAATCCTGCAAAGTCTTTTACGATGTGGGAGCACATCAACAAGTTCTAGGCTCTGCAGCAGGAGGTTCTTCGGGCTGGGAAGGAGATATCTTCAGAGGACATGGCCATCACTTTGCGGTCTCATCTGACCTCTCAGTATTTAGCTTTTTACTCCTCTTTGAACACTAGTGGCAGGCTTAGCACCATCACATGGGAGGAGCTTGTGCCTATGGTCTTGGACCAGGAAGAGCATTTTATGAACCCTCCACTAGGCGGAGGTTTTGAGGCCTTGACTGGCCAACAGTCGAAAGGCCGTAACAACAACAACTATAAGGGCAAAGAGAAGTCTTTATCGGAGAAGTCTTCTGAGAAGAAGCCCGATTCAGAGCGTGATACTTTGAAGGCTCAGCGGACCTGTAACAATTGTGGCGAGAAAGGCCACTATTGGAGGAAATGTCCTAAGCGGAGTATCGAGAAGAGTGCTTATTCTTCAGTTGCAGCTGCCAAGACTCCACCTTTTGTGCACTCGGAGATTATGGACACAGATGCTTCATCTTCTTCGAGCAGGGAGGCAATTGGTTTCACCACTAGGGATACTCGGGAGTGGATTCTCGATAGTGGTGCTTCCAGGCACATGACTTCTTCCCAAGAGTTATTACGAGATCTTAAATGGTAGTCAAGTCGCATTTTCTCAAAATCGCGGCGGGTGCCCAGAGGACTAGGGCCTTTGACACACTTGTTGATACCATCAATGCATATTATAACATTTAACCATGGCCACAGCCTTAACACATATCCATCATCACTTTGCATAAAACGTAAAGCTGGACAAAACATCCACAAATGCTGAAAATGGAGCTTGCACGTGTGACACCGCATAGAGGCCGGAATGGGCCGACCCCCCCCCTTGGAGTATTTTATTACCCAAGGAGAATAACATCATGTACAAGCTTTGAGGGCCTTACTCTCCCCACGGGAGATGCCGGATTATCCATATACAAATGCCATAACACAGCCCAACACAAGGCTACCAAGCCGGAACATAGGCTGTAGAAATGCCGAGCCATCAATGTAATCCATATACCTCCGTGTGGGTACTGATTCTTCCCCAAAAACCACGGGTCTTCATGCAATAGAGCTAGTACAGCAAGTACAACTCTCCATTCAGCCGGTACAGCAGGTACAATGGTTGGTACAGCAAGTACAATGGCTGGTACAGCCGGTACGGTGGTTGGTACAGCAGGTACAGCAAGTACAGAAGCTGGTACAGCAAGTACAGTGGCTGGTACAGTAGGTACAGTGGCTGGTACAGCCGGTATGGTGGGCGGTACAGCAGGTTCAGCAAGTACAGAAGCTGGTACAGCAAGTACAATGGCTGGTACAGCAGGTACAGTGGCTGGTACAGCAGGTACAGCAAGTACAAATGCTGGTACAACACATACAATGGCTAGAAATCATAATAAATGATTGAATACCCTTGCCTTCAGTATTTCTTCGCGATGGAAGCCTCCAAAACAGTCACCAACAGCCGGTATTCTTCATGGGCAGCCTTCAAGAGAGAGAGAAAGAGAGTAGCCATCATTAGAGAAGCCTTCAACGGTGGTAGAGACTAGTGTGCAGCAAGAGAGCCTTCATTAATGAAGAGAGAGCTCTCCAATTTATAGATTTGGGCCTCCCATGAGCTAAAATGGCAAGAGAAGGCTACAATGACAAGTGGAGAGCCACACAATAGCTGAAGTGACAAGTGTGAGGCCACTTGTCTCATTTTGATCCATTTTCTAACAAGTGTCAGGCCACTTGTCTCACTTTGGTCCACTTTCTTGCCACATGTCCCAATCTAAGAGATGGGTCCTTCCATAATCTTTACCTCTAAAAATATCCCAACTGGTAGACATTCTGTCATAGGCACTTTGCCAACTCTTGGTATCTGCTCAATTCCACATGTAATGACGCGAAGAGAATTTCCATCGGAGCGGGCCAAAAATAGCAACTCTCCTAAATTTTAGGAGTGTGGTCCTTTGTATTCTAGGATAATCCCCCATTCCCAAAGCTTGTACTTTCCAAATATTTAAACATCCTGGAGTCCACCAGACCCCTTTCAGACTAGGAAATGTCCAGGCTGGTGACATCCTCCCCAACTTCTTAAAAGTTGTCCGCAACTTTAAGCTTCAAGCCATATATTCAAGATATAATCATGTCCCATCGATTGGGCGAGACGAGATAGTCTCAAAAAATCCAATATAACTGAAGAATCCATGTTCCAAAGAAATGGGCGAGACTAAATAAGTCTCCATAATACCAATATCAAAATCATGTCCCAAGATAAATGGGTGAGACAAAACAGTCCCATAAGTCCAGATAGCATAATCCACGCCAATGCATATGAAATTCAACATTTAGAAAACAATGGTATGTCGATGTAGATCACCAAGGAACTGCCTTGACGCCCGGCCCGACTTCAGTGCCCATATTCTCTACCATTGGCTCTATGTTCTACCAAGCAAGGTAGCAACATCTTGAAAAGCACTTAGGTCAAGAGAAATACTACACAGGGCGGCTAAACAAGGAGTCCTGAAAACAATCACTCGCAGGCATAGATAACCTGGTGTTCGATACGCATTTCTGCTACACACAGTTTATAGGCATTTCGGCCACCAACTCACACTACCCTCTCAAGTGCCCATGTTCCCTTCCATCTGCTCTCTATTGTTCCACCCACACATGGTAGAAACAATCTTAAGAGAGCACGTAGGACAAGAGAACACTACACAGGGTATGTTGTGCTTGTCACTACCCTTTGAAGTGCCCATGGTTCCCTTCCATCTGCTCTCTATTGTTCCACCCTCACATGGTAAAAACAATCTTCAAGAGAGCACGTAGGACAAGAGAACACTACACAGGGTATGTGAATCATGAGTTCCATAAGTCCAATGCATCCCAAATAAAGGGAGCCAAAAGGAATAATCCATCCCCGTAAAAGGGAGCCATAAACATAATCCATAAACCTGAGGATGGATCCAAATTCCTAGAAAAGAAGTCCAGGAATCCATACACCTGTATACCATAATCCTTGTATACCATAACTCTTACCACATACTCCGTGCTAACCACACACCTTGGAGTAGAGGTGAACTTAATCCATAAAAGCATCATATCCATGAGATAACCAAAGATTTCTTCTCTATAAACTCGAACAGATTCGTCCATAGAAATTGCCTGTTAAGCCCAATATCTATATAAATCTTGACAAGAAAGAAATCTCCATAGATATATTCCATCCCAATAAAGGGAGCCATGAAAAGAATTCATCCCATTAAAGGGAGCCATAAACAATGTTTCCCTGAAACCATCTCAAGGCAAACAACAACACCTTTCTCCTTGCATAGCTATACAAGGATTAGTGAACATCAAAAACACTTCATAGTAAATAGCAAAAGCACCAACTTTGCAAACTCAAAGTATACTTAGCTATTCTTTGCCAGGTTGGTCATGAAGCCAACAGAAATATCTCGTCACCATATCCTTAAGATATCTTGAGATATATCTCCATATAGCTTGCCTGTAAGCTTGATAATATAATCCACAATATCCATATGGAAAGAGTGCTAAACGTGTGCACATAAAGCCAACTCCATACTTCCAAGATAAATTTTGTGAATTCATAAATCCTTAGATCAAGCTGTCTATTGTTCATGCTCTTGCTTCATAGGCTCTGAAGTGGCTGGCCATGCTTAATAGCAATGATGGTAAGTGTGGTCCCCACTCCAGATCTTTTCTCTTCCTTATTGATAGAAGGAAGCCTCCGCTTCCAAAAAAGCCTATGCTCTGATACCAATGTAACTCGTAGCAGCGGTGCCCGGGGGACTAGGGCCTTTGACACACTTGTTGATACCATCAATGCATATTATAACATTTAACCATGGCCACAGCCTTAACACATATCCATCATCACTTTGCATAAAACGTAAAGCTGAACAAAACATCCACAAATGCTGAAAATGGAGCTTGCACGTGTGACACCGCATAGAGGCCGGAATGGGCCGACCCCCCCCTTGGAGTATTTTATTTTCCAAGGAGAATAACATCATGTACAAGCTTTGAGGGCCTTACTCTCCCCACGGGAGATGCCGGATTATCCATATACAAATGCCATAACACAGCCCAACACAAGGCTACCAAGCCGGAACATAGGCTGTAGAAATGCCGAGCCATCAATGTAATCCATATACCTCCGTGTGGGTACTGATTCTTCCCCAAAAACCACGGGTCTTCATGCAATAGAGCTAGTACAGCAAGTACAACTCTCCATTCAGCCGGTACAGCAGGTACAATGGCTGGTACAGCAAGTACAATGGCTGGTACAGCCGGTACGGTGGCTGGTACAACAGGTACAGCAAGTACAGTGGCTGGTACAGCAGGTACAGTGGCTGGTACAGCAGGTACAGTGGCTGGTACAGCCGGTATGGTGGGCGGTACAGTAGGTTCAGCAAGTACAGAAGCTGGTACAGCAGGTACAGTGGCTGGTACAGCAGGTACAGCAAGTACAAATGCTGGTACAACACATACAATGGCTAGAAATCATAATAAATGATTGAATACCCTTGCCTTCAGTATTTCTTCGCGATGGAAGCCTCCAAAACAGTCCCCAACAGCCGGTATTCTTCATGGGCAGCCTTCAAGAGAGAGAGAAAGAGAGTAGCCATCATTAGAGAAGCCTTCAACGGTGGTAGAGGCTAGTGTGCAACAAGAGAGCCTTCATTAATGAAGAGAGAGCTCTCCAATTTATAGATTTGGGCCTCCCATGAGCTAAAATGGCAAGAGAAGGCTACAATGACAAGTGGAGAGCCACACAATAGCTGAAGTGACAAGTGTGAGGCCACTTGTCTCATTTTGATCCATTTTCTAACAAGTGTCAGGCCACTTGTCTCACTTTGGTCCACTTTCTTGCCACATGTCCCAATCTAAGAGATGGGTCCTTCCATAATCTTTACCTCTAAAAATATCCCAACTAGTAGACATTCTGTCATAGGCACTTTGCCAACTGTTGAGCTTGATATTTCAACACTCCCCCCCAAGCTCAATTTGTAGTCCTATACTCCCATCATGCTCCTTTCCCAGAAAGACCAAGCTTTTGCTCGGTTCAAGGAGTGGCATGTTATGGTGGAGAAGGAGTCTGGATTGCAGGTGAAGACTCTTCGGGCTAACAAAGGAGGAGAATTCTCTTCCAATGCTTTTGTGCAGTTTTGTGCGGAACATGGCATGAAGCGGGAGCTGGCCAATACAGGTTCGCCTTCGGAGAATGGAATGGTTGAGCGAAAGAACCGGACTATGATGGAGATGGCGAGGATGATGTTGGAGCAATGTGATCTTCCTCGTCCACTTTGGGGAGAGGCTGTGGCTACGGCTGTCCATATCCTCAACCGATCTCCGACGACTTCAATACCAAAGATGACTCCATTTGAGGCTAACTTTGGCAAGAAACCAGATGTCTCTCATTCCCGTGTGTTTGGGAGTGATGCCTATGTTCACATTTCAAAGAAGTAGAGAGAGAAGCTTGACTCAAAGTCCCAGAAGCTTGTATTTGTGGGATATGATTCTCTTTCCAAAGGCTATAGGTTGTATGACTCGGAGCGGAACGAGGTTGTTGTCACCAGAGATGTTGCTTTGATGAGCATGTTCCAGCTTCCACTGTTGATGAGCGGTCACTTCTTGGAGAACCAGATGAGTCTGAGGATGATTCCTAGTCTATTATTCCAGCTCGACAGCCTCAATCAGTTGTAGAGGTTAAGCCCCAGCAGTAGCAGGAGGCTCCGCGTTCTGTTCGAGTACCAAAGTGGTTGTTAGACACCATTCGGGAGTCAAGTGTTACGGAGCTTCCCTCCGAGTGGACCACAGAGGATGGACCTCGAAGATCGCACAGAGTTCGTGACAAAAGTTCAGCGAAGCTGTTACAGGTAAACTATGCTTTGATGTCTTGTATCATTCGGGACAAAGAGCCCGCTTCCGTGAAGGAAGCTCTTTCTCAGGAGACTTGGAGGAAAGCCATGCAAGTGCCATAGAGAAGAATAAAACTTGAAAGTTGGTTCCGAGGCTGTCAAAACAGTCGGTCATTGGTGGCAAGTGGCTGTCCAGCAAATCAGCCCGCCTTCCTCTTGCACCTTCTCTTCCCAATCAGCCCAAAACAGTCCACCAATCAGCCACAAAACAGTCCCCCTCTTGCTCACACAAATCCCAAGACCTATCTAGAGCCTAGGCTCTGATACCATGTCAGAATACGCAGTGGAGATGATGACCAGATCTTGGAACACGAGAGCAAAAAACGCATGCAGAAAAACAGCACAAGAGAGAGAGAGATGTAGGCGTGTAACTCTTCTCTGATATACACAAGAAGATCCCGAATATGATACAACTGTGGTATGGGGGTTGGGGGCCTATTTATATGCCCCCACATCAGCAGCCGGCCTGCTGTAGGCAGCCGACTGGCCCTGAGAACTCCACGACCAGCACACATCTCCAGTCGGCCAGATCATCAGCAGTCGGCCACCTCCCAGATGCAGTCGTGGACCAGTTCAGCAGTCGGCCAGCACATGGGCTGCCTCCCAAGCCACAGAAAAATGGGAAAAAATAGGGGAAAAATGCAGGGAGTGAGGAAAAATGATAAAACACCTGATAAGGGCGGGCACACCCACAACAAAGGCCCTGGTGTATAAATCTAGACAGGAGATGACTTCTAACAGTATGGTCTTAAGCAGGCTGCCAGGGCTTAGAATCAGAAGATTGATTCCTTCTTTCTACGGCCAAGATTTCAAAGATCAGTTGCAAATCCTAACCTGTATCTCTTTCGGGAATGCGGTTTGGTCACGCTGATTATCCTTTATGTGGATGATCTCATTCTCATTGGCGGTCATGCGGAGCACATAGCAGTGAGATGAAGGCTGCCTTGTCAAAAGAGTTTGAGATGATCGACTTAGGCTTACTCCATTTCTTCTTGGGATCGGAGATTTGGCAGACCCAGAGGCGGTTCTTCGTTTCTCAGCAGCGGTATGTTCATGAGTTGTTGGAGACCTTTGGGATGAGAACTGCAAGCCTATTACTTCACCGATGGACTTGAACACCAAACTTACAGTGAATGATCCTTGTGAGTAGGTTGATGCCTCTTTGTATCGGAAGCTTGTTGGTTCATTGATTTGGTTGTTGAACACCAGGTTGGACTTGAGCTTTCCCCTGGGGCTGTTGAGCTCATTCATGCAGACGCCTTTAAAGACTCACTGGGACGCAGGATTGCGGATCTTGCGGTATTTGCAGGGTATGAAGGATCTTGGACTCTTCTATGACACTAGAGGGGGAACAACGGATGGAGTCTGACTCCAATGTTGGAGTGACTCAGATTGGGGAGGAGATCTAGATACGAGGAGATCTACATCAGGCTACGGATTTACCCTTGGCGATTTCATGGAGCAGCAAGAGGTAGCCAACTATTACCTTGTTAGAGGCAGAGTACCGGGTTGCTTGTGGTGGTACTTGCGAGGTTGTGTGGCTGCGGAGGTTGCTTGGCGAGATTGGGTTTCCATAGAAGGAACCCACGGTCATCCAGGGCGATAACCAGAGTTGTATAGGTATTGCTCGGAACCCGGTCTTCCATGCCCAGACCAAGCACATAGAGATACAATATCACTTTGTTCGTGAGAAGATTTTAGCTGGTGACATCTTGCTTGTTTATTGTTTGACGGAGGACAATGCGGCGGACCTCTTCACGAAGTCTCTACCTCAAGCTATGCTCCGGCAGCACTCCGGCTAGCTGGGGTTGGTTCTACATCCAAGAGTTGAGAGGGGGTGTTAGCAGTCATCTCCTGTTTGTACAGTTAGGGCCATTGTTGTGGGTGTGCCCACCCAGAGCCTTTTCTCATTTTTCCCCAATTTTCTCCATTTTTCCCTATTTATTCTGGTCATGGGGCTGTTGTGTGCTGGCCGACTTCTGCAAGTACTGGCCAACCTGATGTCCTGTGCCTGGCTGACTGATTATGTGCTGGCCAACTGGCTTTTCTTCAGTCGTGGACTTCACCAGTACCCCTGTCGGCTGTTTTGACCTGGCCGACCAGCACTTGGGGGTGGTATAAATACCACCCTTGCCCCCACCTCCTATGTTGCATCGGTTTCATGTGTATATACAGAGTTTATACAGCTTCTCTCTCTCGAGTCTCTACACTTCTGCGCTTAGTTCTCTACAGCACTTGTCTTATTTTTCCGCTGTGCATTCTGACAAAGACCTCAGGAGACACTTTCCCCTCTGTTTGAGCAAACAATGAGCAATCCAATTCCTGTACATGAAACTTGCATACTCCTGCATCTTGAAGTCTGCAACGGCTTCACACATAATCATATGGACACAATAAATTCCAATGGTTGCCAAGTAATGCATACATCTGTCCCACACCACACGCTTACTGTACAGATCACATCTCCAAGCTCCAACCTTCGTTGACGGCCACAAACACACTCCCCACCATTACTGCTAGACATCCGGCCTGGCTAGGAGCTCTCAGCAAGCACCAAAGTCTGGAAGTGCAGGGTCCAATCTTTCAGAGATACTCCTGGATGAACGGCCTCCAAGCTTCAAGTCCGGCTGCCCGCTCTAGACTCAAGTTTTTGCAATGTAAAGACCCTGGCCTCATCTCAAGTCCCCATATCTCAACTCTCTGCTGGGTACATTCAACTTGCCTTGAGAAAACCTGCATAAACGGACCCTAAGACACTGCATGGTCATGGATCCTTGCCTGCCCGCAGTGTATACTGGCCATTCTCAATGTGAAGCCACAACTTTAGTCTCTTAAGGTTTTTATCACCAAGAAGGGAAAAAACACATTTCTGGTCGCCTGCAGCCCATTGTTGCTGTAGCTTGCAGGAGCCCGCCTTCACCAAGGCAAGCCACCACAGACAGTAGACAACGCTGGATCTCCATGGCTCGCACAGCAGCACCGCCCGTCGCCTTTGCACGGCTATCGCCACAACACAAATGCAGGCAAGAACAACAAAATGCATACACCTGAGATGCCGTGAAAATGGTCACCCAGCAGCCCAAATGCCACGATAACCTTGTTTGCCAAGTTGTCTCTATCTAGTGCCTTAGTAGCTGCCAATGGCAGCTTCGTTGCCTAGCTCACTTGTGACCAGCCCATAGTCTTCGTGGTCTTGCGATCCTTTTCCAAAGCCATGGCTCCGGCTGAATCCAGCCACCACCTTTATGGCTTGCATAGCCGACCAGCGTATTCAGAGTCGTCAGCCCAAGCAACAAAAAAAACAACACCAGCAACTCCAGTAAGACCATGTCTATGGAGGAAAACGCACTTGCCACCTCCATGATGAACACCATAGCCATCAACGGCCTTGCTGCCTCCAAGCCCACAATGCACAGAGAGAAACCAAGATCCGTCTTCCGGTCTCCCGTTAAACACTGCAACAGACTAACACTCCTGCGGCGGAAAACAATCAAAGCCTTGGCACTGATACTGTGTCAAAAATAGATGATGGAGTGTTTGCAACAAGGTGAACACCATGAATATATTGCTGAAGAACAAGCAGTATCACTATCTTCCCTTTCCACCTCCTGCGTTGGGCTTAAGGCCTTCAGTTGGTGGATGAGCTCCTACAGTATGCCTGAGATGATTCTCTTGAGTGATATGTGAATACAAGACCTAGGGATCCTATTTATAGTGGTTTAGGGTAGCCAACTAGTGCCAACTGGACCAGATCCAGTTGTGTCCACACTCATGTCCTCCAAAACTAATTCCACACACATATACAAGCTTGTGTCCACATGCCCAAGCTTTGCCAATGTATATAGGACCACAGCCCCTGGTTTAGCAAACATGCAAGACATCAGAAATTAGAATATTTCCAGACCATCTCTCGAAGGAGCTCACAACATGGAGATGTCCGTCACACATCCAAGCACACTAAATCCAACAGTATAGACATGGTATGTGTGCGTGTGTGTGTTGAGAGAGAGAGAGAGAGAGAGAGAGAGAGAATTGAGGTTGAATGGGTCAAATCAAGGTAGACACTCAATTACTGATGTGGTTTGGCAGTGATTGAAGGCGAAAACAACATTCCCGGCTCCGGTGTCTCTAATAATTTTATTGGAATGTTTCACATTTTTGCTATTCAGTTGCTGATTGTGCTTTGGCAGTGATTGAAGGCCAAGGAGGCTACTTAAGTTAATGAGCTTCTTCACAATGTCCATAACATCCAAAGATGATGACTCTTTGAGGAGTTCAAGTCCCTGGAATGCAGGCATTCGTGGTGCAGATCCATGGTTGCTTGGAACAGAAAAAAAATCCAGCCTATCTTTACTCAACTGGAGTAAAGCAAGCGACACATCTTTAATGATTGGGAATACCATGTCTGCAAAGCCAGCCATGGAGGTGCCCCAAACTTTGGAGAATCTGGAGCTTTTACCAGATATGGTTGAGAATGCAAATGTTTTTTCTAGCTCACTGCCTGCTCTGCTGCATGAGAAGTGTGAGGAAGGTTTTACCTAACTCTAGCGGTTTGTGTTTCATTGCAGCTAATAAAGATGGCACACACCATGGTTAGTGTGTTTGATAGACATGGAATTGATTGTGCAGCCAAGATCAGTGATTCACTGGTGGACACTAGAAGACTGCTTATCAACGGAGAGGCTGGAGAGGAGGGGTTTGAGTGTCTTGATGAAGAGATGGTGTCACATACCATTGGGGACCTCCTTCCGGATGATGAAGAAGAGCTTTTAGCAGGGATAGCTGATGGTTTTGACGTAATGAACTTGAATAACAACACAACAGAAGAAAGTGAAGAGTTCGATTTGTTCAGCAGTGGAGGTGGCCTAGAGTTGGATGGTGATATCCAAGACAGCTTTGGAATATACATGAGCAATTCTAGGAGTATCAATGGTTTCTCTGGATCCAGTGTTGCCTTCCATGGGCTGTCTAGTGGTGGTGGTCCTGGTTCGGTGATTGGGGAGCATCCATATGGGGAACATCCTTCAAGGACACTGTTTGTTCGGAATATCAATAGTAATGTTGAGGACGCGGAGCTTCGGGCTTTGTTTGAGGTTTGTGTTACTGATGTTACAGCTGTTGTGACTGAGGTGTTATCTTTTGATCTGTCTCGGGGTTTCATCTTTATTTATCTGTTTATTTCTTTTTGTGTGCTCGGGGACCGGTTGGAAAAAGCATTATGGTGCCATTCGAACCCTTTACACTGCTTGTAAGCATCGGGGCTTTGTTATGATATCATACTATGACATCCGTGCTGCTCGAAATGCCATGCGTGCTCTGCAGAACAAGCCACTACGACGGAGAAAGCTTGACATTCATTTCTCAATCCCTAAGGTATGGGTTGAGAGTCTGGAACTTTAGTGTATTGTAGAAAAAGTTTTCGTTAAAGCTTACATTTTAGATCATGATGGAACGTTGGGGAAGGTTGGTGTCTCATGCTGGTAAATCATAGCTATTATGCTATTCTACTCAAAGTTTGGGTTTTTTGGAATTTCCTCAAATCTCAAGATTTTCCAAACATCATGACTGCGATTGCTCATAGTTATTCCCATTAATTGCATCTTGCGTAGTACATAGTTATGGGAAACGCCTGAAACACACGGTATTTTGGCCATTAATTGCATCTTGTTTAGTACATAGTTATGGGAAATGCCTGAAACACATGGTATTTTGGCCATTTCGTTTGCTTTGGGGGTCCCATGTATTAAAACATTTTCTAGCTGTTTCAGCCATTTCCATTAAATGAAATGGTGTTTTTCGACCATTTCAGTCGTTCCCATTTTTTGAAATGGTGTATTTGGACTGTTTCTCCCTTGCCCGTAACCTTTTACCTACAGAATTCCCCATTCAGGCCCATATCAGCTATTTTTTTGTTCTTTCTAGTGCCTTCCTCCCACTTTTCCTTCCTTTCCTCTCCTATTTTCTTACACGTTCATGCCGTATTCCTGTTCCTGTTCTTGTTCCTCTGTCTTCCTGATGTGGCGTTTTCCCATTTCAGGTGCCTCAAAAATGCCATTCCCATTTTTACTTCCTTTCCCCATTTCTTTTTCTACTTCGATTTCCCCCTTTCCCATAATTATGAGTGTGACAGATGTCATTGTATAAAATCTTTTTCAGATATGGATGGATTATTGGCAGGCTTATGATGTTAATAGAGTTTGGACAAGGTTTTGGTCCTTGTTTTTCTGTCCCATCTCTTTTAGACAGAAGAATTGTGACTGATTTTTGGCTGTTGAGCCTGGCAGGACAACCCGTCTGACAAGGATGTCAACCAGGGAACCCTTGTTGTCTTTAATTTAGATGCATCCGTCTCTAATGATGATCTCCACCAAATTTTTGGTCACTACGGTGAAGTCAAGGAGGTAAGTGGTATTATTGTTGCAAGGACAAGGATGTCTTTTCACAATTCGAAATGCTTCAGCATTTTAAGGTATGGTTTTGATGTGGGCGGTCTTTACAGATTCGGGAGACTCCACATAAGCGCCACCATAAGTTCATTGAGTTCTATGACGTTAGGGCTGCCGAAGCAGCTTTGAAAGCCCTCAACAGGAGTGACATTGCAGGAAAACGAATCAAGTTGGAGCCAAGTCGTCCCGGTGGTGCCCGGCGAAGGTGGTTGTTTTGGATTGTTAGTTTTGCTCTCTCAAGAGAAGCATGTCACAGCCTGTCTTGTTATTTGATAGTTAGTTTTGCTTTCTCTCAAGAGAAGCATCTCACAGCCTGTCTTTTTCTCTGGTAGTTCATTATAGATTATATTATATTATAGGTGTCAGGGTTCAATCTCATGCCATCTCACAGTTTTTCTTATGCATACATTTTGGGTTTTGCTTTCTCAAGAGAAGCATGTCACAACCTGTCTTGTTATCTGATAGTTTTGCTTTCTCTCAAGAGAAGCATCTCATAGCCTGTCTTTTTCTTTGGTAGTTCATTATAGATTATATTATATTATAGGTTTCGGGTTCAAACTCATGCCATCTCACAGTTTTTCTCTTGCATACCATTTGGGTTTTTTTTTGTTTTCAGCTTGATACAGCAACTCAGCCAGGACCCAGAACAAGATGATACCTTTTTATATGGATCGAGTTCTCCCATGACACACTCTCCTCCAGGTATTGATGTTCTTGTAACCTCTGAAATTTCCAATTTCACCTCCAGGATGCAATGTTGGATCAAAATAGTTTGATCGGAGGGAGGGCTGGCTCATGTAACTTGCATATTAGAAGTGAGTTTTGTCGTATCATGTCATTACGTACTATAAGTGTGGAGTTCAGGCAGCAGTTGGTTATAGTGACATGATAGGTCAGGGATCCTTAAATAAATAGATAAATTAAATTCAAATCTGCATATAAATAAATAATACTTACATGCATGCACTCATTATATCTACTAGAAGGTGGACTTCTGCTGGCAGTTAATTAAGAATCCTTATATTAGCGAGTGTGTGTATACATGCGCGCGAGCGCGTGTGATGCGCGCATGCACACTGAGACACACATGTAACTATAGAATCATAGATACTCCTTTTAAATTATTCCTGAAAGGGGATCATTTTTTGTTTTGGCATACACTTTCAAAACCTTCTGGCAAAGCTAAGAAGTGCTTGCAGTTGTCTTGCGGCTTGCTGTTTCTGTTGAAGGGGTCATTTTTCCTGTGCGTTTGCACAGAGCTCATGTAAGTGAGGTTGTATGAAGTCTCTTGCTGTCCTCTCTTCACATGTGATCAGGGGTACGTTTGGTTATCAGAGCTCAGGTTTACCTGAGACACAGCTTTATGGCTGCTCGCTTTTAGATGGGCACCTTTGGATCAATAAGAGAGCAGCTTCAAGGCTGTCCTGGGCTGCCATTAGTTTGCACCCCCCTCTCTGTTGTGCTCCTTGCTGTCCTCCCCCCCATAGTAGCAATGAAACACATTTTATACTTTTGAAAATGCGTTTCATACTGTGTGTTTCATTTAGACGTTTGAAACGCGTTTCATACTTTGCATTTCATTTAGACGTTTGAAACGTGTGTCATTTTAGCCTTTTTTTTCCCATAAGGTTTGTATTTCATTTAGTGTTATTTTGGGAGTGCTTATGGCACATATTTTGTATGTGCTTGAAGTTATAAGTTTGAACTTTGCCTTTCTTTTTATCTATGCTCTTGTCACAGTTTGAAAGTAGACAATGCATGATTTGTATGATAGTATGTTTGTTTTTTTTATAGTGAACCATAGTTGTCAAGTTTATTTATTCATGACATTTTTAAAACATGCTCCTCTCTCTCTCTCTCCTGCCACATGAAACGTTTTTGAAACGTCTGAGATTTTTAGGAAACATTTCAAACACGTTTGGGAAACAACTGGCTTGCAGCAGTGGCAGGTTCAATTCTCCTTTCTTGCCACTCATTGCCGCTTGTTGAAGGGTAATGCTCACTTATATAGCACCTGGCACTGGCTTGATGACGTATTAGGAGGATCCGAGGCCTTTGGGGATGTTTAAGTTTTGTGGATGACCAGTTTTTGAGCAGAAACTTCTGAGTGACCAAGCAAGATAAACCTGCACATAGCCGAAGAAGATACTTTTATGTAAAATGTACCCAGCTTTGATTCACAAAAGCAGAGACTTCCTCATTTCTCGCCTTTGCCAAGAGTAAGCCACTCCCACCTATCTTTTTAACTCACCAGTCCTAATCATCTAGTCCCTGATCCAGTTTTGAATAGCACTTTAATATCATATTTGCACTCACACCATCAACATCCAAGAGTACGTGCAAGATTTTGTTTAAAAAAATGTATACCTGAGTAGATAAATATTCATTAGAAAACTCTATGCTATAAAGTTTCTAGCACTTCTTTGGAAAGCTAGCACGAAAGGAGAAAAAATGTGTACCTAAGTAGATAAATATTCATTAGAAAACTCTATGCTATAAAGTTTCTAGCACTTCTTTGGAAAGCTAGCACGAAAGGAGAAAATCTTGATTTGGTGACTAAGTCCATATAAGAGATGAATGGTAATGCGAAGGACAATGAAGGACTCTGGTCAGAGCTATTTACTGACAGTTACACCCATCATGAGCCAAGGCTTCATTAAATTCTGATAACAGAATACAGTTACCCCTCTCCAGCCATTGTAGTCCATGGAACTACAATAACTAATAACGTATGAAGCCACAAGAGGTGTGTATTACAACCACCGAGTAGAGAGCAGAGGGATCTATGCCATGGGAAAAAAAGCACTGTGATGAGATTACTTTAAATTGGGCCACATTTTCACACTTTGAGGGATTCAAACACTGTTATAAATTCTGTTGTGTCCTAGGTGGGGGTGGCATGTGAGGCCTAATAATGGTGGTCGTTTTAGGGGTTCCATGTTGGACTAGGCCCTTGAAACTTGGTTGAACACAATGCTAATCAATACACTTAAATACACTAAGATTTGATGGACACATACTCAATACAAGAAGTAATTTACTGAATTGACAAGAGACACCCAATGAGCCGGAACGGCTGGCCCCTCCCTCAAATAAAGTATATTGATCTCGGAAGAATCAAGTACATAGTGTCATGGGCATTTTTGACCAGATTTCCATACCAATGCATATGAATACAATATTGTAAACAAGTGGTTGTCGGTGTAGACTTGCAACTCACACTACTCTCTCAAGTCCCCATGTTCCCTACCATCTGCTCTCTATTTTTCCACCAACACATGGTAGCAACAATCTGCAAGAGAGCATGTAGGACAAGAGAACACTACACAGAGTGTGTGATTTTGTAATCCGGTTTCTCTCTCCTGTTACTTGCTTCCATATTTAAGCATAAAAGCTTACCAATTACAAGTAAAGTCGATGACAACGGAAGTCTTCACGATGGAAGTGCTTGGAGTGTTGAAATCTTCGATTTGTTGCAATTCTTCATGACAAGTCGTCAAGAGGATGAAGGGAACCCTGGGAAAGCTTTTCCTATGGTTCAACTTGAGAAAGGAGGGCTGAAATTAGGGTTTTTAGCAAAAAGACCAAAAATTACAACAAGAAAGAGAATTGTTTTTACTGAATTTCAGTCATTGGGAGTGTGTAGAAGAGTGATTAGCACCTAGAAACACTCTTGGAAGCTTGGGAAACATCTTAGTAAGCTTGGATATGGAGTTGGAAAGGAGAAAGTGCAGAAAATACAGTCCAAAAGCCCTCATGAAGGAGGCTCCTTCTTCTAGAGAGAGAGAGGGAAGAGTGAGGTGGTGAGTTGTCCACTCTAGGTGGCAGGCACGTGCTTTGTGGAGCAAGTTAGAAAGGACACATGTCTGGTTACTTCCTTTGTACAAAGGGGGATAAGGTCTGGGCGGTGGACATTGGGTTTTGTCCACCTTGGGACATTAATGTGTGTGAACACCGTGTGTTGGTCATAATTTATAAGTGAGTTTTGGTCGCCCAAAACTTAATAAAGTGTGTACACACTCACTTATAAATTAGTGCTGACTCTTAAGGCTAGGTTTATAACCAATTCTTATCACCTGTCACATGCCACATAACCATGTCAGCAAACAGTTTTACACGCACGGTTCACGGGCACGCGTTCTCTTACTCGGAACTACACATTGGTTAAGCAAGCATGAAAATAGCATGCAATTTCAATTGCAAGCAAGTACATAAAGATGCTATGCAATGCAACATATGTATGGACAATCCTCGTCCATGAGACTATACCAAAATAGACATGCTCTAGGCAAGCACACGAGGTACTAGACCCAATGAAACACCAATCCACTAGGCATTTTCGGGCATGTATATAGAGGCACTAAGTCCCAACGTAAAGCCAAGTCCACAGTATCACATGAGTGGCATCAATCCCCGGCATATACAACTGCCATGGACACCAGTTCAACGTTCATACATGATGAGAAAGCACGGGTGGACCAATTGGGTGGCCAAATGGTGATAGCCCCAAGGAGTAGGCTAGCAGAGTTGCTATGGTGGATGGAACTCCATGGAGAGAGAGAGAGAGAGAGAGAGAGAGAGAGAGATTGCACGACTCAATATGATTGATCGGTTGATATGGTGTGAAGTACACCAAGTGCCTGCTTGTATAGGTTGCAAACCTTATGTTTTGACTCACACAAATCACACTCACATATGGGGACATGACACATGTCACACACTTATCTTATCCAGATAAGAGGGTGTTTTCACACATATAGGCACAATTACACATACATGGGGTGTTCACACCTATACAACCACATGTAGATGGATACACACATACTGACAAGTATACAAGGTGGACATACATGACATAAGAAACTTTGAAATACCCAACAAATCCCATTTTGGAGCGAAGGTCATCTTATGAAGTGGCCTTCATACTTACCGTGATTTGGGCTCATTGGCACAAAGATCATAGTGGCTATACGTGACGTGATACAACAGATCACAGTCAAGCCTGCAAATGGAGCTTGACCACACATAAGATTCCTCAGCCCTTCTAGACTACCCCCCTGACTCAAAACAGGGTAAATTACAAAGCCTTTTATAACACAAGGCGTACAAACACATAAAAAGCTCTCACATGACAAACATTTATTACAAATCTTTTTCGGGAGACGATACCCCTGACACTCACACATAGAAATATATATAAAAAATGATAAATCCCCCAAGTTGGGAGATGCTCCCCGTAGAGCTTTTGCACACGTGTGCACATTCCTGCTCTTCAGTGATGTTATCGGTGTAGCTCTTGGCAAGAATGCTCCAAAGAAGATAGTGTCGATGTAGCCCATGGGAGCAGCTGTTTAGGGCATTAGCCCATGACTCTCAAAATGTCAAAAACGACGACGGTAGAGAGGTATGGCAGATAGCAGGGGGTGCGCTAGTCGAAGCTGGAGCAGCAGGTTGTGCAGCCGTGGAAGGGCCGGCACAACAGCAAAAGGGAAGGACTATTGACTGAGGGGCGTAGACATCAAGCAGGCTCTGATACCATTTGTTGGATCAGGCCCCAAGGAGTAGGCTAGCAGAGCTGCTGGAACTCCATGGTGATTGTGGAGAGAGAGAGAGAGCACAAAGCTAGAGTGAGACAATGATTGCACGACTCAATATGATTGATTGATTGATATGATATGATTGATTGATATGATATGATATGAAGTACACCAAGTACATGCTTTTATAGGTTGCAAACCTATTCTTTTGACTCACACAAATCACACTCACATATGGGGACATGACACATGGCACGCACTATACAACCACATGTAGATGGATACACACATACGGACAGGTATACAAGGTGGACATACAGACTCCGAAATACCCAACATTCCATTGTAGAGACTTGGTGAATCTCCATCTAGATGAAACTCAATATGAATAATGACCGACTTTTAGTGTAGCCTCCCTTCTTAAGTAGCTCAAGGCCTTCCTTTACATGCAGAGGTATTAGATCCTCATGACATGAAGATGGTGGTTTATGGGCCGTTTCCTAAGGACAGGCATCTGGCTTCTTTTTTTGGATGTGCTGTTGGGTATGTACATTTAATAGGTTGCAATCATGACTTCATGTTTTCTTACATCTAATGTGGCTTTCGTTTGCACTTTCTCTTTACTTGGAAGGATGTTAGTCATGTCAGAATTTCTTTGTATCTATTTGAAGTGGCTGGCTTACTCTGTATGTTTGGCCTCTTCACCAGGACATGTTTCTTCTTGGGGACAGTTCGGAAGCCCAGTGGAAAACAGCCCGTCCAGATCTCTTCATCCTTCACTTGGAACCGTTTTTCCTGGCATGGATAAGCCTTTACCTCATTCAACTTCCCTGCGGGTTGGAACAATAGGGAGTCATCTAGGACGGACAAGCTCAGTTGATGCAAGTTTTTCTTCTATACCTTCTGGGGTAGGAATGAAAGCAGCATCACCTCATCATGCACATTCCCTACCTGACTACAGCAACAGCATGATGCCTTTTCTGAAGCCGCCTGCACCTGTACCTATCAGAGGTGTGGCAGTACCTCATGGCAGCCATGATACAGTTGAAGGCTTACGACTCCCAAGATCTACAAGTGGGGATGGATCCGGAGGTAAGTGTCTCCTCCTCACTGGAAAACTTAACATTAATAAAGCATGGATTTGTCATCTAGTTGATCCTGATTTTGTATGTGAATGCAGCTATTGGGATATCAGGGGGTGGGTCACTCAGGCATCTGAACTCGGGTTCTGGTGGGACCACTTCATTGTCCGGGCCTCAGTTTCTGTGGGGGAATTCAAGCTCATATCAGCATAATTCGTCACCAAATGTATGGACAGCAACACCTCCAATGGGCCACAACTTTCACCCGGCAGCTCATGCACATGTACATGCACAGGCTCGGCCCTTTGGGTATACTGGAGCTCATGGACGTTCCCCTCTTACTGTTGTGCCGGCCCATAGGTATCATTTAGGGTCAGCTCCCTCAGGCGATCCTTCCTTTTTAGAGAGGCACTTCGGATACCTTGTGGAGCCACCAGAAACCTCTTATAATTTCGGTCCTAGCTCACTAGGACCTGTTGTAGTGCATGGAAGTACGGGATCTGCTTCTATCATTATGAATATGAATGGTGTCCATACTATGGTCAACCCTGAAAGCATGGGAATGAATGGTGGTAGATTCGAAGGTGGTTCATCTCCAAGCTTGGGAATGCTACCACATCGCAGGAGTCATATGTTTCAAGCAGGTGGGATAGCTCTATCAGGTGCTTCTGATGGGCAGGCTGATCGTGGGAGAATCCGTAGGCCAGAAAGCAGCAGTTCTCAAATTGATAGTAACAGACAATACCAGCTTGACATTGATCGTATCCTGCGGGGAGAGGATAATCGAACAACCTTAATGATCAAAAACATTCCCAACAAGTAAGTATCTGAGGCGAGTGTTGAGTTGTGCTGGTACAGAAGAGGGCATTCGAACCTTTTAAGTTGTGTCCCACCTCATGGAACGAGGTATGGAAGTGGGTATTTTAACTTTTTGAGTTGTGCTCACCTATGATGGGAACCAGGTACACCTCAAAGATGCTTCTAGCAGCAATTGATGAGAACCACCGTAAAACTTATGATTTTTTGTACTTGCCAATTGATTTTAAGGTAATATTGTTGAGATTTTGCTTTAAAGCTTGTTCTTCGGTCATTGCTACCTACCAGTACTCCATGATAGATGTAATTATTGAACTCCTGGCTTCCTATTCCAGAATAAATGCAATGTGGGCTATGCCTTTATCAACATGACTTCTCCTGCCCACATCATCCCAATCTATCAGGTATGGCAGAGCAATTGCATTGACGTTGAATGCATGGCATCCTGGGATTTTCTCACGATTTTGTTTCTACACACTTCGTAAGATTCTTCTGATGTTCATCCATAAGGTTTTGGCTAAGGGATAGGCTGTGTTGGTGTGTGCTTTGTAGGCATTCAATGGAAAGAAATGGGAGAAGTTCAACAGTGAGAAGGTGGCATCTTTAGCCTATGCACGTATTCAAGGTAAAGCTGCACTTGTTGCACATTTTCAGAACTCAAGTCTGATGAACGAGGATAAGCGATGCCGTCCCATACTTTTCGATTCTGAAGGACCTGAAACCAGTGAACAGGTATTATAAGAGTGTTTTGTTTGGCTGGCTTGCTTAGGCTGGTTTACACATAATGGGCACACCTGTGGTGCGGTACCCATCATGACCGCCGCGCGTGAATCTCGGACGGGCCTGTCCAAGCCCTCACCTTCTGTAGCACCAGCAGGGATTTGTGTGTCCAGCCTGGTGACAACCTTGACCTTGAAGTGTAACTTGTAAGCTCTCTGATTTTGTAGGAGCAGCCGCTATTGGGAGGCAGCATGAGGGAGATGACATGTCAGGAGTGGGATGGGATTGTTGACTTCATGGAAGTGAAAATGCAGAGCAGTAATAGAGAGGGTTTAGTATCAGAGAATATCATGGGGTCAAGCTCCGGAGAGATAGTCTCAAGTTGTCCTGCTAAGGAGTGAGGTTTCTTCCCATTTTGCCAACAAGAGGGGAAGAGATGGGAGTCCCAAGTCTGTTGTATCTTCAATAATTTCCAACTTGTGTAGATGTGTAAAGAAAAAAGACGGCAGAGATTTTTGCCCTTGTGTAAAGAGGTGGATGAGAAGGCACTTTTTTTGACAGATTTTTGGTATTTTGGTTGTTTTACGATTTGAACTGATTTTGAGGAAAGGGCATGGACAACGGCCGAAGGCCTGAAAAGGCAGCCTTTCTACTTGATTGAGCCCAAGAACTGTTTCAAATTGTACAGTTGGAAGACATGTTTTGAGTTTTCTTATGGTGCCATTATACCATGCAAAAAGCTCAAACAAGTACATAAATGATTTTGTTGGGACCACAAAGTGGACCAGAGGTGTGTATACATTGTGTTGTATCTTTAAACACCAGGCATTTCACAAAAAGTTAATCGGCTAAATTTTTGGACCTGATGTGAAACTAACTTTTTCTTTACCCCCTTTCATTTGGTCTCAAAGTACCGGCTACCACAAACTTGAATCCTCCAAGTAGGGCAATGAAAGCTCATCTAGCTTAATTTCTTAAATGGGATTATATCACAAGCAACACATTCTTTTTGCTTTATGGGAATATATCATTTAGTTTTATAGTGGGTGTAGGCTTGTGGGTATTGAGCCGAGGTTCATTACCCGGGAGGTGAAACCTTTCACCGGCAGCGAGGTTGGTGGGGAGGTGAAACCCTTTACCAACTGGTCTAGGCTGGCGGGTATGGAACCAGGTGCTTACCCTAGGAGGAAAAACCTCTAAACACCAATGGGTGCAACCAATCAACCCATGTGCTTACCCTCGGAGGCTACTAAGCTATGTTTAAAAACTCGCTAATGTTCTGATTGTGCCACATGGTGTCAGTGATTGTCAGCTTGAAATCTTGAAGGGATCTTATGAATTGGTATATGCACAATGAAGTGGGGTTTGGGTTGTGGTTATGATCTAATATACAAGTTCCCAAGGCAAACCAATGCACTCGGTGCTGTAAGGTTAGGTGCACATGTATCACATGAGTGAGTCAGGTTTTTAGGAGGATTCAATAATTCTCTTTCGCCTAGAAGAATACATGTTATTGCCTCTGTATTTTAAATGTCTTCTTATGGATCCATCTACATTTCTCCTATTAATTGACGAAGCTTGGTAATGCCCGCATAATATATCTATGGTGTGGACCAAGGGACCCTTGCTAGACCTTGACTTGGGGGTGGCTTTTTTAAAGTAAATTTGTGGGAAGTTGAATGTAAGATCTACACATCAACAACTTATACCCAACCACTATGCTACTTGTCCCTATGGAATTGTGATAATATCTAATGAGGCACCCTTGCGTTGCATCAAGAGAGTGCTTTCTTACCATATGCCCACACATCCATGAGACGTCACTCAATTATGAGCATATCAAACACTTATTTGGGCCACATTTGATTTTCACACTCACCAAAAATTTGCCAAAAACTGCCTAATTTTTGTAGTTCTTTTTTGGTCATTCTTAGCAGCAAAAGGTTTGGAGCTGGTTATAGATTGTGTTTATGCCGATGGGTGTGTTTATGGTGCTCAATATGCAAATATATGATTGTGGTGTTGCTCAGATGCAAAAGATACTCTTATTGAAGAAATTGTATAGGAGGGTTATGTATACACTTTCCACCTATATAATGGAGGAGATTACTCCCTTAGGGGCGTTTCACATGGATAGCCTGCAGCTAGGGCTGCTTTGCTCCATGTAGGTTACACCCTAATTTTAATGTCAAAAATTTCTGGCCAATAGGCATCAATCACCCCATCAAATGTGGTTTTTGTTACGATCGCTCTATGCCCTTAAAAAACAGGGCTTACAATTGTCTTTCTCTACCCTAAACAGATTTAAACATGGTTTTAATTGTTATGACACACTTTGTCTGCTTTTGCAAGAGATCCATACATATCAACCAAGGTTTCACAGCAAGGTCTCTAGTAATTATAGCATGTATTTCTCAGCCCTTCTATGTAGCCCCCTTTAGCTTTCAAACTTCACATAAAATATGACATCATATGAAGAGATATCCTTGTGTTTCATATTAGCTTTTTTCATGTTTAAAACAATTTTTTACACCAAATGCCATTTATCTAAAAATATGCATTTGAGTATGCTTTTTAAGTTACCAGCAACTTCTAAGGTATTGCACCTAACTTGAAATCTACTCATTGCAAATTGTGCAGATCTCATTCTTCACAAACTTAGTGCAGATCTCAATCTTCACAAAACTTACTTGAAACGTAACCTTTTTTTCTTCACCATGTCTTTTTTTAAATACCAATGAAAAGCCTCCTTTGAGTGATAAAACAAGACTAGGGTTAGATATGTAAAACCCACATACTACATTTACTAGAGGAAAAGCATAAGCAGAGATGTCATTCCTTCTCTCCAAGATTCATCAGTAGGAAGACTATGCTTTTTTTCCTTTCATTAATGGTGAAGCGATTCAACGTTGAAATGAACTGTATTGAAATGACAACTTGAATTTATGGCGATAATGTGATCATATAGTGGACTC
This sequence comes from Cibotium barometz, assembly GCF_041138505.1. NCBI lineage: Eukaryota > Viridiplantae > Streptophyta > Polypodiopsida > Cyatheales > Cibotiaceae > Cibotium > Cibotium barometz. The sequence continues at coordinate 16,882,960 of NC_141108.1, read as the reverse complement.
TTAAATTGAGTGAAGGTTGTGACTTGATTTGGATATGATGATGGTATGATGTGCATGCTCCAAGCATCACTTCTCTTGAAGAGCTTGAAGGCACAACCTGAATTGATATAGCTTACTACTGCAGCTAAGATTGAGAATGTGAAGTTAAATATCTACTCTCAGTGAGTAGTTGAGTGCCTTGAGTGTTGATTTCATATTGCAACAAGCATTCAAGCTGTAGACAAGCGTGGTGCATTCAAAGAGAACGTGAAAAAAATTTGAAACCAGGTACTGAGATTACTTTCCCTTATGGGAGTGGGTAGATTCAAACCCTATACCTCCCAACTCATGTATTTCTCAACCTTGTCTATGGCTCCTCAACCCTTCTCTATGGCTCCTATGTGCTCATACAGTTTTTTGATTCACCAGCCCCTTGGCTTTACCTAGGTCTTAAAAAAACCCTTGGCCTACTTAAAATGGACGTCTAGATGATCACCTCTATCTCATGCACATGTATGCAAAGAGAATATTTGAGATTGTCCCTTCTTTTATACTATCCTACTAGATAAAAGCTAGAAAGAAGTTTTGGTAAAACTAGTTTACATTTGTTAATTTCTTTAGTTTATTGACTTGCCTTTGTAAAATTTAAAACTTCGACATGATAACACCCCTCTGAAGTTGTGTTTTGTTTGTGTTTTTGTGTGGGTGTGTGGGTTGGGGTGGAGAGAGAGAGAGAGCGCTATAGAGTTACATTTGAAATTTAAACAATAATGTGAGGTCACTCTGGAGGAAGCTTGAAGGGTTGTTTGTGAAGGGTTTCGACACTGGCCAACAATGAAAATCCACATAGAGATGGTCAAAACACTTGCTGAATCATTTACAAGAGTGAAACTAAATTGAGGAAAAGCACCAAAACCAAAATGAGCTGAGCCAATAGCTTAAAGTTAGAGGGTTTTGTATCTTCCCAGCCATGACTCAGCAACATTTGACACTGTAGCTTGGATGGATATTCCTGGATTCATCTAGATTCTAGGTATATATATATTGTAGCTTGGATGGACCCTTCCTGGCAGATTGTGAAAGAACAAAAGTGCGTGTGCATGGACTCCAAGGTTCTAGAAATTTGCAAAGTTCACCCTTCTATGGAAGGAAGAGTTAGGTATTATTCCGACCCCTCTAAGAGATGGTTCACACATAAACACACAGTTACATACTGCCACACTCATAAGAGTCCTTAAGATCTCACTTGAAATTAACGAAGAACAGCAAACAAAAATGTAAGCCCACACTCGGGAGAATTTTTCAAAGGGAGTTCTTTGGAGCACTCAGTTCAGACTTCTCTACTAACCTCTGCAGTTTTGGACTAGACAAGGCTTTTCCAAGAACTGTTGAAAGTGAGAGAAAATGGCAAGTGGAAACGCTTAAGTTAGGTCGCCATCCTGAAGGGTTCCCATAAATTCAAGGTATGTAACCCTTAGGTTTGCTCTTTTCCTATATGTTCATGTCCTTAGAGGCTAATTATGAGGCCTTCCAAGGTGACCTGTCTTCATGTGTAGGTGACCCACCTGTCTTCATGTGTATCCATTTCACAAGATGAAAAATGTATTTGGTATGAGGAGCACGTCAAGTTATAGTTTCAAGGTGGTTCTATAGATTCTACCAAGGTTATGTCAACATTATCAAAAGCAAGCTTTTACCGACATCTAGCATTACTTAGCTTTTTAAGCACTGTGAAAGCACCAGGCAATGACTTAGCACATTGGGTACCTATACTCAAAACTAGTTTCACCTTTTTCCTTATCTTGTGTTAAGTTAGCTTGACCTTCTGGTTCATATCTTAGAGATGGTCTTTATTTATTCCTTCCCTTAGTTGCCACAGCAAACCCCAAACTACAACTCCTTCCTCCCCCAAAACTTGAAAAAGCAAGTAAACGCCTCTCTACCTCCTTGCAGCAAAATATAAAATGACACCAATACAAAGAGTATTAGACTTTACTATGAACATAGCATTAGTTCAAAAAACTGTGTTGGTCATAATCCTCTCAAGCCGTATACACTATTGTTCAGAAACCATCTTTTAGAACAAAACAGAAATAGCGGTTGGCAATATATGTATTCTTGATTTTCCCATCAGGACACAAACCTCCACCCAGTCGCGTTCATGTGTATGTATAAATAAATGTTCATTGACAAGGATAAACGGCAGGTTATATGGCCATTAATCAATACTCTGACGGAACACATACAGAATGGGAACTAAGCCAGAAAATACCTTGCCTGCCTAATTATGCCCACCACAATTGAATGACAATTCAACCAATTCGCAGACTGAGGTGTCCTAGGTGGTTGCCTCTATGCGTGGTTCAAACCAAAGTCCCCTGACCAGAATCTCTTTTCCATGTATCTTGTGCCGTGTAAGGGGACTTCTTGGTAACAGACAGCACGACCTTGAAGTGGAACTGTAGCGTTGGTTTCCCTCCGCATGTAGATGATACACTTCCCATCCATTCTGCAGCGTGCTAGAGCATAAAGACGAAAAGCGCCCAGCACACACTATGCTGCCTGCAGGATAACCTGATCTCCAACAATTTGCACTTGAATCAAACTCAAACACCAACATAGCTTTTGCACCTCCACGAGGTATGATGGCACCCCATTTACCTTCCCAATTAAAGATGTATGACCCATCTGAAGATGGATTGTTAGCAAGCTGGAGGTGGGGTTGGTTGTGCTGACGCTGATTGACAATGGCTGGCATTGCAGACGGGCCACAAGACATTGCATGTGGGCTCCACACTCCATTATCTAGATCATAAACCTCTATTCTTTGCCGTGTAGTAAGACAATAGAGAACCCCACCTGACACTGATGCATCCCAAAGGCTGTCACTGTGAAGTTCCCAGGGAACTCCGATAGTCTCTCTCCAAGCATCAATCTTTGCATCAAAAACAAACACTGAACCAGTGGGTCTAATATTGCCAGCCTGCCCTCTAAGAACCAAGGCGACAACCTTGTAGATGCCGGACTGATGATCAACATCAAGCAAGATGACACCGGGCTGCAAAGAGATGGGTGGCAACCGTTTCCAATCCTTTGTCAAAGGGTTACATATGAAGAGTGTGTAACCTTCTTTGCTGATTCCACCCAAGCAAACTAATCCCCCAGAAGTGGCCAGGAGGATGGCATTTTCTGGGAGGAAGAAGAAATTGATGTGAAACCACTGGCATCCATGCAAGTCATATGCCCACGCCTGGTTGTACATCTGCTGCTGGAATTCTAGTAGCCACGGCTTGCGGGGATGCTGCCACAGCTTGCAGAGAGACAGAAACAAGGGGGACCATATGATCGACCTCCATCTCCTGCAGACCCCTCGGGCTAAGTAGATGTTGGAGCAAGGTAAAAAAGCCAAAATCCTTGCAATCAGCTCTTCAGGGGCACTGTCCCAGAAATTGTGCTGGCCATTCTCATTAGAGTAACCCTTTTTGCCTTCAATTGTGAAACCCATATGCTTGGGAGAAGAATCCATGGTGTTAAAAAACTGCTGCTGCTGCTGCAGTCCCTTATTGCAGAGGATAAAACTCGAAAGCTGGACCCAAAAGATGATAAACCTTGTTAGAGAGGTAAGCCCAAAAGAATAAAAACCAATGATGATGGAAAACAAAACTAATTAAGCTATGCTCTCTATTGTGGATTAAGTTCTTTCTCCAGGTTATTTAAGCTCTGATTGCTACTGCTAATGAACCAAAAAACCTGATCAAGCTCTGTTCTCTAATGCTAATGGCGAAATAAAAGCTTTGCTTTCTTAAAGCCAGACACTGTAAACCCTAACTTGGGAGGGAGGGACGGAGGAGCGGGGCGGGGGGGATCATGAAAAAGTTACAAACCAACACCCCCCCCCCCCTCCCCCTCCCACACCCCACCCCACGCACCCACCCACACACACACAGAGCTCGACTGTTTCGTGTTTACCTGAGTACAAAGTGCAGGACGATGGCGCAGAAATTGAGCCTTCAAGTATGCCGCCCAAAGAAAACCCTAAATTTGAGAGTAGGGAAATACTCTGCACAGCAAAAACTATGGTACAGTTAGTAGAAACTCTCTTACTCTGTTCTATTCTAGGGTTTGCAGGAAGTGGTAAGCTTAGTTAATACAAGATAACAATATTGATTAAACTGTTAAAAAAAAGATTCCCTCTATCGGCCCTCAATTCACACACGGCTCTTCAAAAAAGATATTTTCCTCTCATTTTTTCAACCATCACCTAAAAAGGAAGATATTTTCCCCTCATTTTTATTTATAAGGAAGATCTTTTCCCCTCATTTTTATTTATAAGGAAGATATTTCTACTTGAATTTTTACTTGAGCAGCATAGAAGGGTTTTTGGTCCTCTCCTTTCGGACTCCGAAGACAGGGGTTGCTTTGTTCAGTCAACCCTCGAATTGTCAATATCTTGTTGATCCAACAGTGTTAGATTTTTTTACTTGTGAAGCTATGTGAAATTGCTATTTTGACAGTCTCTTATTGAAGGATACTTGAGTGGCGACGTAGCTTAGTTTCTTCAAGGTTTGAAAACTCTCCCAATTTGTGGTTGTCATTTCTCGTCTAGCTTTTGTGAAGTTGAAAGCTTCCATTATTGGAGCTCACTAGCCTCAATATGGAACCAAAATTTTGTTTGCACATTAATTAATTAGTTGTAGTAGTAAAATCTTACGAGTAGGTTGAATAGAAATGAAAGAGGTAACCTTAGATATTCGACTTTAGGGTTGTTTTTTATTTATTTATTTTAAATCGATTATCTCTGGAGAGAGAAGACGCGCTATTCGGCTGGGTCGCATATTTTTAAACCTTAGAACCTTAATTAATTAATCGAGCTCGTTAGAGCTCAATTAATTAATTAATACGTGCAGCCCAATAAGTACCCAATAAAGCAAGGCTAACAGTATCTTTATTTTTTGAATGGATTTGGCCATCAAAATTTTTAGTAATAAGAATTTGCCAAGCTAGTTATAATACCTAATGTTTACCAAATAAAGCAACAATTTTATTATGGGCTAAGCCACGTGGGCGTCTCTAA
>NC_141108.1:16825407-16875407 GCF_041138505.1 Cibotium barometz | reverse complement strand
CTTGCTCAGGCCCCCAAGGCAGCAACTAGTAGGGGAAAACATGTCTCAACCCCTGGAGGGGGAACATGATGGTGAGACAACCTTTCACACCCCCACGAAGGCACCAAATGCCTACCGCAGAAGACTGAGGGAAGGAATCATGTCCCCTGGCTCACGAAGGATTACGAAGATGGCCCGACGAGATGAGGCCCTTTATGAGGAGATACGGCATCACATAAGGACAGAGATGAACACCATGCAATAGGAGCTTGAAAAGGAATGGACCGAGCAGATGCATGCCCAAAGAAAAGTGATATACAAAACACTGAAGGAAGAGATATATGTCCAAGTGAAGGGAGAAATGCAAACCCAAGTACGGGTTGAGATGGAATTAGCCCAAGCCTTGATGCACACGGAAATGAAAAAAGAGATGTTGAAATGGAAGGATGACATGCTCCGAGAGATTGGCACAACAGTTGCATCGTACGAAGGCACTTTGAAGACATGTATGGTTGACCGCGAAAAAGACATCACAGAAATGCAAAACACTTTGGAATCATGTAAGGCAAAAGTGGCTATAGGTGAGAAGGAAATGCATTCATGGGCTGAAATTGCCAGTGCCACAAAGAAACAAATTGAGGAAGACAACCCATGGATTGAAGTACTAAAAAAACAGAAGGATACACCAGTCAACAAAGTAGAGGTGATGAATGCTACATTGGAAGAGGAAGCCAAGAGACGGGCACGTGCCTTACATGTACGTGCAGTTGGGTGGGAAGATAAGGGAAATCCCCAAGAGGATGCAAAAGCTCTTGCAACAAAAATTGGAGCCACTGATGTACCCATTACCGGAGCATGGCGAGTAGGCAGAGATGAAACCAGGGCAAAGATATTGATCATCAGGTTTGGTGACTTGGAGAAGAAGAAGGCCTTCCTCTCCAAAAGGATGGCCCTTAAGGGGGAAAAGATTTATTTGGATGAGGACCTTACACCGGCACAGATAGCACACCGGAAGGAACACATGCCGCGTGTGCTTGAGGCAAGGAAAGAGGGGAAATGGGCGGTATATAGAGATGGCCGAGTCATCATTACGGAGAGGAGGCCCGCTTGACGGTGCGCAGCCTATGAGACCTTGCGATTCACGGTGTGGAATTGCAACAGAGGCCTTAGAACAAATGCAGGATACTTTGAGGATACTTTCAGACATAGTGATATTGCTATGTATACGGAGACCCATCAGTGCACAAACAAGAGGCGTCCTGATGTACGGGGTTATAGATGGGAATCAGTTTTCCGCCCTCAGCCACACACAGTGGGAGGTACCAGAGGATCTGGAGGAGTGGCAATACTTTACAGGGAGGAGCTTCGTGGTGACAAAATACATGTGGTGCATAGAGATGTAGATGTGAGGTACATGTGGGTCCGAATATGCAGAGAGGGGCTCCGCGAGCTATATGTGGCAGTATGCTACTTTCCCCTAGCCACTCTAGGTCACCATCAGGAGAGTCCCCCTATATACCACTATATGATGATATCATGAGGTTTGCCAACATGGGAGACATATTACTATTGGGAGACTTTAATGCACGTACATGCACAGAGCAGATACAGCTGTATGATACTCAAGAGGCTATGTACCGAGAGATCACGACAGAGGATGTAGGGTTGCAAAGATCAGCATAGGATGAGGGGGAGATTACAGATTATGGCAGGCATTTTCTCACACTCTGCAGTGCACATGGGTTGGTCATATACAATGGCTTATCAAGATGGCAAGGATCAGATGCTCTCACACGATGCTCTCACACACTGGAACTCTAAAGGGGGAGCGAGCACAATGGACTACTTGATGGGATCCTTCATTGATACCTTATGTGTGCAGGGTTTCACGATTTCCAGTAGGCCCATTGGCATAGCAGCCGATCATGCATACCTGAGTTTCACACTAGTAGGTAGATCCCCGAGACATGGGCCAGCCACTCACTAGGTACCCGAGATATCAGTTTACACGTGAGACAGTTGGGGTTTACCAAGATGCAGTATCTGATGGCTTGTTCGCTTTAGACCCGCATAGCCCTCTGGACAAGATCACGAGAGGATTGGCAGGTGTACTACATGCATCCGCCTCATATGCGTTTCCCTGCACTATGATCCCTTCCACCCACCCCCGCAGCAGTGCCCCACAGAACAATTGGTATGATGATGAGTGTCGTGAGACACGAGCACAGCTACAGCGTGAGATTGCCATTGGGTCTCACACGCATAGACAGGCCAGGATGATCTTTCGGCGCCTTGTGCAGAGGAAGAAACGAGCCTATCTGGCTAAGCTAGAGGAGGAGATCTACCAACTCTTCCTGGGGAAGGACAGCAAGAGGGCATGGAAGATGTTTTAGGAGAGACAGCCTAGTACTCCGATTACTGCACCTGAGGCATGGCATACTTATGCTAGAGAGCTATATGATGCACCAGGACAGCCCCCACCCCCCCTCCACTGGGAGCTAGACCGGCTAGCAGTCCCTTTTTTACTATGTGGATGGTGCTAGATGCGATAGATAGGTTACAAAATGGAAAGGCACATGATCATGATGGGCTAGTTGGAGAGCACTTCTCATATGCATGAGACACTTTGGCTCCGCTCATCGTACATGTGTTTAATCGTGCCTTTTGTGAGGGTTTCTCGACAAGCTGGACAGAGCATATCATTGTACCACTCTTTAAGAGTGGGGACCCCATGGTACCCAGGCAACTACAGGACGATCATGATTGGTCATTACTTGGCCAAACTATATGGCTCAATATTGGAGTCGGGGAGTTGAGCCGATGGGCAGAGAGGCATGGTCATCGAGCACATGAACAGGCTGGCTTCAGGAGAGGATTTACTACCTTGGATCACATACTCACACTTCGGGCACTTATTGAAGAGGGCAGGGAACAGAAGAGAAGGATATACTGCTGCTTTGTGGACTTCCCCAAAGCCTTCGATACCGTACCATGTGCCAGGCTTATGCACAGATTGCATGAAATTGAGGTACCCGAGGATATGCAGTGGGGGATATATGCTTTGTATGAGTCTGTGATGACAAGCAGAGTCTGAGCTCCAGGCAGCAGACTATCTTATAGGGTGACCAGCACGATAGGGGTGAAGCAGGGATGCCCACTATCGCCCACCCTTTTTGGACTGTACATTGATGTGGTCTCTGATTATGTAGACAGATTGGGAGGCCCAGGGGCATGTCTGGTAGGGGTGTTGATACCCATCTTGTTATATGCTGATGATATTGTTTTAATCTCAGACTCTCCGGAGGCATTAGAGAGACACCTGGATGCATTACAAGCTTTCTGTGCAGATAGAGAACCTTGGAAAAACCAAGGTTATGGTGTTTAACACCACACAGGCATGGGTGACGAGATCATAGCCTCAGTTCGCTTTTCGAGGGGAGCCGGTAGAGTAGTCAGGTCATATGTCTACTTGGGAGTTACTTTCACAGGACCATGTTTCTCCCTGAAGGAGCAGCTAGATTAGCTCGAGGGCATGCAGCCTTGGGGGCACTTGAGAGGCAGTGTGCACACATACAGTTTTAGGAGCCACGCACCAAATTGTGGCTATTTGATACGCTTGTCACACCGACCCTCCTGTACACGAAGCTCCAATTTGGGGGCCCAGTATACATCACAGATCTCACAAAGGAACGGATGAGGGATGGAGGAAAATGGAGAGACCACTGATTATGATGATTGCCTGGAGCAAATCATCAGTACCACATGAGATTGTTCGGGCTGAGCTGGGTGCCCCACCACCCAATAGTAACCGAGGCCCTATTCCAGGCAGTTACCTTTTTACAGCGGCTATGGGAGCTCCCTCAATAGGTACTCCCGATTGGCATTGACCTCATCCATATAGTTGGCAGAGGATGGAGATACTCATTGTTGGTACGCTCAGATGAGATCATGGTTTAAGCTACATGGTTTGCAGATAGAGGCACTACCACCCCTTCAGTACAGTCTGGATTGTCCATTTTTGGATGTCACGCGCTCAGAGCAAAACCGCTTGATCAGGATGGATATTATCAGAGTGGACACAGAGAAGACATGGACTAGCCCCCTTGAGCCCTTAGGCATGAAAATGGCTCATTACAAGAGACATTTTCTACACCTCTCACTAGATGATTTTATCAAGATCCCGACCACGACATCATCACCATCGCCAGATCAGAGCCATCGCCAGATCAGAGCCATTATTTCTCGGCATCGGAGGCGCCTACCTTGCTTCTACGACCTCTCCATTCTAGACAGCCCCATTGCGAAGATACTTGATCTAAGGAGAGGGCAACACTTCAATTGATCAGCATGCATGGATCTACCTTGATATACATTTTCAGTATTTTCTAGTATTTTCTACTCAGTATCATCTCGGAGTCTTACAGTTATTTGTTCTTATAACTGTAGGACAATCATTTTATTGTACTTTTTAGTCTCATTTAGTTGTTCTCTTTAATGTGACACCAACTTCAGATGTACTCTCAGTTTTGGTCTCATAGGCCATTGTGGCCTCGTAGAGACGTTAATATATCATTTCATTTCATTTCTCTATATCCTCCTCTCTATAGTTTTGGTCTCATAGGCCATTATGGCCTCGTAGAGACGTTAATATATCATTTCATTTCATTTCTTTATATCCTCCTCTCTCTCTCTCTATCCCCTCCTCTCTCTCTCTCTCTCTCTCTCTCTCTCTCTCTCTCTATCCTTCTCTTTGCTCACTCTCTCTCTCTCTCTCTCTCTCTCTCTCTCTCTCTCTCCTTATCTTTGCTCTCTCTCTCTCTCTCTCTCTCTCTCTCTCTCTCTCTCTCTCTCTCTCTCTTCGCTCATCTCTATATCCTCCTCTCTCACTCTCTCTCTCTATCCTTCTCTTTGCTCACTCTCTCTCTCTCTCTCTCTCTCTCTCTCTCTCTCTCTCTCTCTCTCTCTCTCTCTATCCTTCTCTTTGCTCACTCTCTCTCTCTCTCTCTCTCTCTCTCTCTCTCTCTCTCTCTCTCTCTCTCTCTCTCTATATATATATATATATATATATATATATATATATATATATATATATATATATATATATATATATATATATATCCATCTCTTCGCTCTCTCTCTCTCTCTCTCTCTCTCTCTCTCTCTCTCTCTCTCTCTCTCTCTCTCTCTCTCTCTCTGTGTGTGTGTTACAAGACCATAGTACATGGAGATTATAATATTTCATAAACTGAACAATAGAAGAAATAAACCATCATCACCATAGCATAAAACAAAAACATAAAAATCAAAGAACACAAGATTGGGGGCAATCTCCCCCCCGACGTGTGTGGCTCCACTCCCACACGCGGTATTTAAATCATATTCATAAATTTATCCCTTGGAGCCATAATAGCATAGCTTTTTCAAAATTGGGCTTTTACAAAATTGAACCAGTCTAATGCTTTTAAAGCATCTCATCAAAAATAAACCTTGCCCAACATATGTACAATGGGCCAAACCATACAAAATCAAATATTTAGCACACATGATGTGCTTGGCTAGATAATCTCATCCAATGTCCACCTTGGTTGTTCCGAACTCATAATCTATACTCAACATAGTCCACAATGTTAGATCATAATTACTTTGGAATCACTCACAAAAATAATTCTAACAAATGGAAATCATTCACTACCATCCTTCACACATGAACCATGCATCACACATAATTAATTGGATTCACTTCTATGATAAAATATTCTGAAAAATCTCACTCCCGTGATAGTCCTCCCGTTTGAGAAGACAACCGTCTCCTCGGTTGTAACTATTAACACACACGAGTGATTAAACACATTAATCATTCCCATATGGATTCACTCCTAATGTCCTCACACGCATCACACGTGTCTTAAAGTTTATTAGATTCACTCACAATCGAACTCACACATTTCTTACATGCATCACACGTCACAATTGGTTGGATTCACTCACAACCAAATTAATCACACTTGGGTCACCTAATATTCTTTTCACTGGATTCACTCCTAATGTCCTCACACGCATCACACATGTCTTAAAGTTGATCGGATTCACTCAAGAAAACAAAAACTGCAAAGAAGACCAGTAATGGAGATCAAAAACCTCGTGTGATTATATGCTACATGTGCGACAAAGAAGGGCATTATGCATATGAGTGTCCAGAAAAGAAAAAGAATCAAGTTGCAATCGTGAACGTGATTGAAGACGAAGACAAAGGCAACCAACCTAATCAAGAGGGTACTCCAATCATGATTTCTACCACTAGAGAGGTAAGCCTAAAACTCATACTTATGCTGCATTGTTCAATATAATTTTTTTTAGAGTGGAGCCACACGCGCCGGGAGGGAGATTGCACCCAATCTTGTGTTCTTTGATTTTTATGTTTTTGTTTTATGCTATGATGATGATGGTTTATTTCTTCTATTATTCAATTTGTGAAATATTCTAATCTCCATGTACCATGGTCCTGTAACAGTGGTATCAGAGCACGATAAATTCAAGATTTGAATTTGGGTCATGGAGAGTTGAAGAAAAATCAAGAAATTGATTTTTACTCAAAGGTTATTGGCTTGGAGCAAATTTAAAGGCTTTTTAACAAATTCAAAATACTTGCACCGGAAGAGCAAAATCTAGAGCAGAGCAAGGGTACAAGGACTTTGGACAAAGATACGATTCATTCAAAAATCCAGGAGATAAAGAAGAGAAGGTGTGGAAGACCTTTGGGCAAAGATTCAATGGTTTATGGAAAATTTTTGGACCACTGGATCAAGATTTGGATCAAGGGTTGAGGGCTAAAGCCACCTTTGTGCATAAAACCACTTTTTTTGGAGAAAAAACACCCTTCTTCTCCCAAAACCACCTTCATCAATTCTAATCCTCTCCATAATCCATCTTTATGGATGGAATCAGCTTATTAAGGAGATTACTGGACTATTTTCAGAATTGCTAAGCTCTCTATCTACTCAATTTGTATATTGGAGGGCTCACAAGTATCTGTAAATCCACGTTTTTTTTGAAGTAGCCTCACAGGTAGTTTTACGCTTGTTTATGCTTAAGTTTAGGCTTATCTTAAGCTTAAATAAGCGTAGGTTAAGCCTTGGCTACCTACCCAAGCTATAAGCTATAACAAATAGATTCTTTTTAAAGCTTCACTAAGCTTTCAACCTTTTAACCTTTCCAAAATTCAAGCTTCAAAACCATGCTTTCCCAAGTGAAATAAAGGCTACAAAATCCCCTTTTTGCTGAAATTTTGGATTCTGCACCAAATAATAGAGAGCTTCAAAAATTCAATTTTTTCTTGGTTAAAGATGGACATGGAGGGGGTTTCCATGCCATAAATTTTTTTCTTCATCCACGACTTTCCAATTTTTGAAATTTGGTACAAAAACAAGTGTTACAGGCTTCTCTCTGAATTGTTGATGTCAAGGCAACATTGGGGTATTACTCTTGTTGTTTGTTGGATGCCATCGACTTCGAGTGCTTCAACAAATACACGAGAGTCAAATAAGCTTACTACCTTTTCTATTTTATTTTTGCATTTTCATATTATTTTACTTGCTTTTTTTTTCTACAATGACAATCTAGATATCCACAACCACCTACTATCCAAGATCAAGTAAACGCACTTCAAGCCGAGTGAGAAGAGGCAAAGAGAAGATTTTGAACGGAAATTTACTTTTACTCACAAGAAGCGAAGACATGCATATTCCAATCTGATTCCTTGGATTCTGAGGAGGACCCTATCCAAAGGACTGTGCGAGCTACTCTTAAAGCTCAAGAGTCTCAAAAGGGACACAAGATTAGTAGAAAGGATTTTACTTTTTAGGATTATGATGGCAAAAAGGATGCACACGTCATACTCGTATGGTTGAGCCAGCTTGATGATTATTTTTCTGGGGAATTTTTTTTGAGAAGGATAAGGTTAAATGTGCTACTAATCATTTCGTAGGCAGTGTAGCTCTTTGGTGAAATGTTATTAGACAGGGCAAATGCAAACCAAAGCTATGGAAAGACTTTCGAAAGCTGATCAAGAAGGATTTCTTACCTCCGTCATATATAAGAGTAAAACCAGATAGCAATGGGATATTTTTAGACAACTCAAAAAGGAGAACATATCAGTGTATGTTGACAGATTTTGGCAAACTTTATTGCAACTTTAAGCTATAGAGAAAGTGCATGAAAAAGAGCAAAGAAGGAAGTTCATAGCAGGTTTGAAGCTAATTATTAGAGCAGAAGTGAACATGTTTCATCCTCATTCTCTTAGCAATGCCATCTCTCTAGCCGAGAAGAAAAATGGATTTCCAAGAGACACTACAGTGTGACAGATTCTCATATTCCTCTGTCTTTTGAATCTACACATTTTGAGAAGTTTCAGCACAAAGATAAAGCAGAGAAGCACAATGGTCCACAAGTGAATGGGAAGAAAACTGAAACTACAAAGAATACCAATAATGGAGATCAAAAACCTCATGTGATTACATGCTACAGGTGCGACAAAGAAGGGCATTATGCATATGAGTGTCCAAGAAAAAAAGAATCAAGTTGTAGTCGTGTGAACGTGATTGAAGACGAAAACAAAGGTAACCAACCTAAACAAGAGGGTACTCCCAATCATGATTTCTATCACTAGAGAGGTAAGCCTAAAACTCATACTAATGCATTGTTCAATATATATTTTATAAAAAAAAACTACAGTTAAAAATCAAATATATTGGTCAAGATAGTTCAATGATTGATATGTACTTTCTATATGTGGAAGAAAATACATATTAGACCATTCACTATCAGGACTTGAGTGAACTAACAATGATGCACATATATTTTTCGACTGATCACCGAAGAATGTATGTAACTTATTGTTATTTCACATTCAACCGTTAAAATTTAACACCTCATTTAACACACTTTCTTCAAATTATTCTCTTTTCTATATCAAATAAGGATAACCAGGTGTCTATGAAAGATACTTGTGTTGGTGTCTATGAAAGATATTCATGTGAGTGTATGTGAAGGATACTCTTTTGATATTCGAGACGGATAATCTAAGTGATATTTATCTTCTATCTCTGATGGATATTATATTCTAACTCTTTTCACTTACTAATATGCAACTGAGGTCAGTTGCAACCCGAACAAGAATCTAATCAACTCTTTTGAATTAATCAATGTTACGCTAATTAATTTATTATTGGGTGATCCAATAAGTGAAAAGAATATCTTGGGTGACCCAAGTGTGATTATTTTGGTTGTGAGTGAATCCAACCAACTGTGACATGTGTGACGTATGTAAGAAATGTGTGAGTTTGATTGTGAGTGAATCCAATTAACTCTTTTGAATTAACGCTTGATGAGGGTGACCCTAGTTGGTTATGAGTTAATCTAACTAGCTGTGATACGTGTGAAACGTGTGGTGTACTCTGTGAATACATTTGACGCGTATGAAAGCATTGTGAGTGAATCCAATGTAGGCGTTTGATTGTGAGTTAATTCGATCAACTCTAAGACATGTGTGTTGCGTGGTGTAAAGGTTCTGTGAGTTTGATTATGCGTGAATCCGATCAACCCTAAGACATGTGTAATGCGTGCAAAGATTATGGAAATTTGATTGTGAGTGAATCGATTAACTTTAAGACACGTGTGATGCGTGTGAGAAAATTAGGAGTGAATCCAATATGGGAACGATTAATGTGTTTGATCACTCGTATGTGCTGATAGTTACAACTGAGGACAGTTGTCTTCTCAAACTGGAGGACTATCACGAGAGAGAGATTTTTCAGAATATTTTATCATGGGAGTGAATCTAATTAATTGTGTGTGAAGCATGGTAGTGAATTATTTCCATTTGTTAGAATTATTTTTTGTGAGTGATTCCAAAGTAATTGTGATCTGACATCGTGGACTATGTTGAGTATAGATCATGAGTTCAGGACAGCCAAGGTGGACATTGAACGAGATTATCTAGCCGAGCACATATGTGCTAAATATTTGATTTTGTATGGTTTGGCCCATTGTACATATGTTGGGCAAGGTTTATTTTTTATGAGATGCTTTAAAAGAATTGGACTATGGTTCAATTTTGTAAAAGCCCAATTTTGGAAAAGCTATGCTATTTATGGTTCCAAGGGCTAAATTTATAAATATGATTTAAATACCGTATGTGGGAGTGGAGCCACACACCTCGGGAGGGATATTGCACCCAATCTTGTGTTCTTTACTTTTTATGTTTTTGTTTTATGCTATGATGATGATGGTTTATTTCTTCTATTATTCAATTTGTGAAATACTCTAATCTTCATGTACCATGGTCTTGTAATAGTTTGAGTGGAGCCACACATGTCGGGGGAGAGATTGCACCTAATCTTGCGTTCTTTGATTTATATGTTTTTGTTTTATGCTATGGTGATGATGGTTTATTTCTTCTATTATTCGATTTGTGAAATATTCAAATCTCCATGTACTATGGTCTTGTAAACAATGGTATCAAGCAGGGCAAATTTAAGTATTGAATTTGGGTCATGGAGAGTTGAAAAAAAAATCAAGAAATTGATTTTTTACTCAAAGGTTATTGGCTTGGAGCAAATTTGAAGGCTTTTCAACAAATTCAAAATACTTGCACCAAGAGCACAATCTGTAGCAAGGGTACAAGGACTTTGGACAAAGACAAGATTCAAAAAATCCAAGAGATAAAGAAAAGAAGGTGTGGAAGACCTTTGGGCAAAAGAAGGCATGGTTATGTGAATTTATACACCCTTGAATGTGATTGAAGATCAAGGGCAAGGAAAGAAGGCGGAAAACCACAAGTGGATTTGCAAGAAACCACCCTCTTAAAAAAAAGTGGTTTTCATAGATTGGGATTTTAGGAATCATCTTCTAATTTCAGAATGTAGAGAGCTTCTCAACTCAATAAATCCAACGGCGTGGAGGGATCTTAATTTTCATTTTCCCTTTAAGTAAAATCTTTTCCTTTTTTATTATATTTTTCATGATTAACATTTTTTTTTCTTTTTCCTCTTCTGGTGAATGGCGGAAGGTGATGGGAAAATCCCCTTTTTCTTCTTTTTTATCTAGAGGCGCGTTGCGCGCGGGCGGTTTACTGTGTGCAGGTGACTGAATATTTTTTTATTTTGGCGGATCGTGGCTATCTAGTGAAGCTTTTTTTTTACAAATCTTTTAATAAGCTTTTGAATAAGCTTCATATATATCTATCTATATATATATATATAAAAGAAGCTGGATATATATAGCGTTGTTTATAGCCGTGGGCGATGAAGTTTAATAATAATATTATTATTTTTTACAAGCTTGATAGACCTGCTTCAAAGCTTAATAAAGCTTTTACTTAAAAGCTTTAACTTTTTCAAAAGCTTTCTTTAATTGCCCTAGTTCGCACTGCGCAGTCGTGGTGGAGAAGCTTTATTTTTTTTAAATAACTTATAACCGTAATAAGATTAAAACTTTATATTCCTTTGTTCCCGGCCTTTATAGCCTACAACCAAAAGAAAAAGAAAAAGAGAAAAAAAGAGAGGAGCACCCTACACACACACACGCTACTTATAAGCTTAATTACAAGCTTTTGTAAAAAGCTTACCTCTTTAAAATTAAAAAAAAAATATTGTGAGTAAATCCAATGTACGAGTTTGATTGTGAGTGACTCCAATCAACTCAAGACACGTGTGACACGTGTAAAGGTTCTGTGAGTTTGATGCATAAGTATGAGTTTTAGGCTTACCTCTCTAGTGGTAGGGGGGTCACATATAGAATTCGTATCTTTTTAAAGGTTTTTTATTTTGTTTTTTAATAAAAATTTAGTTTTTTCTTTGTTTTGTTTTAAATTAAAAAAGGGTTTTTGTTTTGTTTGAGAGAGTAGAATTAGTTTTTTTAAAAGATTTTTTGTTTCGTTTTAAATGGTTAAAAAAATACAAGAGAAAGAGAGAGAGATATTGATACGATGAGAGAGGATGAGGGAAAATGAGAGGAGAGAGAGAGAGAGAGAGAGAGAGAGAGAGAGAGAGAGAGAGGACACCTCACTTGGAGAGTGAAGAGTGGAGACTTGTTAACACTTGTTACATGACTTCCTAAAATTAGCAAGTGTGATTTCTATAGTAAGTTAATGCATTTAGAGGATAGTTACATCTAAACTCAAGGTCTAACAAAAAAATCAAACTCTTATACTAGGCCTCGCATAGCATCCATTAAGAGTGATCGTAAAAGAGGAGATGTCATCACCCAAAATTTCAAGTACTAAGTAGAATAATGGGCTTTTCGAGTCCAAGAAATATAATTTTAATCACAACATTGTGGCCATCATATACAAACATGTAGTCATGAAAATCCAAGATAGCTAAACAAATAATTATTTATGGGAGTTAGTTATGTAAGCATTTATTATTAAATATTATTATTAAAAATAAAATTTAGATTTTATATATTAATGATACTATTTATAATGATTAAAGAATGTTCTTACGATTGTCAAAAATAATATTTTTTAAAAAACTAAATATATTTTTTAAATTTATTCTAATATATATAGATTTAGTGTTTAAAATTCAAATTCGTTTTCATTAGTTTGTTGTGTGTTTGTGAGTTGTTTTTGTGAGATATAGTACTTTGCAAATAGAGATCTCTTTCTCTTCTATATCTTCTTTTAGTCTATGTTTTTCTTTATTGACATGGAGAACACAACTTTTCACATTTTTATAGGAGGTTTAGAGAGTGATTCTATTGTTAGCTGTGCAGGGACATTTTTATATTACTAAACATGATGATTATGTTGGATTGTTATGTACTCATGCTGGATTGAAAGTTTTTGTAATTAAACCACAAGATGATGGTGTATATTATCTTATATCTATCCAGTTAACTAGACCCATGTTATATCTTTGATAAAGATATAACAACAGAATACCTTGTTGTTCCAATAATAGGAGAGTCAAGCGACACCTTGTGTGGAATTAGAAATATGAACAGCACACCAAATACAACATCATGGATTGGTAAGCTTATTATCTTAGCTCAATAAAAGTAAACCTTGATTAATAAGAGTATTTATTGGGACTTTGTAATTTTTAAAATAATAGGCAAACTCACACAGAAGCTTCCCTCGCTGGGCTTAACATCGGATGGATATGGCTCTCTAGCTTATTTCTACTATAAGAAAAAACTAGTATGCAGAAGCATGTGTGGTGCTACAGTGTACTATGAGATCCGAGCATTAGAGGCTGGTGGATATGGCTCTCTAGCTTATTTCTACTATAAGAACAAACCTGTATGTGGAAGCATGTGTGGTGCTACAGAGTACTATGAGATCTGAGCATTAGAGGCTGGTGGATTTGTGTTGCAAAAGGGACTATGTCAAGAAGCAAATGATGTAGCCATTGGCCAACAAAGTATAGAAGTGACATATTGAATATGACAGCTAAGAGGATAGATTCGGTAAATTGAGACACAGCTACGGTCTCTGAGCATTTGGTCATTAAGGCTGGGTAGATGGAAGTGTTTGTAATTGACACTGATGAATCATTTCTCCGCAATGAAAAATACTGGGTGACTATGGAAAAGAATCCATCATGCACATGTCCCGATTTCCAAATCAAGGTAGGGGACTGGTAGAACATATTGTGCACACAAGCACCTTTATTTTGTGTATTTGCATATTTTTGGGTTAGATGCAAACCATAATATGTTCATACACATTAGTCCACATTGGAAGGTGGTGGGGATATTAGTCATCATAGCCAAATGGCATAATGCAATAAGCATAGGTTCCCCACTCCTTAGTAAAATGTTATCGAGCTACATCAATTGTCACTTGATTTTGTATCTTAAGAAGCCATCAAGAAGAAGTTATAAGCTTGAGAAGCCATCGAGAAGAAGCTATAAGCATGAGAAGCCATTGAGAAGAAGCTATAAACTCATGCTCCAGTTTGACTCTTTATTACAACATGTGGTCTGTGTAAGGCAAGGGGTAAACTGTGGTTTCAATAACCTTTTTAAGTTAACACACACCCTAATCTTTCTATTCTTTTTGGCAACGATCAATATCAGTGATATCTGCTTAATGTACTCAATTTTGTACACAAATCCCATATCGATAAGCTCATCTAGCTCTTCTTTGACCATTTGACTATACTTGGGATTCATGTGGTAGGCTCTCTATCTAAATGGTTTTTCACGGAGAGGGATAGTGTGTTTCACCACTTCCACAGTAATTCCCTTCATGTTAGTGTATTTCCAGGTGAAAAAGTCCTACCCATGAATGTGTGGTAGAAAACTAGTCTAAAGATCTTAATCTTTGCATCTTGTAGGATGCTTAAGGGTTTAGCTAGGTTTCCATCAAGCTTAACCACCACGAGGCTTGTGCCCGTTGGCACCACCATCCAAGATTGCATAGATCATCTTTCTTTTATAATGACAAGTAACACGACATTCATTTTGTTGCTTTCAAAATAGTGGCCTATCTTGCTCATGAGCACTTTTGGTTGTCCTTTAGTTTTGGTTATGGAGGAAGGGTGCTCAATGTGGCATGGCTCATCCTTCTCTTCTTCAAGTTCAGGTGTAGCTGTGTTAGTGCTTAGGTTTCCATTCATCCACTTAGATAAGTCTCTCCAAAGTCGAGGATTCCTTGTAAAAGAGAACTTATCAGAAATTAGACTTCCAAGGAGACAAGAAGGCTATGAGGCCTACTATGTCTTATAGGCAATATTCACACTCCTTGTTGGTTCATAGTAGGCTATGAGGCCTACTATGTCTTATAGGCAATATTCACACTCCTTGTTGGTTCATACTCACTCTGAGGTGGCTGCCCAGGACATGTTGCCTCTGAAGGGGATGAAATGAATTATTTTCCAATAACCTTTGAGAAAATGTTATGATAATGATGATGACCCATGGAAGGCCAACTTTCTCCTCCCACACTGATGAGTCCTCCTTCAATGCATCCTATTAGCAATGTGAGATCTAATTGGTTCCAGAGGTGGAGACTTTGGAACTAGCTCTTTTTGTGGCCTTTTGAAAATGTTTATGGGTTTGGGGATAAGATCTTTGGCATGCTCTTATGTTCCCTTTGCGGTTTTGTGATTGGTTCTAGGATCTAGGATACGCTCATGTGGGGTGAGTGGTGCGTACTCAACCACTTGCTCAAGAATAGGCTTTAACTCAGCTTGTACCTTCCTCTCACAAGCTCTTGGGCTTATTTCATTCTCTCTTTCTGTAACACATGGTTGGGGTAATCCTTAGGCTTCTTCATAAGGTTTTCATTATCTATGGGCTTCTTTTCTTTGGGAGAGTAGGTTTGGGGAGCAAGAGATTGCTTGCATTGTCTCTGTCAGAGAGTTAGTTCTCATCCAAACCACTTTAATGGTCATGATGTTGTTGTCCTTGGCAGCTGATCGCGCATTACATTTCCATGTGCTCTTTGATGTCTTCTTCTTTTAGACCTCTAATTTTGGTTCATTAGCCTTTTTAGGGGCTACGATGGCCTTTGGTCCTTGCATCTCAAGCTCTATTGAGTAAATAGATTGGGAATGAAGGTCACTAGGTTCCGGCATGTGTCCCCGCTCTCACCGGTCTTTCAATGGTCAACCGCTTTCACCGGCAAGAGGTTATGCGGCTGCATCTATTGATGAGTGCAAGCTCGGATTCTGGAAATGGACCTAAAGGCAAGCGTAGCGAAAGGCTTCCCATTATTTGACTACAGAAGTCCCGCTGGCATGGAGAACTCCATTTGGCTATTATTGTTGGCTTTGAAGTTGAAGTTGAAGCTTTTTGTTTATTAGAAGCCTTGCATGTTCCCTTGACTGCTATTCTCATCTTGGCTTGGCACCTTATGATGGCATCAAAGGGACATGTATTCCTCCTTATACACGTAACAAATTAATACTTGTCAACATGATAACAAATGCTTCTACCACTCGGGCAATTGTCACTCTATTAGGATAATCCATGTAAGCATGGTCGAATTTGCACCTATAACACGTGTCTCTATAAGGAATTAGTTTTAGGTTTGGCATGGAATTCAAAGATCTTGGAGCATTTAAGGGATTTAGTGCAAGGTATTTTTGAGAACACTTTGCAATATGGTGTGGTTCTTTACATCAAAATCATTGCATCGGTGGCTTATGCACCATATTATTAAGGTTTCTCATTCTTTGTTGTTGCAGCATGGCTTCGAACAAAGAGCAACACGTTGTGAGGAGCGTTTTGGTGATGCTTGCAAGAGGGATTAGAGACCCAAGAAGAAGCCCATGGTAGGTGTACATATGAGAAAGATTAGCTATCGGAAGCCCTTAGAATTTTACGGTTTGGTGCTTGATAGTAGATGACTAGTTACATGTAGAGGGTGGTGAAAATAAGTTGTGTGGCTGGTGATTATCATGATGATGATACATGGATATATGCATCTAACATTCACATGGAACTTTTTCATATGATAGCATAGGCTAGTTGGGAGTTTAAGTCTAAGAGGATGGTTGTGAATAGTCATAGCATGTTCATGAGGTAGGGATGATGGGAGATAACTGAGTATATATATGATGGTGTTGAGAATGACCCATGGATCGATGCATATGGATGATGCTTTGGTATGGACATAGGGAGTTGAAGAGAGCTTGGATGTATACTGATGAGAGGAGCAAGAACGAAGGATTCTCAGAGAGGGACTGAGAATGGGATTAAATTGGAAAAAACATGGTTCTTAATCGGGCGCAGAGGCGGTTATAGAGAGAAAAAGGAGTAGCTGCTAGTTGAAGAAAAAAGAGCACCAAAGAAGTGGGAGAAGCATGCTACTAGTAGTGAGAGCAGTGTGCATAGGGCAGGTTGGAAAAGGGAGAGCCTGCAACCTGGAGAGAGTAGAAGGGAGGGGGCTGAGAGTGATTTTTTTGCAACAGGTGTGGGAGGATCAAGAGAGAGGTCCCATTAAGGGTTCTTCTAGTGAAGGCAATTCCTTCCACAAAGAGCAATTTGGGTGAAGCTACACTTTGAAGTCAGCATGAGTTGAGGTCAGTGAGTATTTTCTCAGATGATCGATTTCATTGTATAGAATGATGGGTGCTAGCATGGGTATATGTGTCTATGTGAGGGTTTATTCTTATTGGTAATGGGCTTCATTGTTTTTCCTCTTACTTCTCCTATATTGGTTGTATCTCATATGGCTCTTGTTGTCGTTCTTATGGCATGATGCCATTGATGCATATGTATGAAAGCAGAGGCGATGCTTCATAATGAGTTGTATATGGTATGATGATATATGATGATATGTAGAGTTGGGTGTGTTTTGATCTGGATGATGCTGTTGAGCTGGATCAATTGTGAGAGCATCATTAGTTTGTGTTGAATCATATGAGATCTATTTTATAAACAAGTTGTTTTGGGCTAAGGTGTGTTGAAAGAGATCATTTGAGATTGAAGATCTGAGTGTTTGAGGGTCAAAGTTGGGTCAAACCCAAGTGGAGTTTGTGGGAGTTGTCATCTTGGTTAAAGGGGTTGAGGTGGCTAATTGAGTTAACAAAAGGATAGAGGTGATCTTTTGATTTGTTAGGTGCCTTAGAGTTAGTGGTTTGGAAGACCCCAGTCCTTGTATGTGCATATATCAACACTTGTGTGGTGTGTTTGGTGGTGTTATAGAGGCCATCACCAAGAGCCCTCACAATGTCTATGGGTGAAGCTTGCCCATAGTATGATACCCATCGGGATCATACTATTAGGTCTTGATGCTCAAAAGACTCATAGCTCTCTTGCTCTTGAGTTTCTATCTTCTACAAGCTATAAGGGTAGCCACAATTGCACGATCATCTTCTCCAAGCAACGGATGCTGAGAGCTCACGTTTTCTCCACCCATCCTCAGCCAAAAAGTGCACAACCCTCTAAGATTAGACTCCTCTCTTTTACTAGCAAGTGAACTCTTCACATGTGCTTGGCCACCCCTAAACCCCGCCCGTGCCTTGTCCAGAGACGATTGAGCTTTCTAAGCTCCCAGTAATTCCGTTGGCATGACATTACTCCCCCCTTAAGAGGTTTTGTCCTCAAAAACAAAATTCAGGAACCTTTTTCTGAGTGTGCTTACCTTTTCCCAACCTGCTTTTGGTCTATCCTTCCACTTGACTAAACACTCCTGTCGTACAAAGTGTTGAGTTCTTTTCTCTTGGAAATCTAAGACTTTTTCTGGTTTGTGTGGTAATAAAGGATGGGGGTTCAATAAGTTCTACTAGGATCTCTTGACTAACGAGATTACCCAATTTCGTTTTCAGTCTATTAACATGAAAAATTGGATGAACTTTAGAGCTTTCTAGTAAAGCTAACTTATAAGCAACACTGCCTACTTTTGTCTATGATCTTTGTCTACATAATGTTTAGCACGATCCTATGCTCTCTTAACATTATCTTTCGCGATTTTCATCATCTCATGGAGATTCTAAAGAAAATCTTTAACCTTTTGTATCTTTTCTTTCTCGAGTCCAACGGTCACTAGAGCTCGCGGTTGAAAACCATATATTAACATAAATGGACTAAATCTTGTTGTTGAATGTTTGGCACTATTATAAGTGAATTCCAATATGGCTAAATAATCTTCCCAATTGGTTTGTTTTTTGCTTACATATGCTCGTAGCATGTCTTCCAAGACTTGGTTAACTCTCTCGATTTGACCATCTCTTTGAGGATAATCAGTCGTACTCATACTTAGCATGGTTTCCAATATCTTGAACACAACACGCCAGAAATGACTATTAAACTTTGTATCTCTATCACTAACTATATCGGTAGGTAAGCCATATAATTGATAGATATTTTCAATGAATATCCTTGCTAACTCAGGCGTAGTCACTGTCGTTTTTGTTGAAATGAACCGACACATTTTTGTCAACCTATCTACGACCACCCAAACTAAATCGTGGCCTCTGTTTGTTTTAGGCAATCTAACTATAAAGTTTATTGAGATACTCTCTTGGGATCTCTAGTGGACTTAGTAAGCCACCTACCTTTAGGCATTCTGCTTTATTGACCTGGCACTTTTGGCATTTTAAGACATAGTCCTGGAAGTCCTTACTTAAGCCAGACCACTAAAATTGTCTCTTAACTAGTGCATATGTCTTCCGTATTCCAGGATAACTAGCACTCGGACTAGCATGACATTCATATAAAAAATGATGCCTAATGTCTGAGTTTGAAGGTATACATACTCTACCTTTGTAACGTAGGTAACCATTATCGATGGAAAAATTCTTCCAATGATTTCTTTCATCACTTGTAAGTGACATGTCTCCCTGAGACAACTCTTGAGAGACTTACCACTAGTGGAAGTGTCTGTCTCGTTAACAGGGCTATCTTTATTTATAGTCAAGGGATTCCTCTTCTCTATGACACTCCACACGCGGGCATAATGCGGATCATCAAGGCACTTCCCCTTAAGTAATTCCAAAAAAGCACTCTTAATTTGAGTAAAACTCAACTCGTTAACCATGGGCATACGACTCAAAATGAATCAACTACCACATGCTTTATTATTCCAAGAATCTTGCAATATTGCAACAATTCATAGGATCTTCGACGAGGTGGGGAAGCATGGATGCCTTCGATAGCCTTGGACGCGTGCGTTTGGTGTGGGCTGACTTTCCTATAGATACATGTCTCCACAAGGGTGCTTTAGAGGTTCCTTGGTGGAATGTTTTTTCGGGAGATACTTGTGGAGTCGGCTTTTATGCTTGCTGCAGAGTTTCTACATGCCGATGGCACTATGGTGTGCACTCTACATGCGGAGCACTTGGGGATTGCAGTGCGCGGGAGGCAGGAACTTGAAACTTCACATTGTGAAGGACTTTGTTCTTGCACATCCCGAGATATCTCTATGTCATGTCAGAAGATGGCCAAGAAGAGGTGAGTGCAGGATTATTTGGTTTTTGTGAAAGTTAAGCACAATGATTTCCTCCCTAAAGTACTTACTAGCATGTGCAAGTAGGTCTCTATTCTAGTCATCGCCATCTTCATGCACCCCAGTGAGAGTACGTCCACTCGTCCTAAGTATGATAGGCAGGGAGGCGAGGTAGCTACAGATTACGGAGGTTTTGAGGTTGGCGAATGATATCTTCTTGGAACCGAAAGTAGAGGAGGAAACCTCCCCATAACAATTGGATGCAGACGGGGATCCCATCCGATATACTGTTGAGTGTAGCGAGCCTTTTGCAAGGTAATCATGTGCACAATTCAAGTAGTGAAATCGTTATATAATCAATGTCTTAGACATTGACATCCTTTTGTACATATGGTAATTGTGGGCTTCTACTATGGTAGGTGGTTACTCGGGACGTACTGACGCGCGTTGTCCTAGATTGCTTTGCTCGTACTGGATCCATGGCTAGAGCATGCAGGACACTGTAATGACATTGCATCAACGTGGAGAGCGATGAGGTGTGCCTTAGTTCATATCTACGACCACTTGCCGCTGTGCACGATGATTTGGGTTACCAGTTTTTTAGGGATGAGGTCAGTGAGGTTGTTCGACGAGAACAACAGGTGGACATGGGGGCACTATATCTGTAAGATTCCTCCCTCTAGCTTTTGAAGTGTGCAGGTGTAAGAACCTCCCCTTCTGATCTTATAATTATTCCCCTCTCTGAAATAAAAGAAAGATCATGTTTTACCCTGTTTTGGCCTAGAGAGTGAAAATATCTAGAGGGAGGTAATCCAAAATTGTGATATTTTTGAATATGAAAACATCAAAATCTATTCATATAACTTTGAAAAGAAGAGAATCACACAAAACCAAAAAAAAAAAAGCAATGGGTCAATCCTCCTAGTGTCTAAAATGATTTTCCCTGAAACAAAAACTCAAAAAAAACTTTCCAATGTACAATTGGAATTAATTAAAAATAAGTATAAAGGACCTTAGCCTAAGGGTCCAGATTTTCAAAAAATTTTGAATTATGCTCCAATTAAGGTTCCTATGGACGAATAAGATTAATCCAAATGTAGAGAGGAGATAAATTGAAGAATAAAATAAATTTCCCCAAAAATGAGTAAATACTCACATAAGATGAAGAGTTGACTAGGGACAAGGTTTATTAGTTAAAAAAGAAGAGATATCTAGAGGAAATGATGCATTTTTGACACCTCAGTGTGGGAAATTCCCCTCGTGAGAAGGAGGCACCTATTTCACATGTGTGGAGGAGTTTTAAACTCATAAATAATGAGATATTTTCATCTCTCCTCTCTCCTTTTACCAGATCCAAAAAGTAAGCTAAACTGACCCAAAATGGTCAAAAATTGACCAAACTAATCTAGAAAATTTTAGAATCAATTTGCTTGGTTAGAGGCTCATTTTTGCCTATAAATAGAAGCCTCTCCCTTTGTAAAAGGTTAATAGTGTTTATGCACTATTACTCTACTCCTCCCCTAGAGCCAAAAACATTGAATTCACTTGATAATTCAATTGTTTTTGGCTAAATCCTCTTGTAACATCCTTTACTATATCTCAGTTGAAAGTCAATCTCTTGGAGCAACTCTGCCCATCGAGCTTTACGTCCTTTCAACTCTCTTTGACTATATAGCCATTTGATGCTCTCATGATCAAAGACTATCTCAAATCTGGCAACATATAAATAATGCATCCACTTCTTTAAGGCATTAATTATAGCATATAACTTCCTTTCATAAGCTAAATAATTTTATTAAGCTCTGTCCAACTTTTTACTTTTAAATTCAATAGGTTTCCCCCCTTGTAAGAGGACTGCTCCTACTGCATCATTACTAGCATTCGTCTCTACTACAAAGGGTTGATTCCGGATCGACAACTTGGAGATTGGGAGCTATAGCTATAGCTACCTTAAGTTTTTCAAACCTTCTTTACTGGGAATCCCCCCAAACAAAGGTCTTTCCCTTTCCTTTAAGCTGATCCGTCACATCAGAACAGCTATCTTAGCATAATCTCGAACATACTTTCTATAGAATCCAGACAAACCAAGAAAATTTTGTAAATCTTCTAAGTTTGTGGGATGTGGCCATTTCAATATGGCTTCAACTTTTGTTGGATCCATACGAATGCCATCTTTCGAGATTATGTGGCCTAAGTATTGGATTTCTTTTACAAAAAAATCACATTTACTCTCTTTAGCATAAAGTGAAGCTTCCTAAGTAACTCAAATACTTGCCGCCGTAAGTGTTCGAGATGTTCTTTCTTAATGCGACTATAGATCAGGATATCGTCTAGGAAAACCATGACAAATTTTCCTAAATAAGGTTTCAAGACAATATCCATGAGTTTCATGAATGTGGCCGGAGCTTTAGTCAAACCGAAGGGCATGACTAAAAATTCATAGTGACCAAACTTAGTTCGAAAAGCAGTCTTTTAGACATCTGCTTCTCGAATTCTCACTTGATGATATCCGGATTGTAAATTGATTTTCGTAAAGTACTTTGCTCCTTGGAGTTGATCAAAAAGCTCATCTATTCGTGGAAAAGGGTACTTATTCTTAATCGTGATTTGATTCAAACCACGGTATTCTACGCATAGTCACATAGACCCACTTTTTTCTTCACCAATAGAATTGGTGAAACCCAAGGAGAAGTGCTTGATCGAATGAATCCACTTTTAAGGTATTCCTTTAATTATCGTTCGACTTCTTGTGCTTCCTTAAAACTAAGCCAATAAGGAGGCTTACTTACTAGCTTTGAGCCAGATATTACTTCGATTGGATACTCAACATCATGGACATGAGGTAATTCATTCGGTAATTCATTTGGAAACACATCTTTAAATTGTTGTAACAATTATTGTTAATCCAATTCTAGGATTAACAAGAGCTATCGCCATTATCTTACATCAAGGAGTCACGGTAGATACACCAAAGGGTCATACATTCAAGATATGAAGCAATAGTGTCCAAAACTACAACTTGGACGGGCACTCGTAATGGTGTGACGGAGTATTTATGGCGATTCTCACCTTCAAGAGCGTGTGGTGGTAGCAAGTTAGGATGAAGTCCTACGTGATGTACTTCATGGATATATTATGAGAGTAGTCATTGTAATAGCATTAGGCCTCTTATGAGCCTAAAGTGCCCGGTCGACCACAGTTTGAGTGTGAACACTTATGGCCATGTATATAAGTGAATTTCTCTCATAATACAACTTACTCTCCCATTGTGTAATTGAGTCTTGCTCTTACTAATCCTCTTGCTAATCTCTCTCCCTAAGGCATGCTAGTGAGTGTATGTGAGTGAAGTGAGGTGAGAGGAGGGATGAGGACCCGTAATGCAACGCAATGGTGTGACAACGCTCGTGAGAGACGCGGTGGAATTGCTTCTCAAGGAGTTGTAGATCTTGGAGACCTCAAGAGTTACGAGCTCGGCCATTGGAATGATCCTCACGATAGTTGCGGTTCACCACATAATCTCTTTTTAGATGTGTTTCAAGGAGGGTTATGGTGAGCCATAACATTTTTGGCGCCGCTGTCGGGGAGCCATCCCTTGGCTTTTTCGATCGTTGTGCCTCTAATCTACGCATAACCCATTGCCCATTATCTTGATTAATGGTTTCCCATGAAAAATATGTGGATTTGATGGTGATTTGTGAGATTTGTAGAATAGCTCTCTTTTTTGTTTTTTGAAACGAATGCTTTTTGCTTAATTTTTAGATTAATTTATGTTTTTGTGGTTTTTCATGTTCTTAGGGCTTCCATCGTCGGACCATCACCCTCAAAATTCGACCCAAAAATAGAGGCAAAAAACAACCCAAAAACCATGAAAAATCGTAAAATGACGACAAGCCATATTCGGGCTACTTTTTGAGGGTCTAAACGACAAAATCACGGATGACTCAGGGAAACAAAGTTGTAGTACTCTAAAAATACTACAACTCCCTCATACAGAGTTTTTTGAAATTCCTTTGAACACCCTAAAAAAACGTGCTGCGAAACAGGAAAAAAATTCTCAGGAATTTTTTTCGTCTTGAGACAATGATGGAAAATAGGTTTTAGGACCTCTTCCATCTAGGAAATTCCTAGCATACGCTTTTTCTCGAAAAATATCTCAGACGTTCACGTACGTATAGCACCTAAGCTAGTTAGGGCAAACGGACACCCATTGAAGAGTACGCCAAGCCTTTTGAGACTCTAACGGGCTGTGGGAAAGTATAAAAAGATTTAAAAAAACTGAGATTGCTCATTAAGAAGCATTTAGGTACTCTGACATGGTCACGATAGAGGGATTGCGAGGGATCACACAAGGACTAAACCCAATGGCTGACATCTACGAGCCATTGAGATCTAGGCCACAAATTCACCTCCCAATGCCATTGGCCATGCCTATAACAAGCGTGTCATCGGGTTTTACACCCCCTATCACTTTGATCCCGCCGGTCTTTGGTCCCTTGCCTAACATTCTTGAAAATTGTATAAGTACCAACCCTTTCCTGGATGCCCACACCTTGGACATACTGACTAGTCTAGGAAGGGGGGTGGCCCAAGGACTCACTGAGTCTCTTCTAACAAGAGCACTCATATACGGCCTCAATGACTCATACAGAAATACGGTCGTACAAATTTCTAAAATTATGAGCAAATATGACAGAACAACAAACCCTGTTCAATTCATTCAAATGTTTGAACAGAGATGTGAAGCCTTTGGAAATCCTAACTGCCCCACTAAGGTACATGCGTTGAACTTATGTTTAAAGGGAAAAGCTAGTCGATGGTTCATCGCATTGATACTGGCGATCAAGACCAACTTCAAAACCTTGAAATTAGCTTTTATACATGGCTTTTCTAGACAAGGTGATCGGTGGAGTGCAGTAACAGAACTCTATATTCAATTGAGCGTCAACCAAATGAATCCATTAGAGATTTTTTCCTTAGGATAAAACTCTTGGACTCACGTTATGAGTCATGGAAAAAATTAAATGATGTTCAATTGAGGAGATGTTTCATGATGGGCTTGAAGAATAACAACTTACACAACTTGATCATTGTATCCAATCCGGAAACATTCAATCAATGTTGCAAAGAAGCAATATGTTTAGATGACAACATGCTAAAATATGAGCATGCTACGAGGTAGTCCTCATCTAAACTAAGTGAAGCAATGGCAAAAGAAAGATTGATCTCGGAATTGACATTCCCAGAAATTTATGCAGCCTTGCTTAAAACCTTACAACCATCTCTAAGAGAGGATGAAAACCTTCAAAACCAAACATCCTTAATGCCTCTAAAAGTGAGGAGCGAAATGCCTTGTGTTGAATGCAATCACTATACGACCATCCCAATCCTCATTGTGCATACAAGGCACCTGTCCTTCTATATTGCATATACTGTAAAACCTTTGACCATGAGACTAAAAAGTGTCCCACTTCATCCACACGGGCTCAAAACCTCCATCTTCCGTGCACCAAACAGAAACAGTCCAAAGGGTAGAAACTACTTTAGGAAGTAATTAATCGAACACTTCAGTGTTTCTATTTATCATGGACCTCACAAGGAGGTAGACTGCACAGTTTGGAATACTTCCATGCCCATAGTCACTAACACCTTGCGACCAATGTGTGAACGATGTGGCATTGATCACATGTTCCAAGATTGCCCAAGACGAGTTGCTTCAATGCAACTTGTCTCACAAAATACAACTCTTAACATCTTAAGTGTACAAAGGGGATGACCTCGTGACGAGGAACATGAGATGTTGAGTTCAGAGTTTGACATGATAGACCTATATGTGGATGACCTCAACAAGAGAAGATCGGCAGTCTCATAGGAGATGTTGAGTTCAAAGTTTGGCATGATAGACCTTGGGCTTATGCATTTTTGGGAATTGAGGTCTAGCAAGAGTTAGATTACTTAGCAAAAGAATGCAAGAGAAATTCTGATGGCATTTGGCATGGCTAAGTGCAAGTCAATGGTTATAACAATGAAGGTTGATGCAAAGCTATCTATGGTGGAATATGCTTCTCCACTTGTGGAAAATGAAGGAGTATAAGAAGTTGGCGGGGAGTTTGATCTTTTAATGCAATACATAGCTTAACATCAACTGGTGTTTGTTATAGTAAGTTCTTAAATTGGTCCCAAGAAAACCAATAGAAGGCAAGGATGCATGTGTTGAAATATGTCAAAAATACTATTGGGCATGACATCACTTATAAATCAGGCAATTCCTTGATTGGATTTTGTGACTTAGATTGAGCAGGAGATTGTGATAGCAAGAAATCTATTTCTAGTTACTATTTTCTTATTGGGTCTGGAATTACATCCTAGATCAATAAGAAGTAACCTACAATGGCACTTTCTTCTACACTTTGGTCAAGTACAAGGCAACATGCTTTGCTTCATGTGAAGTAGACTAGTTGAGAAGAATCTTAGGAGACATGGGTGTTGCTTAGAAGGGAGCGACAGTGTTGCATGGTGAGAACTTGGCGTTTTATGCTTGCGTGAAGCACATTAAGATATAGTATCATTATGTACGTGGGCTGATTGTAAGGGGGTTGCTACACTACCAGTCCAATCATCATCTGTGTACCCATGTAGCTATATCTCTATGCTAGCCTCATAGAAAAGTCTATAATCAACTGTGGACTTTAGCACGACGCAATAGGAAGATCTAAAGATATCTTCAAAGGATAAAAGAAGTAAAACCTTCTACCATATCGGATAAGTACATCTAAAAAGCAGTTAGACTGGAAGATATACTCTTGATTGTAAAGATAGAGACACGTTAGACTCTAGAAGATACACTCTCAACTATAATGATACTCTGGAAGATACACTCTTAACTGTAATGATAGAGACACTACTATTATGAAGCCTCTCCTTTTAAATCAAGTTTCAATATCCAAAAGTAAGTCTATATGTAGGAAAACAAATCTAAATATGCAATGGTAAAAGTGGCAAACGAGTTGGTGATGATGGCACAAGAATAATTGAAGGTAAGCGGCCAAAATTACCTTATACCACAATCTTAATGTGGATATGCTTGAAGTTCAATTTGTGATGGCAAAAGTGCCAAAGGAGTTAGTGATGATGGCACAATTTGTGATGGCAAAAGTGCCAAAGGAGTTAGTGATGATGGCACAAGAGCACTTCAAGGTAAGCAGCCAAAATTACCCTAAATTACAATCTTATTGAAGTTCAATTTGCAACATTCGTCACATGGCCAATGAGTGTCCATGCTTAAAAGCTAAGATGTTTTTTTTTCAAATTTACGATAGAGTGGAAAACCATGACAAACAAAAATGAATGTATGAAGCTAAGAGGAAACCCATAAGGTTCACAAAAAAGACCACAATTATAATTTTAATAACTTTTACGAAGGGCTAGGTCTATATGTTTGAAATTTAATTTGAAATGGTGATCACATGGTTGATGAGTGTCCATACTCAAAAGCTAATAGTTTTTATTTTGTCAAATTTGCAAAAAAGTGAAAAACCATGACATAGAAAAATGTATTTATGAAGCTAAAAAGGAACCGATAGCTCCATAACAAGGTCCACAAAGATCATGGTTACAATTTCAAGAACCTTTACAAAACCTTTACGAAGGGCTAAGTCATACCCATAAGGCATGTATGGTGACCCACCTAGGGTACCCATTCCACTACAAGTCTTTTCTTAGAAATATAAAATAGCTCCAAAATCCAACATATAAGGGGAACTAGTAGATGGTGAGAGTTATGATGATAGGAGCAAGACACAATAATGTCTACCATTATAGGAGGATAAAAGAGGTAATTATTATACATCCTTGTGTACGTAACCTAAATAATCAGAGTTTCCAAATGCCCAAATAAGATAAAGCATTGGTAATTTCAACCATTATTTAATGATTATAGAGTAAATGCCATATCTATAAGGATCGTCCCATGAGTGCATCTTCTACAACCCCATGCAAGGATTACATATTAGCTAATTAGCTACATCAATTACCCCATTAGGCCATCTTCTTTAGATTTAGTTACATAATTCCCAAATCTCTACCTTTATCAACATACTTGGAGTGGACAATGAGTGATAGATAGGTGGAATTACTTTTATTAACAGATTATGTTGATGGTGTAATTGAAAGAATGAATTTTTTCCTTTGTTAGTTAGAGGACTTCAAATTTATGGATCCTTTATCTCAAGCAAAGCAAAAAGGGCACTCAATGTAGGGCCACAAATGAACAACAAATGTGATAACAAATCAGTGTGCTTCATTTTTGGGATTTTTCAAATACAAGGTTTGATATTTGGACATGGCTACAACAACCATCCTTGCAAGGAGATAAAAGTTTTTTTGCGAGATATGAATGATAAATCAAAGCATATGTCAAATGGACTTCTTAACAAAAGCTAGACTAAGATGACTCTCAAGTGAGTAATGTGGCAATGTGTGTGATGATGTGGCACACAATTGTTTATGATGATGTTGCACACAATCATGTGGGGTGTATGTGATGCTATGTCGTCACACAATTGTGTGGTGTGTGAGTAATGTGGCAATGTGTGTGATGATGTTGCACACAATCATGTGGGGTGTATGTGATGCTGTGTCACACAATTGTGTGGTGTGTGCATGTGATGAGGATGATGTGACATACAATTATGTGGGGTGTGTGATGATACGACACATAATTACATGGGGGGGTGTGATAATGTGGCATATAATTATGTGCAAGTGTGTGATAATGTGGCACATAATTATGTGCAAGTGTGTGATAATGTGGCACAAAATTACGTAGAGGTGTGTGTGACAATCATCTCCCTAGCTCTATTTCCTTCCCATGCTCATATTTCACTCCACTATAACTTGAAATCTCATCCCAAAGCTTGCTCCTTCACTCATAAGAAGTCATTTAGAGCTTCTCCCACTCACACAAACTTCAATTTGCAAAAAAAAAAATGTAAACCAATAATATAAGAGCTCATATGAGAGCTAGAACACTCACAAGTAACATGGAAGCTAGAAATTCCAAAGAAGCACCACACATAGAGAGTAATGAGAAGCACTCACAAGAGGAAAAGAGGGATAGAGAGAGCTCCTAAAATTGAAAATAGCACATAAAAGTGAAAATATTTTGATTATATATAGCTTAAAGTATGAGAATTAACACTTGTTCGCTACCCAATCTATAGTCTAGGCTATGAGAATTAACACTTGTCCGCTACCAAAGTCATTTGTTCTATAGTCTAGTATTTAAATCCTTATTCTCCTAGCTTCTAAAGCAATAAATACGATCTAAGCATGATCTAAGAACATCCTTAAGAATTTCGTGGTGCCATTATGGGTGCAGAACATTACAATTACCCATTTATAAGGCTTAATTCCGGTCTTTACGCATTGGGCACCGGATTTTTGTTGATGACTTGTAATCCAACTTGAATCACCATATTTGAACTTTTTATTTGTGTCTTTCACAATGTGGACCCGTCTTGAGTGCTCATCCATTAATTAGACTTACATGTGTGCTTAAGTTTTTTGCTAAAGCTCTCTTTCTATTACCTATCAATCTTGTAGTTGGTCAAAGAATTAATTGGGTTAATTGTTTTTCCTTGCATCCTTAGAATCATTGGCATTGACGTTTGACTCTCTTGACTACTATTGATTTGGTAAAATAATTGATTGGTTTAACAAGATCCTAAGGTCATGATATGCCACCTATTATATAGCCCCTAAACCCTGTTGGAATTAGGGTTGCAGGAATGCACACACAACTTCAAGAAGATGAGGAAGCTTGAGCACAACACAGTAGTGTATTATGAGTGCCAAAAATGAAAGATAACCAGCCCTAGAAGATAATGGGCGTATATACAATGCACGGGGGAAAAAACCTCCTAGTGAGGGAAAAAGTGCCCCGGCGGTCCTAAGTGTGTTCACACACATCACTACTATAATATGGTAGCAAATCCCCCCTGGAGTGATGCGGTGAACAAGAGCTAGCACTCATGTATAGGGAAGTGTCTAGCTATGTGGACGAATCCACAAAAGGGAGTAAGCCCAAAGCTTTGCGAAAAGCTTCGAACTTCTCACGAGGCAGAGCCTTTGTGAAAAGGTCTGCAAGGTTATCCTGTGTTGGCACATAAGCCAAACTGATCTCTCCTGCAGAGAGTCTCTCCCTGACATAATGGTAGTGCACCTCAATGTGCTTCGTACGAGCATGGAACACTGGGTTCCGCGCAACTGCCAATGCGCTCTGACTGTCAGTGAAGATGGTGGTGGCAGATGGCTGCCCAACACCCAAATCAGCCATAAGGCGTCTGAGCCACACACACTCAACCGTAGCTGTGAAAGCTGCCCTGTACTCAGCTTCACAACTAGAAGTGGCCACAGTAGGCTGCTTCTTGCTCAACCATGATATGCATGAGCTTCCAAGCATGAAGCAAAAACCACTCGTGGACACGCGTGTGTCATAACAACCAGCCCAGTCAGAATCTGAAAAAGCATGTAAATCTGGCGGCAATGATCCCCCCTTGGGATAAAACAACCCAAGATGCCGAGTACCACTCAAATAGCGAAAGATACGCTTCACTGCCTGCCAATGCTTAATGCCTGGGCTATGCATAAATCTGCTCACCTGTGAGACTGCAAACTGAATGTCTGGCCTCGTAATGCATACATAAATGAGGCAACCAACAGCTGTCTGATAGAGTGTGACATCAAAGTGATCTCCAGCATCATGAAGACTCAACTTCAAACCTGTCTCCATTGGAGTAGCAATAGGCTTGCAGTCTTCAAGGCCAAATCTCCGCAACAATGTTTCAATATACTTTGTCTGACACAAAGCAATACCTCCATCACACTGCTTAAATTGTATCCCCAAATAATGATGCAAATGCCCCAAATCTGACATCTCAAAAGAGGCATTCAAATCAGCCTTAAAATCAGCAATATGACTCTCATTTGGTCCTGTGAGCAGCATGTCATCGACATAGAGAGCAATGATTAGATGTACACCATCCACACGTTTAACATACAAAGTGCTTTCTGTTGGACTATTCTGAAACCCATGTGCAGTCAAATATGCATGTATTTTTTCATACCAAGCTCGTGGAGCTTGCTTTAAACCATATAAAGCCTTTTTTAACCTGCACACTTTGTTTTCCTGCCCTCTTTGAACAAAACCACGAGGCTGCGATACATACACCTCCTCATGCAAATCTCCATTTAAGAACGCAGTCTTTATGTCCAGCTGATGTACATTCCAACCATTATGAGCTGCTAATGCACAGATGCTACGAACAGTGGTCATACGACATGTGGGAGCAAAAGTCTCATCAAAATCAATGCCCTTCTCTTGAGCATAACCTTTTGCAACAAGCCTAGCCTTATGGCGATCCACTGTGCCATCAGGCTTACGCTTCAATTTGTATACCCACTTAGTGCCAATGGCCTTCTTGCCAGGGGGCAAGTCACATAAAGACCATGTACCATTCTTCATAATAGCATCGTATTCTGCTTGCATAGCAGCCATCCAATTTTCTGAACTTTGTGCCTCATCAAATGAAACAGGCTCACTTTCATCGCACATACTAGAAACAGCCAATGCATAACAATCTGACGCATAAGAGGCACCATGAGAGCCAGAACGAGTGCGACTAGACAAAGGGGCATCCAACTTGCTGTCATGCAAAGTCTGCACCAGCCATCTAGGCATATTCCTAGAGCCCTCAATCTCTTGTCTCTCATCCTCAAGTGCATCATGCACATCTGCATCAGATATAGGCTGATCTGTGCCATCATTTAAAACCTGCATAGGCTGAAAAACTGCCTCATGAGGTATTGCACTTGACTGTGCACCACTGAAAAGAGGCAACAATGTATCATAGACATCACGTGAGCTGATATCTGTCTCCTTAGTACATGAAACCAAGGGCTGAACTGCATCTTCCACAAATACAACATCACGGCTAACCAAAATGCGCTTTGTCTGTGGATGATACAAACGATAGCCTTTGCTCTCAGCACTATATCCAACAAAAATACATTTGACAGCTTTGTCATCCAATTTTCTGCGATGTTGCACAGGCACTAATGCATATGCCAGGCAACCAAAAACACGTAAATGGCCAACAGATGGCTTGCGGCCATGCCAAGCCTCATATGGAGTGACAACCTGTAATGCTTTGGTGGGACACCTGTTTAGTACATAAGTGGCACACATGACAGCCTCAAGCCAAAAACCATGTGGTAGACTTTGACTCTTAACCATACATCTTGCCATTTCCATGAGAGACCTGTTTTTTCTCTCAGCCACACCATTTTGCTGTGGTGTATACGGCACTGTACATTGGTGTTTTATCCCACGCTCAGCCAGAAATGCATTAAATTCTGAAGACATATACTCCCCCCCTCGATCTGAACGGAGGGTGCCCATCTTACTTTCTGACACATTTTCAGCCATAACCAAAAACTGTTTGAAGCACAAAAACACTTCGGACTTTGCCTTCAAAGGATATACCCATGCATGCCTGGTAAAATCATCAATGAAAGTCACGAAGTAAAGGTAGTTTTCAAATGATGGAGTTTGCATGGGACCACAAACATCACTGTGAACAAGCTGCAATCTGCGTTCAGCTCTCACTGATCCATCTTTGGGAAAGGAAGCACGCTGCATTTTACCCAATATGCAGCCCTCACAAACATGCTTGACAGGTGCCTCAAGCTTAGGCAAAGAAGACACCATTTCAGATTTCTGCAGGCGCAGCAAACTTGCAAAATTCAGATGACCAAAACGTGCATGCCACAGTTTTGCATCTGAAATAGCCTGCGTATCCATAATAGCACATGCTGAATCCTCTACACATTTGCCATCCATATTGAGCTTATACAGCCCTCGACATAGTGAACCAGATGCTACAATGTTGTCACCACAAGAGAGATCATGAACAGTACATCTGTCATCCACAAATTTTACAACCAAACCTGTTTTGGCAAATGCGGAGACTGACAGCAGATTCTTTTTGATCCCTGGCACATACAATGCATCAAAAAGTGTAAAGGTGTTGCCATTTGCAACATTCAGCACAATCTGTCCAACTCCTTCAACGGGATAAGAGGAGTTATTGGCACAAGTGACAGTATTCCCTGTGGGAGCAGACTCAAGGAAAGTGAATAAACTGCGCTGCGAGGTGATATGCTTAGTGGCACCACTGTCAAAGTACCATACATCTGAATCTACTGCAGACATACATGTGTCATGCAAAGATGGGTCATAACTGCACTGCGCATTGAATGCCCATTCTGTATCTAGCACAACATTAGTAGATTCATTGTTAGAAGGAGAGGCATCTGCAACAGCCATACCAGCCTCTTTCTTCTTAGCCTCTTTCGCAGCCAGCTTAGGACACGCTTTGATGACATGATCATTTCCCTTACAGTACTTGCAAAATGTCTTCTGTTTGTCACCCTTCTTCTCATCTTTGTCTTCCTTCTTTGGTTGCGCAGCATTTGCAGATTTCTGCTTACTAGAAGAAAAGCCAGCTTTACCTTTCCCGCTTCTCTGACTAGCAACGAAAGCTTGATCTGCGACACGCATAATATTCCTGTTTTGCCTTGACTGGTCTTCTTGCAGCAAAACAGAAACTAACTCCTCAAATGATAAGGCATTGGGATTGCCTTTCATCATCAAGCGAAGAGTGGAAGCAAAACCCTGATAAGAATCTGGTAGATCATTCAAAACAGTCTGCACAAGTGAACTGTCTGACAGGATTTCATCTGCAGAAATGAGCTGCTCTTTGAAATCCTTGATCTTTGTCAAAAAGCTATCCATAGAATCACCTTCGTTCATATGCTCACTCTCCAACTGTTTTCGGAGATAAGCAACACGAGCCTCATTTCTTGCCTGATACAATGTGGCAAGTACATCCCAAGCATCCTTAGAAGTCGTGCAGGAGCGAATATGTGGGATAATGGTACGTTTGACAGACAGCGCAATCAAGGCATGAGCCTGCGCATCTCTACCATCCCAACGAATCTGCTCTGCTGAAAGTGGTGGTTCTCGAACAGCTGCAACAACACTTGTGCCTGCACCATCATCAACAGTACCTGTTTCTGATGTGTTTGCAGCATTCCCAGCCACAATAGGACGTGCATCAATACCCTGCACAATGTTCCATAACCCCTTTGCTACCAATACATGTCGCATCATATATGCCCACAATGGATAGTTGGTGCCATCCAACTTATCCTCAGCAGCCAACATGCGGAATACATCATTGTTGTCAGCCATGGCCAATGACTGTACTACTAGATGTAAATGCTGTCTGTAAGAGGTAAACCTGTATAAAATCGACCTGTGCTATGTAGCACAGCCCAAAACAGACGAATGGGCACCTGTCCTGCAGATTTTAATCTTGACAGAAAATCTGCACAGTAGGACGATTTTGCCTGCGCAGTACTTGGAATGCAAAAACGGAGGGCGAAATGACTTCAGATCAAAATTCTGAAAAAAAACAAGCCCTACGGGCTCTCCCACGGCATATACTAACCTGCAGACGCTCGTGAAACCTCGTTGCAATCGGAGGAGATGAAGCGGCAGGTGCCGGTGATGCTGCCCGGGAGGAGGAAGCCTGCTCTGATACCAATTGTTGGAATTAGGGTTGCAGGAATGCACACACAACTTCAAGAAGATGAGGAAGCTTGAGCACAACA
This sequence comes from Cibotium barometz, assembly GCF_041138505.1. NCBI lineage: Eukaryota > Viridiplantae > Streptophyta > Polypodiopsida > Cyatheales > Cibotiaceae > Cibotium > Cibotium barometz. Next base: position 16,840,795 of record NC_141108.1, on the reverse strand, counting down.
CAGTAGTGTATTATGAGTGCCAAAAATGAAAGATAACCAGCCCTAGAAGATAATGGGCGTATATACAATGCACGGGGGAAAAAACCTCCTAGTGAGGGAAAAAGTGCCCCGGCGGTCCTAAGTGTGTTCACACACATCACTACTATAATATGGTAACAAACCCATCCAAGATTGTACACCTCGAACCCTACCACCATTTTTTTAAGAGACACAATGGGTACTGATTCCACTTGTCATAAGCATTGAACTTTTTTAAGTTGATAGTAATGCAAAGATCCTTATTGTTTTTTAATATAATGATAAATAGTGAAACCCATTTTGATTGCTAACCATTGAAAAACTCAACAACTTATAGTTTCTTATTTTCCTATTTGATGGTTTTTTTTGTTCCTTATATTGGTTTATTATAATAATGAGCTATTAGATTTTCATTGGTATCATATAGATTACTACCTTTGGTAAAATTCCTTTCATATCTTTGTAGCTCTAGGTAAACAAATTCTTATACTCTATAAGCAAGGCTTTAAGATCTTCTAGCTTATAATCATGTAAGTCCTCCTCCACATAAATTAGCTTGGGATCTTACCCAAACAATGGTAATTTTTCTTCCTTGGTGCCATTGTAGATGGCATCCTTAAAAATTCTCTTGGATTTAGGCACGACTATAGTGACACTATCTTGTTTTTTTCTTTTGCAATACATTGGAAAATAAAGCTTCTTGTCCTTTTTGCCAAGCTTAAAGTTAAGGACCTTGATGAAGTTAATATAAAGGAATCTAGCATGATCAACACCTTAATTAAGATCTTATATCTCCTTTTAGACTTCCATGTATCTATCTCCTATGGGAATATGATACTATATCCTTTGTCATTAAAAAAATCTCTTTCACCTCCTTATATTCAATCTCAATGTCTACTACTTCCATCAATTTTTCCTTGTTAACCATTTCTTCTTGGGGAAGAAGTCATCCACATCCACAATTCTTAAAGATCTTCAAACTTTTCCTCCTCAGATGGCCTCCTTAGATGGATGTTATTTGTCTCGGCCATGAAAGACAAAACACGTGTGCCCATTTGGACCCCCATTTTTTTGTGAATTCACTCCCTTCTTAGGTGATAAAAGTATCCTTTGTCCACTTGGACTTTAGGATTAGGTGGAACCATGTCCTTTTTTTGGGTTTTATGGCATGTCTTCTTTTACATTTTATAGCACGCCCCCTTTGAACCATAAGTTCATCTCCATGTCAAGCTTCATGAGTAAGAAATGAAGTTTATGGTGATGCATTCACAGGGTATATCAAAGACCCGAACCACCATTGGTTTTGACCCGAACATGCAATTTTATCTTGACTTTGTTTTTTTAGTTACACCTAATTCTTATCCTACTCAAGGATTACCATTGGTGTCCTAAGCCATGAGATTACATCAAGGTTGGAAAAATGTTAGATTAAGGGAGTACACACATCAATGGGAGTTTTGAACCCGAATTGTTTTATTCTCATTGATACATCCCCCATTAATCTCATCACCCAAACTCTTTCTTGATTTAGTAAGTTTGATGATAAAGTTTATTCTCACAAGTTTCACATATAAATCTTGAGTGATCACATTAACTTCAAAGTGACTATCTAATATGGTTGTGATATATATAGAAATTATTTGTACTACTGCATTAGAAAATTTACTTTGAAAGAGTCATTTTGCATGCCTTTTTATTGGATTGGAAAACATTTAATCCACCTCCTCTTCTAAGGCTAATGTGTTTATAGATCCATCCTATTACTTTAGTAACGTCCTCAACATTGGGTTGTTCTTAAACAATGCTACCAAGGGATCATTCATTATCTTTAAGCAAGGAAATTGTGCTCTTGCTCTCCCTCTATGGCTTCCCATGGTTGATACGTTTCTAGTTATGAAATTTGACTTGTAGATGTAGGATCACATTCACGTGGGATGGCAATGTTGTCCACCCTCTTCCTCATATTTTCCTATCTCTTATTCTCTTATGGTGTTTTTTTGGGGAAGTGAATTAAGGTTTGCCTCCTTGAGGATATAGTATTTTACCTTGAGATTTACCAAGATGAGATGCATATTTTTCTCTTATGGTGTTTCTTGGGGAAGTGAATTAAGGTTTGAGTCCTTGAGAATATGGTACTTTACTTTGATATGGGATGCCTAATTTTCTCAATGGGCATCTTTGGATATGTTTCATTGCTTTATTTTAAACTCATCAAGATTTAGGGTATTTTACCTTGAAATGCCTATTTTATCAATGGCCATGTTTGGATATGTTCCATTACTTAATTTTGAACTTATTAATTTCCTTTTTAATTTAACAAGTTGCCCAAATTCAATGGCGGCCAACTTTGGATATGTTCCATTACTTACTTTTTGAACTTATTAATTTCCTTTTTAATTTAACAAGTTGCCAAAATTGTACCTTAAAATGCCTATTTTATCAATGGCCATATTTGGATATGTTCCATTACTTAATTTTGAACTTATCAATTTCCTTTTTAATTTAACAAGTTTCCTAGATTCAATTTTCCTTATTTTGGCATTGAGTGCTACTCTAGCACATCATTTCTACTTTCTATGGATTTTTTTATTCACCCCTAATATATTGCATCGACTTGTTTAAGATCCACCTTCTTGGTTGTATCACTTTCAACTTGTTGTTTGTGCTTTTGCATACATACGTGCTTAGTGACCAGACCATTTTTAAGTTTGGTTGTCCTAGTATGAAAACTAGTCACTTCTTGTATATAGGTAATTTTTGGCACTAAGAAATACACAATCATCATTCCCTTATAATATAATACTTGTGAGCTCTTCTCTTCTCTATTCTTGCTCGTATGTATGCTATTGCTTGCTTGATGGATGTATGCTAGATAGGTTTATTTGTTGGTTTCCCTCTTGTATTAGCTTCTTCTTCTTCTTCCCACACCTTTTGTAAAAGAGAAGGCTAGTCTCGTTCACATTCATCTAGGTAAAGAGAGCTCTTCATTCACCCCCTTAGCAAGGAGTATTCTAGAGTGATAATGGAGAGAGGGTGTGACAAATGAACTAGTACACCCATGTACAGAATTGCATTATTGTGGCTCGAAGGTAAGACCTAAGGACACATGATTTTACAAAGGCTAAAATATAAGCTCTTAACCTGAATATATTTGGTAGCACACAAACGAGGACTAGCCTAGGGCTTAGCTCCGTTCATCCATCCATTCTAAGCTATTGGGATCACCCAATATTTCTCACTATTGATTAGGAGATCACACTCTAAAAAATATACGGTTTTGGAGCTTTGGATGTGTTAGTTTATTGTTCTTTATTTAGTTTTGAGGTTTGTTGCATTCTACTTTCATATCTTGGAAGGGGAAAACCTTGATTTCATTAGCCTTTGCATAATTTTGAAGCCCATAATGCTTTGATCTTGTTACATTAAACCAAGGAATGGCTTAGTAATTATAATTAGGAATGGAATCCACTTTGAAAACATAAGCATTGAGCTCCATTAGTTCGTTAATTATTGTTCATGTATTTCATATTTGTTCATGCATTATTGTAATTATAGTTTAAAAGCATGCAAAATTAATAAAAATAAAAAAATACTTATATAACCACTATTAACTAGGCTTAGGAATCTTAATCACCCCTTATCAAGTCTAAAAAATCTCAAAAAGTCCAAAAATCAGGACAAACCAGCTCTTGGGTTAGGAGATGGGAGCCCAGAGTCCCATAAAAAAATACATGAGTCAACACATGTGAGCCGTGAGTCTAGAGACATGAGCTGTGAGTTTGGAGGTGCGAGCCCAGAGTCCCAGAGTCCCCAAAAAAAAAATGAGTCAACACATGTGAGCCGTGAGTCTAGAGACATGAGCTATGAGTTTGGAGGTGTGAGTCTCAAAGTTGTGAGTCTAGAAGGCGTGAGTCTAGAGGTGGGTATACCTAATATTGTACCAACCAATTGTTACTGCCTTCTTGAAGACTTGTATAAACATACCTACACATGTATACCAACTATAATTTTTCAAAAAAATATTTTCCTTTGTTATTGGGACACATGGTCCTTCGAACACTAGAATCCTTTGGATCTACCTTAAATGAGTAGCTATGGGAAGAAATGAGCTAATTAAACAAAGACGTGAGTGGACGAACAATGGAGCCCCTAGAAACAAGAGCTGTTTATGGTCCTTCGAACACTAGATTCACCAACTAGATTTGTAAATAGTGTCATACACTTTGTGAAAAGGGAATTCAACCACCCTATCTTTGGGTGAAGCTCTAGTGAAGGAGTGGGGGTAAGACTAGGAACCTCAAGATCCGCTCCCTCTCAAAGTGGTCAAACTATATTGCCATAATGTTTCAAACATTTAATATCAATCCTGAGCTGGTTTTATCCCAAGCTGACCATGGCAAGTAGCCAACAACCACAGTTATAATAATCGAAAGATGTCTCTTTCTTGTACCATTAGGGACAAGTGTTCCACAAAGCACCTAAAAATAAGCATAGACTGTGTAAGTAGGAGTCCAACTTTCCACAAGAACCCATTATAGAAGTTTCTTCACAAACCAAGTTCTAGTTCTTTTCCATTTAGAGAAGGAATATAAAACATAGGGAAAGGTAAGGAGCCAATGCTTGAGATCCACAAGGGTATTTACATAATGTGTCCTTGAGCCTGCAGCCTAAAAGCCAGGCTGGCATAGGACAAATGCCATTGGGAACCACACAGCCCAATCCCATGGACACAAAGTCCCAAACCCCCTAAAAGAGAGGCTTTCCCTTACATTGCACCACCACTTGAATATGCAAAAAGACATGCTTAGGATGGGGTTTGAAATTGGAAGAGGGGTTGTACAAACATAACACCTAGAGTGGGAAAAACCAAGCCAAACCACATCTTAAGGATGATGATCAAATTTGATAGACGCAGAGAAGTTCAATCAAATTTGTATTCCATGGAAAGGATTAACCATTCCAGCAAGATCTATTCATTCAGACTTTACCTTGAAGGCAAAGCAATGGTTTAGGTCTCTAAACCCACTTGAAAAGGCCAATTACCATGTTTTAAGACACACCTTTATCATGGAATTCTCACCCAATGGAGCCCCTTTGCACACATCTATTACCTTAGCAAGAGGAGGAAGAGAAGACAATGCGGTACTATATTACTAGAACCAAGTATCTGCACATGAGTATCTCTACATAAGATTGAAAGTATAGAAAATTTATAACTCATTGATTGATTTATGATTGCTCTCAAGAGAAAAAGACTTCACGATCATCTCTATAGGTCTAGACACTACATCTTTGATGAATGTTACCATGAGGTAAATGACCTAGTAGACCTTGTCCACCTCTGGTACTACCACCTCAACCTAGCACACTCTTGCTGGTGTCGTGACAATGGAATCACTGGGAGCCTAGAGAGCTCAACCATCTAGACAACGCACGGGGTGGGGTCAACAACGCACGGGGTGGGGTTAGGGGAGAAAATTCGACCGATTATACGAACTCAAGGGGTGACCGGGCAGTAATAAGAGTGGTTGGGCCCAAGTGAAGAGTTAACTTGCTAATAAAAGAGAGGAGTAGTCGTAAAGGCGCACAGCCTACGTGGTGTAAGAGGGGAGGAAGCATAATCGCACTCTCTCTTCCCGTTTGCAACCAGTCAACGCAGTCGCCTAGGCCCTGGTTCACCCAACGAACGCTGACAAAACAGACTGTGGAAGAACATTATTAGTCCACCTCCTAATACCAGGGCTAAGATTGCACACTCATAGAAGAAGTTCGTATAAGCAGAGGTTCCGGGCGGCCGAAGCGGACTTCCTCAGGGGCGGCATTACAGCTTGAAGTTAATTCTAAAAAAAGAGAGAGAGCGCGAGAGAGAAAGAGAGAGAAAGAAAATCAAATAACCTTACAAAGGTTTATACCTTTTTACCACCCAAGAGTCTGTTCCCACGGTGGACTATTCAAGTGGAAATTTAGAACTTTCTTGCGAAGATTAGGAGGTGCTTCATAAACAACGACAATTCTCAGATTTTCATATCCATCGACAATTTCACTTCGAGCTAGCAATCCGGTTGATTTCTAAGAGCTTGGACTTAAGGTTGCTGCTTGTGTTTATTCTCGTGCATTGCATTTAGAGGGTCCATATGGAATCTAATAACCATAATGAGTCTGTAAGTGGAGATCCTAGTCATTTGTCGGACACGAAAAAGGCAGTGGCCAATCCTGATGTCACGATAACAGATATTGATCTTCTTGATGATAATTTGGTCAGCACCAAACAGTTTAAGACTCTAGAGTCCTGTAATTTGGACATTAAGGCCAAGTATGATAAGATACTTCTCTTTCTTCAAGAGTTAAAGGATAATATACAAGCTTCTACCACTATAAGTGCTTCAATGGGAGGGATGTCAGTGGCTCCCGCCCAAGGGGGCAACATGAATGTCGGTACATCTCACTCTAGAGATGTTGTTGCTATTTTAAAAGATCTGAAACCTCTGACTTTCAATGGAGAGGAGAAGGAACACAATAAAGATGCAATCAACACTTTTTTACAAAAGTGGTAAGATTTGCATCGATTGCGCCAAACTCTAGAGGAGATTTTAGCGCTTGAAGCGAGCTTAACTCTAGGAGGTAGAGCATATAAGTGGTGAATGTGCTTGGAGTCCAGAACTCGGCCTACTACATGGGTTGAATTTGAAAGTGCATTTATGAAGGAGTTTCTTCCTGAGAATGAGATGGATCATAATTGGAAAGCGTGGGACAATTGTAAGATGATAAATCTCACATTGACTCAATATATCTCCAACTATAGAGAAATAATTCTCAAGTTGAAAGGAATTGATGACTTTCAAAAAATTCGTGGATCAAACTCGGACTATAAGAATAAAGTTAAGCAAAATGAGCCAAAAACTTTAGAAGAAGCAATTAAGTTTGCTTAGATTTTCGACGACACTGTCGAAAAGAAAAAGCGTGCGCAGAATGCACAATAGTGTGTCCGAGGGTTCCAACAACAAGCACAGGAAGGTCAAAATAAAAGAAAGGGACCTAACCAAAAGCATGACCAATTTAAGAAGACTAAAGGACCACAAAAAATTTTGAAGCATGAAGATTTTGAAAGATCTAAAAAAGAAAATTTATGTTTTCACTGCACAAGAACGGGTCATAGTAAGCTACAATGTCCTAAACTTAAAGAAAATGAGAAGAATCAGGGTTATCAAAGTAAAGAAAAGCAAGTGCACACTATTCAAGTGCTCACTCTAGAGACTTCTTGTAAGTTTAAAGAGGTTCAAGTTTATCATGTTGATTCTACTCATGTGTGTTATGTCACGTCATCGATATGGGTGCCAACATTTGGACCACATGAGTTGGTTCGAATATATGGTCATGTTAAAGGTCACAAGGTATGAGTTATGATTGATGATAGTGCCACACACAATTTCTTAAACTATACTTTAGTCAAGAAATTAAAGTTGCCGGAAAGCCCAAGTGACCATAAGTATATGGTTTCTTTTATTAACGACTATGATAAAGATGTCTGGGATACAATAGTTCGTGATGTCCCATTAGTCATTCAAGGTCATGAGATGCATTTGGATTTTTAAGTTATGCATATCACTCAAGCAGATGTTATTCTAGGTTGTGAGAGGTTATATAACATTGGTCCATCCTTGTCTAGAAGTTATTTGCATAATTCTTTTGAGTCTGAAGTAGATGATAAGAAAGTGCGTTTGTAAGGTGAACATGATGTGCCCTCCTCACCTCTTATATGCTCTATGGAACTCAATCGCCTTGTACAAGCTAATGAAGTAGAAAACATCTTTTTGTGCTACATGATTCTTGATGATGTTATTTCCTTTTCCGCATGTGAAAACATAAGTGGTTTGAGTGAGCATAGTGTTTACATGACTTCTTTTCAATCAAAGCATGTTAATAATAAAATAGTTAATGAATCCTTAAAGCAATTGTTATGGCTCACCCTAACCCTCCTTGAAACACATCCAAAAAGAGATTACCTGGTGAACCATAATTGTCGTGAGATGAGGATCTTTCCAATGGCCGAGCTCGTAACCCTTGAGGTATCCAAGCTCTACAACTCCTTGAGAAGCAATTTCATCGCGTCTCCCGTGAGCGTTGTCACACCGCCGCATTGCACTACGGGTCCTCGTCCCTCCTCTCACCTCACTTCACTCACACACACTCACTAGCATGCCTTAGGGAAAGAGATTAGCAAGAGGATTAGCAAGAGTAATACTCAATTGCACAATGGGAGAGTATGTTGTATTATGAGAGAAATTCACTTATATACATGGCCATAAGTGTTCCGGTCGGGCACTTTAGGCTCATAAGAGGCCTAATGCTATTACAATGACTACTATCATAATATATCCATAACATACATCACTTATTAGGACTTCATCCTAACTTGCTACCACACACTCTTGAAGTGGGAATCGCCATAAATACTCTCACACCATTAGAGGCGCCCCATTAGAGGCGCCCGTCCAAGTTATAGTTTTGGACACTATTGCCTCATATCTTGAATGTATGACCCTTAGGTGTATCTACTGTGACTCCTTGATGTAAGATAATGGCGGTAGCTCTTGTTAATCCTAGAATTGGATTAACATCCCCCCTTCCTGATGGCGATCGCATCCTCGTGATCGCATTGAAGACCTTTGTGTGGGGAGAATGAACAAGCTTTGTTGATGGCTTTGATGTTGAGTGACGTTCAATGGTCTTTGTTCCTTCGGAAGAAATAAGAAAGGCTAGTAAATGAATAAATAGGTTAGTGGTGTATTGGGAATTCCTAATGGGGTGGTGGGTGGGGTTTTTTGTTGCGAATGATTACATTTTTACATTTGTGTGTGTGCCCCCCTTTTTTTTGGGCTCAATTTGTTTTTGGCAATCATCGGCAAGATTACATGTACTTTTTGTTAGTGGGGACACTAAGAGATGATGTTAATAATGGGAGAGAAGAGAGAGAAGGATCCAGAGGAACGTAGACTTAATCATTAGACGGAGATGGTGATTCTCAGTTCCTCATTTGATTCATTGAAGCGACATTCATCATTTGAAGTAATTGGCTTGTAATGATGTCTATTTGTGTGGCTGGATTCTTGTCAAATGTTGTTGAGTAGGACCTGATCATGTCTTCTTCTGTCCATGTGCTTTTTATGTTTTTATGCATATTTAAGTGCTCTTATATGAAGTAGATTTACATGAAGTACAAGAATTGAGTCATATAGACTCTTATTGAACTTCTCTGTGTTGAAGTAGCCACTTGTTGGTGAGGATTGAAAGAATTACGTTGACTTGCGAGGCTTATATAGATATCTTCACTAAGGATTCAAGATCATTGATTTGTGAAGATGGTGGCGTCGCTTGGAGAGGTTTGTAATTTGAAGGAAAATTCCAAGCAATGGGTTGTACCATTGACCAGGATTTCGCCCACCATGGCCCCCCCATCCAGGGATGTACCTGGAAGTTGTTGATGGTGAGGCTTTGGTGCAAATGTTCTCCAGTGCATGAGTATGGATACGTACTCATGGAGCAGCTGCTACATTAATTGAGCCAAAAGAATAGTAAACAATAATCTTAATAATTATATAGTGGCTATTGTGTGATATGGCTTAAATCATGACAATGCTGGTTTTTAAGATGTGAGACTGTATTTCTTGAGAAACTTGAACTCTTGAGATTGCAGGATTTTTGGCGGTGAGGGGTTATATCGTGAGATGGCCTAATTTGGTGAAGTTGCAGGTTTTGACCCCGAGTTTTTTTTTTTGAATTTTATTTTATGGGTCATCTAGGTCATGATTTGCAAGCAACAGGTTCTTGTGCGATCATTTCTCACTTCCAGAGAGGTGACAAGAGCATTGTTATTTTGTTCTTGATGTGCTCATAAGTCTCCGTATTGATTCTTGAATTTATTGTTGCTGAAATGATGTCGAGACAGTAGTAGGGAAGACTGCTGATTGTTTGCTTCTTGAACATACAAGCTCTTATGTTGGTGCTGAATGCACGACAGTGGCTGAGTGATTTGCTTGCTGTTGCTTAGGCCTCCATTCTTATCGAACTTTAGGTGAAGTTGTTGGGGTTGAAGTCGGTGGTGAGGTTTTCTTCACATTGTTCAATTTTGGCAACCATATGATGGAATTACCATCATAGTATCCTTGTTGAAGTACATGCACATGCACCCATATTTGATGAACACTATAATTTGGTGGCCGATGTGCCTGGTGTTGAGGCTTACTTCTTTATGCAAACTTAGGCGACCCAAGCTTTGGTATTTCTTTGGTAGTCCCTTGTGCTTACAGCAGCATTTTTGGTACCCACACTTGTTGCATTGGTGAAGCTCTTTGAGGAACTTGCATAGGCTTTTGTGGACGGTGTTGTGGAGTACTTTTCTTTTTCCTTGGCTTTTGAGTGCTGCGTTGAGGAAGAGTTTTGACTGTTGAGGCACCCAAAGTTGATTGGCAACTTCATAGTAGCCTTGATCTACAAGTAGTTGCTTCTCCAACCACATTTCTATACTATTAAGACATCGTGATTGTGGGAGTCTTGATGGAGTTTTCTTTAGGGTTGATGTGGAAGGTTTGGGGCCCTCCTTGACTCTGGTTGTGGCGATGAGGCTACACGTTTGAGACTCATGGGCATTGTTAATGATGATGAGGTTAGAGTCTCTTGTGGAGTGGCTGTCGCGAGATGACAAGGCCTTTGAGCATGTGGTCGTCTCCTTTGATGAGGTTTGTCAATGAAGATGCATAGGATCCGGGGCCTTTCCTTTGAGTTCCCTGTTTTAGAGATAGATGGTTGGGGCTTTGGGAACTTCTTCAGGAATACCCAGACATGGCATGTTCAAGTCTTGTGTAAAGGTAATCCTTTTAGGATGTGCCATGAGTGTTGGTTGACCTAACAAATCCCATAGCTCGAGAGTCACGAGATTGTGTTCTCGTGTTAGATAAAGCTGTGCTTGAGCCGTGGTGATTTTGTTTGAAATTTCCAATCCCACCAAAATCCTAGGGATCTTTTCAGTACGATATGTTGGAAGTTCCAGCTCTTGCAAGGTTTCTTCCTCTCGTAAATATAGTAATTGTACACTGCCTGCAGGAGTGCTCAAGGTGATTGTTTGCATGGATTCATCTAGTGAATACAACGATTCACTTATCCAAGTTCTTTCAGGATGACATCATACTCAAGGTAATCTAGGGTAACATGGAATGTAAATTCCATATCGCCATCGAGAAGTGTATCATAACCTGGAACTTCAATGTTTTGTCCATTGGCTCCTCTTGTAAGACTATTGCTTGCAAGGATGAGTTTAGGTTGTCCCAATGACACCCAAGTGTCTATTGTCCTCACGATGTTATGACTTGCTAGAGGGCTAATCAATGTACGTTTATGCTTAACATCATTGCCTGTAGGGAAATTCCATATTGCCATCGATTGTTTGAGAAATGTATCTAAAGTAACCTGGAACTTCAATGTTTTGTCCATTGGCTCCTCTTGTAAGACTATTGCTTGCAAGGATGAGTTTAGGTTGTCCCAATGACACCCAAGTGTCTATTGTCACGATGTTATGACTTGCTAGAGGGCTAATCAATGTGCGTTTATGCTTAACATCATTGCCTGTAGGGAAATTCCATATTGCCATCGATTGTTTGAGAAGTGTACCTAAAGTAACCTGGAACTTCAATGTTTTGTCCATTGGCTCCTCTTGTAAGACTATTGCTTGCAAGGATGAGTTTAGGTTGTCCCAATGACACCCAAGTGTCTATTGTCACGATGTTATGACTTGCTCGAGGGCTAATCAATGTGCGTTTATGCTTAACATCATTGCGTGTAGGGAAATCCAACCACACCATGATAGAATCTTCCAAAGGAACCATGGGTGTTTCGATTATTGTTTCAGCTTCAGATCTTGTGTCTGTTTCATATTCCCATTCACTTTCATCCTCTGTTTGGGTCTCATCTTTTTTAAGAGTACCCAATGTGTACATTGGCACACTTGGCCCTCTGCTGACAATTCTTAATGAGGGCTGTTTGGAAACTTGTGAATCCTCACTATCCTGTTTTATGGAGTTCCTTATGTCCTTATATAACTCAGGTTGAGCCATTAAAGGTACAAGTGCCGATGTGATGCTATCTTTATTATGAGAGAAGAGCGTTCCTCCGAATGAGGTGTTACGCGCGAGACTGTTTTAATCTTGCAAAGGAATTATCGAATTCCTCATGTGCTTTCTCAAGTGTATAGTTCGTACAGTCTGTTTCAAATGACTCTTCTATAGAGAGTATGTCTTTCTATTGAAAGGGAAAGCAATACTCTTCTAGGCTATCTTGGTTGTTCTTTTAGGATTGGCATTATGAGGCTCAATCACAACCGGTGACCTTGTAAGACATTCAACCAAGCTAAGCATGCTCTCCTGAGCTTGCTTTTTGCGTTCCACATATGTCATGTGATTATCATTATCCATTTGGGGTGGTTGGATTATCCATTTGGGGTGGTTGGGTGGGTTCTAGTTTCTTGATTGGTCTATGTAGTACACTGAGCGAAGAGTAAGAACTTGTTTCATCCTCACTTAGTGATGTATTAGAACTTGTTTCATTCTCTGACTTTCTTTGGTATGTCAGTTTTTCATTATGTTTACCCATGCGACGAGATCAAATTTTCTTTTGGATTTTCGTATTCAGTGTCGCACATATGGGTGTTGAGGTTTGTGTGGTGGTCTTTGAGGTGGATGCTTCTGCATCATATATAGCTTTTGGTTCTTTTGTGTTTATGTCCCTTTTTGGGTTTATGTTGACTATAGGCTCCTTTTCCCTGTCTTTTAATTCGACCTTGGTTTTGACAGTTTGTTGTCCTTTGTTTTTCTTGGTTTTAGAAGTTTTTGCTCCTTCTTTTGGGTTTTGTTTTAAGGCATGTTCTTCTACCCATATTGAGGTATTGTCTTTTGCTTTTCTTTTGATTGTTTCTCGTGCCTTGGCTTGTAAGCGTGTTAGCACATTCAAGGGTACCGTGTCCAATTTTTTAAACCGAGTATCTCAAACCGGCTGGCTTCACCACATAAATCTCCTCCTTGAGATGGCCATTGGCCAAGGCTAGTAATGTGCAAATATTGGTCAATCTAGTTGTGGTGGGGGTGAATTTCTCCTAAAAGTCGAGCCCTTTGACCTATGTCACCATGAGTCTCACCTTGTACTTATCTAATGTACCATCAGACTTGTACTTGGCCTTTTCCATGAGTCTTGCCTTATACTTATCCACACAGTGCCAATAACCTTCTATTTTGCAAAATGATCTCTGATATCCCAAGTGTGGTTTCTCAAAATCGAGTCAAACTTTGACTCCATGGCCCCCCTCCAGTTCGAATTTGGCTAAGGCTTCCTCCAATTGGCTGGCTCATTATCTCAGCCCATCAAGGCCATATTGACAATGTGAGTGGAGGCCCTCTTCTACTCCTCTATTCTCTTAGATCTATGAATAGCTATCTAGTGGCTCTTCTGTGATTTTCAGCAGTGCTTTCTCTTCCAAAATCTACTTTGAGATTTTTCCTCGAACACCACATCATGGGTTGATAACAATCTTCTTTGCCTCTCGGTAGTATAGTCGATAACTATTTGACTCCATACTATATCCCAAGAAGATACACTTTTTACTCTTGGAATCTCACTTGGTTCTAGATGAGTCTGGAACATGCACAAGATAGTCCACAACTAAACATTCCACTTTCTACTCTTGGAATCCCACTTGGTTTTGGATGAGTCTCGACCATGCATGAAATAGTCACAACCAAACATCCTGAAATATGCAACTAAGGGTTTCATACTTGAATAAGCTTCTTGAGATGTCATGCCCTTCACTACCTTTGTGTAACTCCTATTAAGGATATGCACTATATTGTTGATTGCCTCGAACCAAAAAGAATTCTTTAATCCTTTGCCTTTGAGCATACTTCGTGCCATCTCCACAATTGTGCGATTCTTGCACTCTAATTCTATGTAAGAAGCTAGATCAACACAATACAAAGCGCTAAATTACAGAAAGAAGTGGAGTATTATTGCTTACAAACTGATGGCATCTGCCCACCCTTTGTGCTTCGGGTTAGGAGTTTTGATGACAATCTAGATAGACTTTGGACGGAGGATTTCTTGCTTATAAGGGTGCTTGAACATAATGAATTTGCTTACAAGAGTGCTTGAACACAATGAACTTGATAATAACTTACGGCTGCTAAACTAGTCTCTATATAGTACCCAAGATTAGTATGGACGTAGGTTAGCCACGTTGACCAATCCATGACTTGCTCCAAAATGACACATCCAATTGGGACCATATTAGACTACAACAATGGTCCCCACCACGTCAACCAATCCATGACTTGGTCCAACCGACCATATCATCTTACCGGGACCATATCAGACTTTAACAATGGTCGGTTGGTCAAACAGAACCAATCAACTGTATCATCTAACCGGGACCATATTAGACTATAACAATAGTACCCAGCCATATTAGACTGTATTAGACTATAACAATAGTCCCCGCCACATTGGTCAACTCACGAGTTGGTCCAAAAGGACTAACTGACCATATCATCCGACTGGGACCATATTATACTACACCCCCTTCCCCCGTGGGGGGGCACACTATTGTAGTCTAATATGGTCTTGGTCGGATGATATGGTTAGTTGGTTCTTTTGGACCAACTATCATGGGTTGGCTGACGTGGTCGACCTACATCCATGCCAACCCTAGGTACTATATATAGACTAGTTTGATAGTCTCACTTTATCATCGAGTTCATTGTGTTCAAGCACTCTTGTAAGCAAGGCATCCTCCGGCCATAGTCTCTCTAGATTGCCATCAAATCTCCTTACTTGGAGCACATGGGTGGGCGGATGCCATCACTTTGTAATCAAGTTTGCAAGCAATAATATTATTTACTCCCCTTTTCTTTCTATAATTGAGTGCTTTATATTGTGTTGATCCAACTTCCGCTATTGTGTATTCTTACAAAGTATTAAAGTGGAATCACAAGGTTGTGGAGATGGCACAGAGTACGCTCAAAGGCAAAGGATTATAGAATTCTTTTTGGGCTAAGGCAATAAACACTACACCGCATATCCTTTAACAGGAGTTACACACAAAGGCAATGAAGGGCATGACAAAGTGTAAATACTTGTAAATCCTATAGCAAGCTATATGTATTCAACGGCATACCCAAAAGAAATTTGACACCTATTTAAAAATAAATGATCAATCTTTGGATATGTAATAGTCATACAAAGTCACTCTACAGGTTCAATCCTTTACCTCTTAACTTTTCTTATACTATACCTCTTGATTTGACACTTTATACTTTATACTCCTTTTTAGTTT
>NC_141108.1:16632907-16820407 GCF_041138505.1 Cibotium barometz | reverse complement strand
TTATAAACAACATCATAGCTTTCTTTTGTAGATTTATCAATTGATAGGCAATACAACTTGAGCTGATTACAGCTGAAAGAGATTGGCCTTCATCTTTATTGAGAATCTTGCTGAGATTTTATTTTTTATTTTTTATTTTTGTTGAGCTGATAACAGTTGAAATATTGTTTATCATGGCCTTTATCCTCATTGAGAACCTTGGTAATTATGGGAGAATTTTCATTCAACTACATTGCCAGCTGTTTGGGAAGATATCTTGTTCTGTAGCCTTCAAAAGATCAAGATTTGGTGATTGTGTTTGAAAATGCACACACATAAGCTGGAATAAGTGTTTACATGATGAGAACTAAAAGTTTGATTGACGTGTATTAGAACTGCTATTGAGCTAGAGTTGTGGTCTATATTGAATTTGCAAAGCATGTGAGTAAAGTTTTATATGCATTTAAGCACAAAAATGTATGAGAAAATGGCCTTTTCTAAGGTTTAACATTTTTCTCCAAGTTGGATGTGAAGTGTCCTCACAACCAACTTTTACTGGATAGGTGATGAGCCTTGTGCATGTTCCAACAACCAAAGTATTTGTGGTAGCTTTATGAATTTTTCGTTGTTAAACTTATCAATCTTTTCCATTATCTTTGAATGTGAAAAATTACAATTTATAAAGGAGAGGCTTGCATGCAAAATATATGTTTAAGGATTAGTTTTTGGCCATAAAAAGGACATGCTTACATACAAAATCTATGTACAAGGATTAGTTTTTCACCATAAAAGCTTTAACAAGGCACCAAAACTACCACAAATTACACACAAGGGGCATTTGAAGTAGAGTGACAAAAGGGAAGAGGTGAAATGGGAGAAGCATATGTGAGAGAAAAAAAGAGGTTTCCAAGGAACTACATCTTGAACCACCTCTCTAGTCTTTTCAATGCATGGTATGCAAATACTAAGAACCAAACAGCCTTTATTACAAAGTCATCAAATCCAAATAAAGTCACTTTTAGTCCTATACCAATAATGCTCATCTATGGCCATGGAATTGCACAAAATGTATATCAATGGTGTAAAGTAGCGTGTTCTAAAACTTTCAATATACATATGTGAAATTTTCCAAGATGAAGATCACACCACTAATCCCAAGCTTGATTTCAATGTCTTCCCTTATCCAAGAAATAAGTAGATGAATCTCCATCGTTGAATAAGTTTAATATCTTTGTTTGTTGATAAGGTTGCTTGCCATGGTGTTACAATTATAGATCAACATGTATCTAGAACACCATACTTCCATGTACACATACACATAGATACACAATGGAAATCAACTTACTAGCCCAACCACACGCAAAGAAGCTTTGGATCACTATTTCCTCTTTTGACCTAGACTTTTTAGCGTGAAAACACAATGTTCCTTATGCATTGTAAATTTGACCAAGTCATTTACAATAAAATAGGTTTCTTATGCTACAAGATGTCTTGATCACTAATCATCATGGAAATTTTCAGAGACATACAAGATTGGACAATAACAACAAGTGCCTTTATATAACACTTCACTTTCTTTCTTGATCACCAACCTCTCCCTTGTTTTTACCATCACTTAAGTATCAATATTCCACCTTAGATCTCTTGCTAGAATTTCTAAAATATGGAGAAATTCTAAAAGCTGATAGTGATGACATGCCATTCACCTCAAAACTAGCTCCTTAGTGTGCTTAATTATATGTATTCCTTTGCACATGTATAATATTGAAGATATAAACTTGTATGAAGCCCAAGTCATATGGCATGAGTCCCAAGTCATATGGTTCTGCACTAATGACTCCTAATTTCAATGGTGATCCAATAATAACCACATCTAATAATTTATGCAATTTGGTTATTATGATCAAACTCCATGCATTCTAGAATAAGACATAAACTTGTATGAAGCCCAAGTCATATGGTTCCATTGTCAAGCTTAGCTTAGAAATTGGTGATCCAACAATAACAACATCCAATAAATTACAATTTGGTTATTATGATCAAACTCCATGCATTCTAGTGTAAGGTTGTCTAGCGAAACTCGTGATAAGCACAAGTAAACCTTTGAGTCAATAAAATCTTTCGAATCATAAGAGGAGTGCCTTTTGACTATTTCAACAATCTCTTGCTAATAGATGATTTCCACCACTTTATTCATTTTACTTGTCCACCCCACATTGCCTAGTCTCAAATAAAGAAGGGATGATCCCATAGCAACAAGGAGAAAAATGATAATACCTAGTAAGCAACAAGGATAAAATCGATAATACCCAGGATTTTCAGCATTCATAGAGTACCCAATTTACATATATTTGATAGTCCCCTTTAGGGTGTCCATCTCAACTTAAAATAAAGTAGCACTCAATTTCAACACTTCACTTGAACTCACAAGAATGAAGCTTTACATATCCTCAAAATTCAAGGATCGTTGACATAATAAGGACACCCTTAACAATATTCATCTATGGACTACAAGTCCACTACTTTTTTTTAATAACACTGTCCAAGCTATGCTTTATGTTTTAAAAAATAAAATTTGACATTTTGGAAAGTAATTACTACCTCTCCAAGTATGTGTTGTAACTAAGGATAAATTATTGGGTACACCGAGCTCCAATGTGTTTTAGAGATCCCAAAGATTTGTACCTATGTTCTTAAATGTCAAGAAAGAATTCTACCATAGCACACACCTTTGATGATAAAGACCTTTGATAAAATACTACCCCATTGCATCATATTCAACACCCTCAATCCTTTTGTTAATCGTCCATGTAGAGGCTCCCTTAACCTTTCTATAGAAAGATTCTTTTTTTAAGGAATGAAACAATTTGGTAGAAATGCTTCCAACATCATGTCCTCTTGTAATCATACGGTTTCAAGGGTTTGCACACATACATGTAGGTTACCAAATGAATTAATTGCATCAAGAGAAACGAGGAGGAAATCAAGGTGATAAATATTCAAGCATCACAAATCCATATTGTATATATACTTTTATCTTACATTCTCCATGGATCAACACAATGCCTTGAGTGCACATGTATGTGATTTGACTGCTTTGCATGGTGAATGAATACAAATTTCATTATATCATATTATTCTTCTTCTTCTTTTGTTGGCAACTTGGCTTGAACATAGAAAGTACACATGTTATCACCCACACACAAGTGTCATCTCGCTAGCACAGGGGAATTTCGAACCCACAACTTGGGGACTCTTGAACTCCGTTCTAACCACTGCACTAATCTGAATAATTCATTGTATAATCTTATTCAACAAATCCAACCCATAAGAACATGATCCAACTAATTCTTTGTGTGGTACATGTGTACCTACATCTATTTGCAACCTGCCTGAGCATGGACTAACACTAAGTCCATTGCTAGTAGAGGACTCTCTAGGTCTACTAAGCACCTGTGAGACTGGTGCTCTACACGTTTTTTAGGGTGTTCCAAAAGGAATTTTGAAAAACTCTATATGAGAGAGTTGTAATATTTTTGGAGTACTACAACTTTGTTTCCTTGAGTCGTCCGTGATTTTTTCGTTTAGACCCTCAAAAAGTAGCTCGAATATGGTTTGTCATCGTTTTCGAGCTGTTTTTTGTGATTTTTCGTTGTTTTTTTGTTGTTTTTTGCCTCGATTTTCGAGTCAAATTTTGAGGTTGCTGGTCAAAGGCCAAAACGATCAATTTTGACTTCAAACAGCCATCCAAAGTTGAAGAACTTGATGTCAGCTTTCCGATGAGCCCTAGAGCGCCTTTATACAGATAGGTTTAGGAGATACGAGCCTCCAAACAGGAGTGTTTTCTAGAGTCTTTTTTTTTTGGCCGACGGACCCTCTTTCACGTCGTGAATAATTCATGGTGTGAAGCGGACTTAACAAATTTTATAAATTTTGATTTATTTTTTTTCCGACGTGAACGGAGGGTTTCATACCGTGAAACCTTAGGGTTTCAAGCCGTGAAGCGGACTTCATGAAAAGTTAAATTTGAATTATTTTTTTTTGCCACATAAACAAAGGGTCTCACGCCGTGAACCCTTAGCGTTTCACGCCATGAAGTGGACTTCACAAAAAAAAATTAAATGCGATTTTTTTTATTTTGGCATGAAACCTTAGGCCGTGAAGTTGTAGAAATGGTTCACGACGTGAAGCATTTTTTGAAAAAAAAATCGGCATGGGCTCCTAGGACGTGAAACCTTAGGCCGTGAACTTACAGAAATGGTTCACGACGTGAACCATTTTTCAATAATTTTTTTCGGCACGGACTCCTAGGGTATGAAACCTTAGGCCGTGAAGTTGCAGAAATGGTTCACGGCGAGAACCATTTTTCGATTTTCTTTTTTTTTATAAGTCTAGTGAAAAATATAAATTTCCTTTTTTGGGGGGAATATTTTTTGAGTTTACAATTAAGGAGATATGGGCATTTTCCCAAAAAGGTAAGTGGGAATCAAAAAGTCAACCTTTTTATGATATCCTTTACACCCTTCATAAATGACCCCCCAAAATGGACAATTTGACATCTTATGAGCATCTACTCAATCATTAGCCTTAATGAATTAATTCACACAATTTGACATCTTATGAGCATCTACTCAATCATTAGCCTTAATGAATTAATTCACACAATTGAGCACATCATTGGATAGAGCAAGGCAATGCTAATCTATGTGCATCAACAAATGTATAAATTAGTCTAAAATAGGAGATTAATTGATGTAATTAGATGCATCTAGATGCTCTCAAAACACTTAAAAAGACTAAATTTGACTACTCATATGATCAATTTAGATCCCAATTAACACATTTTCTAAAAAATTTACTTCTTAAATAGGATTAATCACCCTTAATGACAAAAACCAGTCCATTAAGAGAAATTAGTCGAATTCAAGAGTTTTTTTATGATTTAAGAAATTTTTTAAAAGATTAAGCTATTCCTAATGCTTGCTAACACTCTAATCCAAACAATTCTAACAAAAAACACACAATTAAGCTAAAATTAATGATTGTAGTTATATGTTTAATACGAGAGAGAGCTAACATTCACTAAAAATTGCATTCTATTGCATTGTTTGATGCAATGGATGTAAACTACGGCTAATAAAAACTATGTGCAAGCCCTAAGAACATGAAAAACCACAATAACAACAACAAAAATAACAAATTAAACTAAAAATTAAGCAAAAAGCATTCTTTTCAAAAATAAAAAAGAGCGCTATTTTACACCAAATCACCATCAAATCCATGTCTTTTTCATGGGAAACCATTAATCAAGATAATGGGCAATGGGTAATGCGTAGATTAAAGGAAAAACGATAGAAAAAGCCAAAGGGATGGCTTCCCGATAGCGGCGCCAAAAATGTTATGACTCACCCTAACCCCCCTTGAAACACGTCCAACAACAAGAGATTACATGGTGAACCGTAACTATTGTGTGAGGATCTTTTCAATAGCCGAGCTCGTAACCCTTGAGGTCTCCAAGCTCTACACCTCATTGAGAAGCAATTCCACTGCGCCTCCCCGCGAGCGTTGTCCAGACCGCCGCGTTGCACTACGGGTACTCGTCTCTCCTCTCACCTCACTTCACTCACACATACTCACTAGCATGCATTAGGGAGAGAGATTAACAAGAGCAAGACTCAATTACACAATAGGAGAGTATATTGTATTATGAGAGATATTCACTTATATATATGGCCATAAGTGTTCACACTCACTTAAACTGTGGATGGCCAAGCACTTTAGGCTCATAATAGACCTAATGCTATTACAATGACTACTCTCATAATATCTCCATGAAGTACATCACTTAGGACTTCATCCTATTTTGCTACCACACGTTCTTAAAGCGGGAATCACTATAAATACTTCGTCACACCATTACGGGCGCCTGTCCAAGTTGTAGTTTTGGACACTATTGCTTCATATCTTGAATGTATGACCCTTTGGTGTATCTATCGTGACTCCTTGATGTAAGATAATGACGGTAGATCTTGTTAACCCTAGGAATGGGTTAACACTCTCTCTCTCCTTCTCCCACCCTACCTCTCTCTCCCCACTCTCCCTTCCTTTCTCTCTCCCAACCTCCCTCTCTTTCCTCTCTCTCCCTCCCTTTCGCTCTCCCACCCTTCCTTCCCTCCTGTCCTTCTCCCACCCTCTTTCCTCTCTCTCTACTCTCCTCTCCTCTCCCTCCCTTTCTCTCTCCCACCCAAACCCTCTCTCCTTCTCCCAACCTCCCTCTCTCTCCTCTCTCTCCCTTCCTTTCTCTCTCCCACCCTCCCTCATCTCCTCCTCACACCCTCTTCCCTCTCTCTCTCTCTCCTTGTCCCACCACCGCGCCTAGCCCACACTACCCTCTCTCTCTCCTTCTCCCACCCTCTTTCCTCGCCCTCTCTCTTCCAAACCTTTCACTCTCCCACCCTCCCTCTCTCTTCTTCTCTCACCCTCCCTCCCTCTCCTCTCCCTTCCTCCCTTTCACTCTCCCACCCTCCCTCTCTCTCCTTCTACCACCCTCCCTCTCTCTCCCTCCCTTTCTCTCTCCCACCCTCCCTCTCTCTCTCCTTGTCCCATCCTCCCTATACATAATCTCTTTATCCAAATGTTACTACATGTGGATGTTATTGCAACTGGATGTTATTATATGTGCATGTGATTGCATGGTACTCCATGCCCTTTGCACATGATTTCATATCATTTAAAGCCTTTGCACGTGATTTCATATCATTTAAAGCCTTTGCATGTGACAGTATATCATTGCATGTGAGTACAATTAACAAGGTGAATAATTTCAAGATTTATACATACAAGATATCTACTATGCCTTGCGTAAGAAGTAATGAAGAATGTAAATTTAGTAAGGTCAATAATTTTTCAATTATGATTGAGATCATGGATTAATTATTTGAGAGAAAAGTGAGAGAGATAAGAACATGAGGCAACAAGATTTGGAAGTGAGGATTAGAGTAAGAGGTAGGGGTCAAATTTATAGATACACAAAGCAAAAAGCAAAAAGCTACTTTGCATTGTTACCCCCACTAAATTTAGAAAAGTAGATGCATGGCTTTTCCCTAAATTTAGAAAAGTAGATGCATGTCTATTCACTTTTTTTTTGAAAAAGTAGATGAATGGAATGAACATATTCAAGCCATTTATATATAACCATATTAATTGTCCTGCTAAAACATTAAAAAAATGAACAGTAAATAGTCCTTGCTAGAGAATTGAGACATCGGACATTTTATTATTGCAACATGAAGGATCTTTTCAAAACTACAGTACAATGTCATCAACAGTACTAGGTCCATTTCACATTGTTCTCCTACTCTGCTGAACATTCTCATCCTTTTTTTAGAGTGGGTTGATGTATAAACATATTATAGTTCGCATCTAGCCCAAAGATACACAAATATACAAAGTAAAGATGCTTGCATGCACAATATGGTCATCCAACACTTACCCTGATTTGAAAATCAAGACATGTGCATGATGGATTCTTTCCCATAGTCACCCGATATTTTTCATTACGTACTAGTGATTCCTCAGTATCAATTACAAACACTTCCATCTGCCCGACTTTGATGACCAAATGGCCAAAGACCGTAGCTGTACTTGAAATTACCGAATCTATTCTCTTGGCTGCCATATCTGATATGCCACTTCTGTACCTTGTTGACCGTTGGTCTATATCATTTTCTTCTTGACATTGTTCCTTTTGCAACACAAACCCACCACCCTCCAATTCTCAGATCTCATCCATAGTCAGGTTTGTATCTCGTCCCATTGGCCAAACAACTGGGGATCTAGCAGATGATTGACAGATGGTATTACATGCTCTCCAAGTATGATCTACAATGCAGTTACAAAACCAGATGAACTGACACCTTTGCCCCTAGACCATTCTCTCATACCATAGAAAGAAGGAGCTGGAACACCTTGCTCGCAGTTCTTGATGCTCTTTTTGCACTTGCCATCTTGGCCACCTAACTATCCTTGGCAAGTTAGCTTGTTGTGTAGAGATGTTTGACGTATAGCCCACATTAAATCGTGCATCTCACTCTCCACAATTTCCTGCACCTCTACTTCTATTGTCTCTCCCTCTGCATTTTTTTCACCACTTGTAGTTAAAGAAATAGTGGGTGGAAAGCTTAATCTCCTACCTTGTTTCTTGCATGGCTGGTTTTCTGTGACATACTCTGGACGATGTGAAGAGTTATCTTCTTCAAGATTTATAACTATGGGTTTTTTACACCGGCTAATAGTAATGTTATCACCAAAAAAGTTTGGTTGCACATGCATTGGTGTGATTGCTTCCCCCACCAATCTTCTAGTGCTTGACGGACTTGGAGCTTTTGATGTTTTGGCCTTCTCCATTAACTTTATTATTATAGGGTCTGCTGTTATGGCTCACCCTAACCCCACTTGAAACACATCCAAAAAAAGATTACCTGGTGAACGGCAATTGTCATGAGGATCTTTCCAATGGTGGCTGAGCTCGTAACCCTTGAGGTCTCCAAGCTCTACAACTCCTTGAGAAGCAATTCCACCGCGTCTCCCGCGCGAGCGTTGTCACACCGCCATAAGTGTTATGAGAGAAATTCACTTATATACATGGCCATAAGTGTTCACAATCACTTAAACTGTGGCCGACCGGGCACTTTACGCTCATAAGAGGCTTAATGCTATTACAATGACTACTCTCATAATATATCCATGAAGTACATCACTTAATACTTCATCCTAACCTATTACCACACGCTCTTGAAGTTGGAATCGCCTATAAATACTCTGTCACACCATTACAGGTGCCCGTCCAAGTTGTAGCTGTGGACACTATTTCTTCATATCATGAATGTATGACCCTTTGGTGTATCTACCGTGACTCCTTAATGTAAGATAATGGCAGTAGCTCTTGTTAATCATAGAATTGGATTAGCATTCCCCCTTCCTGGTGAGACAATCGTGTCCACATGATCGCGTTGAAGACTTTTGTGTGGGGAGAATGAACAAGCTTTGTCGATGGCTTTGATGTTGAATGATGTTCAATGGTCTTTGTTCCTCTCTGGAGAAAGAATAAGAAAAGCTAGTTAATGAGAATGAAGAGGTTAGTGGTGTATTGAGAAGGATCCGGAGGAACGTAGACTTAATCACATGAGAATGAGATGATGATTCTCAGTTCCTCATTTGATTCATTGAAGCAACATTCATCATTTGAAGTAATTGGCTTGTGATGATGTCCCCTTATGTGGCAGGATATTGTAAAATGTTGTTGAGTAGGACCTGACCTTGTCTTCTTTTGTCCATGTGCTTTTAATGTTTTTATGCATATTTAAGTACTCTTATGAAGCAGATTTACATGAAGTACAAGAATTGAGTCATATAGACTCTTATTGATTTATATGAAGTACAAGAATTAAGTCATATAGACTCTTATTAAACTGCTCTGTGTTGAAGTAGCCACTTGTTGGTGAGGATTGAAAGAATTACGTCGACTTGCGAGGCTAATATAGATATCTTCACTAAGGATTGAAGATTATTGATTTGTGAAGTTGGTGATGTCGTTTGGAGAGGTTTGTAATTTTTGAAGGAAAATTCCAGGCGAATGGGTTGTACCATTGACTAGGCTTTTGCCCACCATGGCCCCCCATCCAGAGATGTACCTGGAATTTGTCGATGGTGAGGCTTTGGTGTAAATGTTCTCTAGTGCATGAGTATGGATATGTACTCATGGAGCAGAGCTACATTGATTTAGCCAAAAGAATAGTAAGAAATAAGCTTAACAAATATATAGTGGCTATTTTGTGATATGGCTTAATCCGTGATGAGGCTTAAATCGTGAAAGTGCAGGTTCTTAAGCTGTGAGATGAAACTCCTTGAACTGTAATTCCGTGAGATAAAATTCTGTGAATTTATAGATTTTGACCCTCTTTTTTTTAAATGGGTCATCTAGGTCATGATTTGCAAGCAACAGCTTCTTATGCGCTCATTTCTTACTTCTAGAGGGGTGACAAGAGCATTGTTATTCTGTTCTTGATATGCTCCTAAGTCTCTGTATTGCTTCTTGAATTTGCTGAAATGATGTCGAGACAGTAGGGAAGACTGCTGATTGTTTGCTTGAACAGACCAGCTCTTGTGTTGGTGCTAAATGCACGATTGAGGGATTTACTTGGACCTCCATTCTTGTCGAACTATAGGTGAAGTTATTGGGGTTGAAGTCGGTGGTGAGGTTTTCTTCCCATTGTTTGATTTTGGCAACCATATGATGGAATTACCATAATAGTATCCTTGTTGTTGAAGTATATGCACAGGCACCCATCTTTGAGACGAACACTGTAATTTGGTTGCCGATGTGCTTGGTGTTGAGGCTTTCTTCTTTGTGCAAGCTTAGGGGACTTTGTGATGTGCTTGGGGACCCAAGCTTTGGTATTTCTTTGGTAGTACCCTTGTGCTTGCAGCAGTGTTTTTGGTACCCACACATGTTGCATTGGTGGAGTTCTTTGTGAGGAACTCACATAGGCTTTTGTGGACAATGTTGTGGAGTATTCTTCTTCCTTGGATTTTGAGTGTTTTGTTGAGGAGGAAGAGGAGGAAGAGGTTTTGTTTGGTAGTACCCTTGTGCTTGCAGCAGTGTTTTTGGTACCCACACATGTTGCATTGGTGGAGTTCTTTGTGAGGAACTCACATAGGCTTTTGTGGACAATGTTGTGGAGTATTCTTCTTCCTTGGATTTTGAGTGTTTCGTTGAGGAGGAAGAGGTTTTGACTGTCAAGGCACCCAAATTTGATTGGCACCTTCATAGTAGCCTTGAGCTACAAGTAGCTGCTTCTCCATCCACATTTTGATACTATTAAGAATCACAGAGAATGAAATAGTAGCCATGGGGACATCCAAGAATGGCCAAATGGCCATTATTTCCGTGCACGAAAGAATGGCCCAGGACCATTCTTGCATGACTCCAAGGCCTCAAGGTCATTTTGGGATGGCCATGGGGGCATCCAAGAATGGCCATAGGGCCATTCTTTTTCATGCACAACATGAGGAAGAATGGCCCTAGGGCCATTCTTGCATGACCCCAAGGCCTCAAGGTCATTTTTGGGATGGCCATGGGGAATCCAAGAATGGCCCTAGGGCCATTCTTTTCATGCATAACTGCTGTAAGGACTGATCCTACATGACCCCTTGGAAGAATGGCCCAAGGGGCATTCTTGCATGACTCCAAGGCATCAAGGTCATTTTGGGATGGTCACGGGGCATCCAAGAATGGCCCAAGGGCCATTCTTTTCATACACAACAAGTGTCAGTACAATTCTTGCATGACCCCAAGGCCTCAAGGTCATTTTGGATATGGCCACAGGGCGTTCAAGCTTGAAGCCCTCTACTACTTCTCCTCTCCTTCTCCTTATTTACCTTCAACCTTCCTCTTTTGTGCTCTTTCAGGTTGATGTGGAAGGTTTGAGGCCTTCCTTGACTTTGGCTGGTGCTGAGGTTATGGGTTTGAGACTCATGGGCATTGTTGATGATGATGAGGTTAGAGTCTCTTATGGAGTGGCTGTCGATGAGACGAGGCCTTTGATGGGCATGTGGTTGTCTCCTTTGTTGAGGTTTGTCGATGAAAATGCATAGGCTCCGAGGTCTTTCCTTTGAGTTCCCTGTTAGAGATAGATGGTTGGGCTCTGGGAACTTCTTCAAGAATAGCTGCTGATTGCGATGTTTTGGCATCGAACTTCATAGGTGAGGATGGGGTTAAAGGAGTTGATGCTTTATCAGAGTCGGTTGTTGACGCAGATGGTAGGTCCTTGTGTAGAGGGGCTTTTATGGAAGAGGCTTGTATCCGTTTGTGTTCAAGCATCATAGAAATCCATTAAAGTTGGATCCTCTTCCTCGCAGTATGGTATTGTTAACTTTTTGTCGTTGACCATCATGATGACTCTATCGCTAGCAAAGCACAGTGGTGCTTGGGCAGCAACAGTCCATTTATGCCCCAAGATTAAATCTACTTCCAACACATACTCAGCCCACAAAAATCTTGCAAGTGAGGGGGTTAGTTTCAATATACATTGTATGTTCAAAGTACCCCAAACATGGCATGTTCAAGTCTTGTGTAAAGGTAATCCTTTCAGGATGTGTCGTGTGGAGTGTTGGTTGACCTAACAAATCCCATAGCTCGAGGGTCATGAGATTGTTTTCTCGTGTTGGATAAAGCTATGCTTGAGCTGTGGTGATTTTATTTGAAATTTCCAATCCAACCAAAATCTTAGCAATCTTTTCAGTAAGATATGTTGGAAGTTCCAGCTCCTCCAAGGTTTCTTCCTCCCGTAATAGCAATTGTACATTGCCTGCAGGAGTGTTCAAGGTGACTGTACATTGCCTGCAGGAGTGTTCAAGGTGACTGTTTGCATGGATTCATCTAGTGAAAATAACGTTTCACTTATCCAAGGTCCACCAAAGACATCATACTCAAGGGATTCTAGGATAACATGGAATGTAAATTCCATATCGCCACATCGATTGTTTAAGTAGTGTATCTAAAGGAACATAGAACTTCAATGTTTTGTCCATTGGATCCTCTTGCAAGACTATTGCTTATAGGGATGAGTTTAGGTTATCCCAATGGCACCCAAGTGTCTATTGTCAAACGATGCTATGACTAGCTCGAGGGCTAATGAATGCGCGTTTGCTGAACATCATTGCCTATAGGGAAATCCAACCATACCACGATAGAATCTTCCAAAGGAACCATGAGTGTTTCGGTTATTGTTTCAGCTTTAGATCCTGTGTCTGTTTCATATTCCCATTCACTTTCATCCTCTCTTTGGGTCTCAGCTTTTTCAAGAGTACCCAATGCGTACACTGGCATACTTGACCCTCTGATAATTCTTAATGAGGGATGTTTGGAAACTTGCAAATCCTCACCGTCCTGTTTTATGTAGTTTGTTATGTCCTTGTATAACTCAGGTTGAGCCATTAAAGATGCAAGTGTTGATGTGATGCTGGCTTTCTCATGAGAGAAGAGCATTCCTTTGAATGAGGTTTTGAGAGATTATTTTAATCTTATAAGGGAATTATTGAATTCCCCACGTGCTTTCTCAAACCTATAGTTTGTATAATCTGCCTCAAATGACTCCTCTGTAGAGAGTATGTCTTCCTCTTGAAAGGGAAAGCGGTACTCTTCTAGGCTTTTAATCTTGGTTGCTCTTTTGGAATTGGCATTATGTGGCTTAATCACAAACCGGTGAACCTGTAAGACATTCAACCAAGCTAAGCATGCTCTCCTGAGCTTGCTTTTTGCGTTCTGCATATGTTCTGTGATCATTATTATCCATTTGGGGTGGTTGGGTGGGTTCTAGTTTCTTGATTGGTCTATGTGGTGCATTAAGCGAAGAGTAAGAACTTGTTTCATCCCCACTTAGTGATGTACTAGAACTTGTTTCATTTGCTGACTTTCTTTGGTTTGTCAATTTTTCATTATGTTTACCCATGCAATGAGAACGAATTTTCTTTTGGGTTTTTGTATCCTATGTCGTACATATGGGTGTTGAGGTTTGTATGGTAGGCTTTGATGTGGATGCATCTACATCCTATATAGCTTTTGGCTCTTTCATGTTTATGTCCCCTTTTGGGTTTATGTCTTGTATAGACTCCTTTTCTCTGTCTTTTAATTCGACCTTGGTTTCGATAGTTTTTTGTTCCTTGTCTTTCTTTGGTTTAGAAGGTTTTGTTTTCTCTTTTAGGTTCTGTTTATTGAAGGTTTTCATCCTGTCTTATAAATGTCTACTGTAATGTTTTAAGCAAGGTTGCATAAAATTCAAGAAATGTTAATTCTGAGATCGATCTTTCTTTTGCCATTGCTTCACTTGAATTAGATGAGAAACACCTCGTAGCATGCTCATCTTCTAGCATGCTCATCTTCTAGTATGTTGTCATTTAAATGTATTGCTTCTTTGCAACATTGATCGAATCTTTCCGAATTGGATACAATGATCAAGTTGTGGAAGCTGTTATTCTTCAAGCCCATCATGAAACATCACCTCAATTGAACATCATTTAATTTTTCCCATGACTTACAAAACGAGAGTCCAAGAGTTTTATCCGAAGGATAAAATCTCTAATGGATTCATTGGGTTGAAGCTCAATTGAATAGAGTTCTGTTACTGCACTCCATCAATCACCTTGTCTGGAAAAGCCATGTATAAAGGTTGATTTCAAGGTTTTGAAGTTGGTCTTGATCGTCGGCATCAATGCAATGAACCATCGACTAGCTTTTTCCTCTAAGCATAAGTTCAACGCATGTACCTTAGTGGGACAGTTGGGATTTCCAAAGGCTTCACATCTCTATTCAAAAATTTGAATGAATTGAATAGGGTCTGTTGTTGCGTCATATTTGTCCATATTTTAAAAAATTTATACGGTCGTATTTCTGTATGAATCACTGAGGCCGTATGTGAGTGCTCTTGTTGGAAGAGACTCAATAAGTCCTTGGGCCACCCCCCTTCCTAGACTAGTGAGTATGTCCAAGGTGTGGGCATCCAGGAAAGTGTTGGTACTTATAGGATTTGCGGGAATGTTAGGTAAGGGACCAAAGTCCGATGGGATCAAAGTCAGGTGTAAAACCTGATGACACGCTTGTTATAGGCATGGCCAATGACATGGGGAGGTGAATTGGCGACATAGATCTCAATGGCTCGAAGATGACAGCCATTGGGTTTAGTCCTTATGTGATCCTTGCTGGCACTCCCTCTATCGTGGCCATGTTGGAGTGCCTAAATGCTCCTTAATAAGCAATTACAGTTTTTTTTTGCTTTTTATACTTTTCCATAGCCCGTTATACAGCCTCAAGAGGCTTGGCGTACTATTCGTTTGATCAAACGAGTGTCCATTTGCCCTAATAAGCTTAGGTGCTATACGCACGTGAACAACAGATATATTTTTCTCAAAAAAGCGTATGCTAAGAACTTCCTAGATGGAAGAGGAGGTCCTAAAACCTATTTTCCATCACTGTCTCAAGACGAAAAATTTTCCCGAGAATTTTTTCCTTGTTTCGCATCACGTTTATCATTTAGACCCTCAAAAAGTAGCCCGAATATGGTTCGTCGTTTTCACGCTAATTTTTACGATTTTCATGGTTTTTGGACTGTTTTTTGCCTCAATTTTAGGTCAAATTTTGAGGTTGCTAGTCGAAGGCCAAAATGGTCGATTTTGACTTTGGAAGACCTCGAAAGTCGAAGAGCTCGATGTCAGCTTTTCGATGAGCCCTGGAGCGCCTTCATCGGATATACGGTTTAGGAGATACGGGCCTCCAAACAGGGGTGGTTTCCGCAGCTCATACACTTTTGGTAGACCAATGTGCGCATTAGTTCCTGTTGGACTCTCACTACCCTCTCAACCACAATGAACATATATTTGTGAGGGCTTCAGAAACAGGGGTGGTTTCCGCAGCTCATACACTTTTAGTAGACCAATGTGCGCATTAGTTCCTGTTGGACTCTCACTACCCTCTCAACCACAATGAACATATATTTGTGAGGGCTTCAGAAGCTCAGGTCACTATTGACACGTCACATGATACATTGCCAAGACCTTGGGTCTCTTGGTAACAAACTTCACTAAGCTACACACAGTGTAGCTTAGTGAAGTTGGGCCTTGGGCCTCTTGGTAACAAACTTCACTAAGCTACACGTAGTGTCAAGATGTCTGCAATCCACCCAACCTTTACAAGATCTTCAATGATTTCCCAAATCCCTTTTTTTTGGTCTAGTGGGAAATACGAATTTTCCTTTTTAGGGGGGAATAATTTTTTAATTTAAAATGAAAGGGATATGGGCATTTTCCCAAAAGGGTAAGTAAGAATAAAAACGTCAACCTTTTAATGACACCCCTTACACCCTTCATAAATGACCCCCCAAAATAGACAAATTGACAACTCATGAGAGTATCTACTCATTGAATGCTCATTAGCCTTAATGAGTTATGTAAAAAAAAGTGATTAAGAATTAATCTAAGATTAATCCTTTCATTAATCTTTCTCTCTTTTACACGAATCAAGGACTCTAACTAACCATTAATCCCTAATTAATTCACACAATTGAGCACATCGTTGGTGGATAGAGCAAGGGAATGCTAATCCTTGGGCATCAACAATTGTGTAAATTGATCTAAATTAGGAGATTAATTAGACTCTTAATTATAGTCTCCTCTTTTAAGGTAAATTTAAGCAAAGAGAGTCAAATTTCTCCAATTGATCAAAAAATTGATGTGATTAGGTGTTTTGATGCATCTAGATGCTCTCAAAACACTCAAAAATCTTAATTTCGACTAGTCATATGATTAATTTAGACCCTAATTAATATATTTTCTAAATTTTTAGCCTCTTGAACAAGATTAATCACCCTTAATGACAGAAACCAGTCCATTAAGAGAAATTAGTCAAATTCAAGGGTTTTTTTTATGGTTTTAAGAAATTTTTTGAAAGATTAAGCTACTCTTAATGCTTGCTAACACTCTAATCCAAATAATTTTCATCAAAAAACACACAATTAAACTAAAATTAACGATCTTAGATCTATGTTTAAACTAAAGAGAGCTAACATTCACTAAGAAATGCATTCTCTTGCATTCTTTGATACAATGGATGCAAACTAAGCCTAATATAAACTATGTGCAAGCCCTAAGAACATGAAAACCCATAAAAACCACAACAAAAACAGAAAATTAATCTAAAAATTAAACAAAAAGCATTATTTTTAAAAATAAAAAAGAGAGCTATTCTACAAATCACACAAATCACCATTAAATCCACATCTTTTTCATGGGAAACCATTAATCAAGATAATGGTCAATGGGTTATGCGTAGATTAGAGACAAAACAATGGAAAAAGCCAAGGGATGGCTCCCCGGCAGCGGTGCCAAAAATGTTATGGCTCACCCTAACCCTCCTTGAAACACATCCAAAAAGAGATTACTTGGTGAACCGTAAACTATCGTGAGGATATTTCCAATGGCTGGGCTTGTAACCTTTGAGATCTCCAAGCTCTACAACTCCTTGAGGAGTAATTCCACCACGTCTCCTACGAGCATTGTCACACCGCCACATTGCACTATGGGTCCTCGTCCCTCCTCTCACCTCACTTCACTCACACACACTCACTAGCATGCATTAGGGAGAGAGATTAGCAAGAGGATTAGCAAGAGCAAGACTCAATTGCACAATGGGAGAGTATGTTGTATTATGAGAGAAATTCACTTATATACATGGCCATAAGTGTTCACACTCACTTAAACTGTGGCCGACCGGGCACTTTAGGCTCATAAGAAGCCACATTATCCCATGAAACAACATTACCACACTACTAATCTCATGAAACAATTTAAAATGTTTGCACCCTACATTGGAGTAATGAGGAGCAATGAGGATGACATATGGTTGGTGGGTCAAGGAAAAGGGATAAGACAAAGAATGGACAATACTATAATAATAAAAGCCAATAATTTTTATATGCACAAATTTGGGGAGATGCAAAAATGAATCAAGAAATATGAGCACGGAAAGATCCAAAGACAAGAGGATCAAATAAGGAGGAGGAACAATCCCACTACAAGTTTTTCTTTTACCAAATCAATGCTCCTTATCATGGCCATTTTACTTATAGAGAGCAAAGAGAGGAAGAAGAGGTGAATAGCCTAGAGTAGGAAAGCGCAAGAGGGTGGGGTTTCTGTTAAAACCCTAAGATCTCAATAACCATCATACATAAACATGTATAAACTAGGCATAAACTCATCCACCCAACCACCCCTGAGCCCAAGGGTGCACACATAAATACAATGAAGTACCACATACCTTACCTAGGTGTCCCATACCACCAAGAGATATAACATCGTTCTAGTAGCACATAGCTCTAGTGTGAAATGGCATGAGAGTAGATACAATGTTCTACACAAGAGGACATCCCTTGAGTGTGTCCCATGGCCCTATTATATAGGAGGGCCCTCAAGTTACTCTTGACTCTCCATTTCCCATGTGTGACCCTTGGATGCCTGACCCTAACCTCAACCCTTAAGGTTAGGGTCAGGCATGGGTTAGCCCTAACCCATGCTCTACTAGAGCTTGTTTCCATGCTCACAAGCCTAATGTGGGTTAGCCTCCTAGTATATGCACATATGTGCACATAACATACTTTCCCTCTCTCAAAATATTGCACTTTTGCAATGAAAAGAAGGAAATTTGCGTTGAACATTCTCAACCAACTCCCAAGTCGAATCCTCTATTTCCCTATCTTTCCACCTAATTTTAACCTCGGGGATTAGTCGACCGAAGTTTCCTTTCCCTAAATTCAAGTACCTTTTCAGGTTCATGTGGAACATAGAATAAATCCTTGACTTCAACGAGTTCTTGAGGAGTAACTATGTTATTATCCTCACCTCCCAGTTTCTCTTTCAATCTACGAACATGAAAGACTAGATGAACTCTAACATGTGGAGGTAGTTTTAATTCATACGCAATCGTGCCAATCTGACGTATAGCTCGAAATGGACCATAATATCTAGGAGATAATTTCGAGTATTTTCTTGTTGATAAAGTCTGATAGTCTTTAGGAACTTTTAATAAACCAACGCCCTTGGTTCAAAAGATTGAGGTGAGCGTCCTCTAGAATCCCAATCTTCAGTCATCATTTCCTGCATATCACACAAGAAATCCCTCGATGCATCAAGCTCAATGTCCTTAAGACCGACATCAATAGGTGCCCTGGGTTGATACCATACATAAGCATGAATGGACTAAAACCAGTAGCCATATGTTTAGAGCTGTTATATGCAAATTCCATCATTGGAAGATACTTTTCCCAATTTGATGGTTTTCCAGAGACATATGCATGAAACATATCCTCTACAATTTGATTCACACGCTCTATTTGCCCATTAGATTGTGGATGATAAGAGAAACTCATACTCAAGGTAGTTTCCTTGTTGTAAAGCATTCGGAATAAAGTAGAAAGACATGGCATTAACGGTAGGAACCAAGGATCCATCGGGAGCCCGACGTACCCACATCTGCACATGGAATTATCGGCGTCCTGAGTCACCCATATCAACATAGGGAGTCATCAACGTCTCAATAAGTCACATATGTACATCCGGGTGGACTGTATAAATCACCTAAAGGGGACGGAACTAGAGAAAGAAATGCCAACAAAGGAAGAATCCAAAATTCCTTAATCTGAACGCAACAAGATAGACTCGTTGAACTCTAAAGAAAGAGATTTCAATAAGTGAAAATACCGACGAGATTACACTCATCTCAAAACATGCAAGCTATAGGTAAAATGAGTTTATCTAGAGAATGCCTACACTACAACTTCAAGTGAAGTCAAAAAATGAGATTGTCTTTGAATGTGGGGGTCAACATGCCAACAAGTGATGTAAGCAAGACAATAATCCTGAGCCCAAATTATCCGATAAGATAATATATGTGAGGGATCACTAACATCCCATACCACCATGATACCACCCATACATACCTTACCAATTTGGAACTCCCTAGTATGCCATCTAGGAAATATGAATAAAATCTTGTATAAAAGGAATGAGATGGCCTTATCCCAGACTTTTACATACTAAAACCTGTCTCTATATACAATAAAGTACCACATACCTTACCTTGGTGTCCCATACCACCAAGAGATATAACATCATTCTAGCAGCACATAGCTCTAGTGTGAAATGGCATGAGAGTAGATACAATGTTCTACACACAAGAGGACATCCCTTGAGTGTGCCCCATGCCCCTATTATATAGGAGAGCCCTTAAGTGACTCTTGACTCTCCATTTCCCATGTGTGACCCTTGGGATGCCTGACCCTAATCTCAACCCTTAAGGTTAGCCCTAACCCATGCTCCACTAGAGCTTGTTTCCATGCTCCCATGCTGACAAGCCTCTAATGTGGGTTAGCCTCCTAGTATATGCACATATAATGTGCACATAACAGTTTCCATGTAATGTGCACATGTTATGTGCACATAACAGTTTCCATGTAAGTGTTTTAACACTTTCTCCATTCACATGTATATTTTTTAGTTAGTTATACATATAGGAAAAACCTTTGTTTTGCTAGAATAATATGATAAAGTGAATACACATATAAGTACATTGTATTTAGATTATCGATACATAATGTATTTAGATTAAACTTTGTACACATATAAGTGCATTGTATTGTATTTAGATTATTAATACATAATTTATCCATTTTACTTATTCTTATTACTTTTTTTGTGGATTGTTTCTATCTCGACCAATTTAATCCAAGATGGTGGTATGTTGTCCGAGTTGCGCTAACAAGCAAATGCATACTTACAC
Organism: Cibotium barometz; assembly: GCF_041138505.1. Lineage (NCBI taxonomy): Eukaryota > Viridiplantae > Streptophyta > Polypodiopsida > Cyatheales > Cibotiaceae > Cibotium > Cibotium barometz. The sequence continues at coordinate 16,800,045 of NC_141108.1, read as the reverse complement.
TCATGGATAAGGACTTTATAACTTAGCATCATTTCTCTTGCATCAAGATGATTCTTCCATTGTGTTGAATTCAATATCTGTAGAAGTTGCATAATACGAACCGAGGGAAGCTGTGTATAAATGATTACTCGATGAAAATTAAAGGGCTTGCAGATGCCCTTGCTTCTATTAGATCACCACAATAGATAATGATGATATAGTGTCGAATGGTCTTAGCAAAGAATACAACCAGTTTCAAACCTCCATTGGAATTTGAGATAACTTTCCTGATTTTCAAGAATTGATTCCTCTCCTCATCCATGAGGAGAGGAATATTAGGGGAGGTTCATCCTTTAGAATGCACATGAACATGCCTCCTACTCAGATTTGGTGGTGGTTTTGAAAATCGAAACTAGCAAGCAACCAACAATAGTAAGAAAATCAATCTCATATAGGTGAAATAAGCCACTCTAGAGGAAAAAGGAGCCAAAGAGGTCAAGGTGATTGGCAAATAAATCATAGAGTGCTATTATTATGGAAAACCAGGGCACATTGCAAAGATCTACTATAAAAATCATAATGATATAAAAAATAGTAAGTTGTAGAGCAAGGCAACTATACATCATCAAGTAAATAAGGTGATGACATAAGTGAGCAGCTATTTGTTATGATATAGCACAACACATGCTCACTTGCACAACAAGAGATGTGTTAGGATTAGGAGATATTTTGAATGTAGATACTGGTGCTTCTAACATCTCCGCTGCGTATTCTGACATGGTATCAGAGCCTAGGCTCTAGATAGTTCTTGGGATTTGTGTGAGCAAGAGGGTGACTATTGTGTTGCTGATTGGTCGGGACTGTTTGGGAAGAGGAGAAGCAAGAGGACGGCGGGCTGATTTGCTGGACAGCCACTTGCAAGTGTCAGTTCTTCTTTGTTCCCATGCACCCACCCTTTTCAAAGTACATCTCGCAATGGTAGATCTGTTAGAGATGGCCGAGAGGCATGTGAAGATCCCGACACTCCCCACGTTCCCGGTGGACCGTCAGTTGGACGGGAACAACTACGGCATATGGAAGGTTATGATGAAATTTGTTCTGGAGTCTTACGACCTCGCTGATTTCGTCGGAAGTAGAGGAAGGGGAGTTACCGTCGATCCGAAAGGACCGGGAGGCACAAGCATAGATGTGGGATCATGTCAACGCCAAGGTCCGTTCGTTTATCTTTCTCAACTGCACACACCGCAGGTAATTAATCATGTAAAGCATATGACGCTGGCGAGAGGTATATGGCAGCATTTGGCTTCTCTTTACAACAGGGTATCGCCCATGAAGAGGATTTCCTTGGAAGTACAGATGTGGGTTATGAGCCCTGTAAAGTCGTCGATGATACGGGAGCATATTAACAAGCTGCAGGCTCTTCAGCAAGAAGTTCTTCAGGCTGGGAAGGAGATATCATCAGAGGACATGGCCATAAGGTTGTTCACACTTGCTCTCTCAGTACTCAGCATTTTACTCGTCTTTGATTACCAGTGGCAAGCTCAGTACCATCACGTGGGAGGAGCTTGTGCCCATGGTCTTGGACCAGGAGAAACGATTCACGAACCCTCCTCAGGGTGGAGGTTTGGAGGCCTTAACTGGCCAACGATCGAAAGGCCGTAACACGGGCAAAGGGAAGGCTTCATCGGAGAAGTCTTCTGAGAAGAAGTCGGTTACTGACCGCGAGAAACTAAAGGCGGAGAGTACCTGTTATGATTGTGGCGAGAAAGGCCACTATTGGAGGCAATGTCCGAAGCGGAAGACCGAGAAGGGTGAAGTCAGCAGCAATCATGAAAACTCTGGCTTTTGTGCACGTGGAGGTGATGGACACCGATGTTTTATTTTCTTCAGGAAGGAAGAAGGTTGGAGGACTCTCTGCAAAACGGATACACGGGAGTGGATTCTAGACAGTGGTGCTTCCAGGCACATGACTCCTTCCCGTTCTGATTTACAAGATCTCTGCAGGTATTCTGGTCACATTCTTACGGGGGATACATCCACTATCCCGTTCACAGTGAGGGCAGGTTGGAGATAATTCCCGATGGCAGAGGGGGAAAGCATTCCTCCCAGGTGTTGTATGTTCTGTCACTTGGTTTTCATCTGTTGTCAGTGCATCAGGTTTGCAAGACTGGCGTACGGGTGGAGTTTGATGAGCATTTTGTTGCTCTCCGAGGCAAAGCAACATGCGAGGTAGTCTGGGAAGGCGGAGTGGAGAATGGAGTTTACAAGCTTTCAGCACTCTCTCTCCCAGCTCCTCAGGATTGTGATGAGTGACAGTTTGGTATTGGCCACTTAAGTGTGGATACGCTGTAGGTGCAGGCTTTCCGGGACCAGATGGTGGATAGCTTGCCAGTTAATGGCAGCAGTTGGCAATAACTTTCCAGTACTGATGTTGGTGGTTCTTGTGTTTGTCAGTCGGAGGAAACTGAACAGGTAACTTATGCTCTGATGTCTCGTAGTATTCGGGACAAAGAAACTCCTGTAGATGAGGATGTTCTTTCCACGGGGACCTTTTGGAAAGCCAGGCAAGTGGCAATTGCAGAAGGAGGTGTATTCCCCAAGCTTTGTGGTTCTGGATTCAGAGAGGGTGGTTGACAGGTTTCAGAAGGCCTTACGTGGTCTTCAGCAGGTTTCCAGGACTTGGTTTTGCACCGCAACAGGTGTTGATCCTTGTGAGCCGTGTAATGCCTCTTTGACTCAGAAGCAGAATGGTTCATTGATCTGGTTGATGGACACCAGATTGGACGGGAGCTTCTTGATGAGGCAGTTGAGCTCATGGTTGCGGATGACTCTTTGGGAGGCGGGATTGCATTTCCTGTGGTTTCTACGGCATGCGAAGGATCATGGACTCTTGTACACAGGAGGGGATTGATTGATGGAGTCCGACTCCACGGTTGGAGTGACTCAGTTTGGGGAGAAGATTCGGACACGAGGAGATCTACTTCAGGCCCAGGAGCAGTTATACGGAGCAGTAAGAGGCAGTCATCTTTTGCCTTGTTGACGACAGAGGCAAAGTATCGGGTTGCTTGTGATGCTGCTTGTGAGGTGGTGCGGATACAAAGGTTGCATTGCAGGATTGGGCTTCCACTGGGAGGAACCCATGGTCATCCAAAGGCACTTTGTTCGTGAACAGATCGTTGCTGATGACATCTTGCTAGAGTTCTGTTCGACGGAGTACGGTGGATCTCTTCACGAAGTCGCTATCTCAGGATTTGCTCAGCGGTAGGATTTGCTCAGCGGCACGCCAGCTCCCTGTGGTTGGTTTCACAGCTAGGAGCTGAGAGGGGGTGTTAGAAGTCATCTCCTGTCTATACATATACACCAGGGCCTGTGTTGTGGGTGTGCCCGCCCTTATTAGGTGTTTTCTCATTTTTCCCCACTCTCCGTATTTTTCTCCCATTTTTTTCCTATTTTTCTGTGGCATGGGAGGCAGTCTTGTAGTGGCAGGAGGACCTTGAACTTGGCCGACTGCATCTGTGGAGACACTGGAGGTGGCCGACTGCTCTGCATAGGTCGTGGACCTCCTTGATACTGGCCGGCCCCCCTGCTCCTGCAAGTCGACTGTGCATTTCAGCAATCGTGGGGTTTTGTGGTCCTGTCGGCTGCCCTACAGCAGGCCGACTGCTGTTGGGGGGCCATATAAAATGGCCCCCAGCCCCCTTGTCACATTTGTATCATTCTCGGGATCTTCTTGTGTATATAGAGCAGAGTTACACGCCTCTACCACTCTCTCTCTCTTGTGCTGTTATTTTCTGCATTGCATTTTGCTCGTGTTCCCAGATTTGGTCATCGTCTCCGCTGCGTATTCTGACATCATCATCTTTGTCGTCGTCGTCGTCATCATCATCCGAGGAAGGAGTTTTAAAGACAACAAGTTCACTCACTTCATTGCCCGAGAAACAATGGATTCAAGAAATAAAGAAGCAGCAGGTGAAAAAGAAATTCCTGATGGTCCCTCTAGTTCCAGCAGCAATTCAGGTTTCAGCCATAAAGATTTTCTCAGAAGGCAAGATGTAGCTCGGCGGTACCAAAGGGGTCTTCTCTATGACTCCGAACTTGGGATCATGTGCCACTTTTGCAGGCAAAAGACAGTGGAAAAGCATGCCTTATGCCGATGGTGCGCCATTGCCTTCTGTGGTAGGTGTCTGAAAAATAGACATGGAGAAGACAATGACATCGAGATGGCGGATGATAATGACAGCTGGATCTGCCCAAAATGTAGAGGGGGATGTGGTGTGAGCTGCAAAAATTGGTATGTGTTTCAGTTGAAGAAATTGTAAATCAGTCAACAAAAAATTGGAATGTTTTTTGTTCAAGAAATTTTTAATCAGTATTTGATAGCAAGAGACGTGCACAAACAGGGCATATGTATTCTTGCAGTGCTTAACCAATGCTATTTTTACCATGTAGCTGCAATTGTGGACCTTGCAGAAAAAAACAGAATCTCCAACCACCCAAAATATCATTTGCTGAACTCCGCACAGGAGGTTTTGATAATGTGCATGACTTTCTGGTGCATCTACAAACAGGGGAATCTCTAGAAAGTATCTCTGCAAGGAAAGTGGGTAAGCGGTGGTGCCTTTCTCTTGGAAAGAGGTTGGCAAGTAATGAAGTACGTGGACGAACACGTGTGGACGCATGCAAAGGCTCTGGCATGGCACGTAACACCCCAAAAAGCAGTCACAATGTTGGTGGTGATGTGGAAACCAGGGTGCCCATAAGGAAGATGAAAGAAGAATCACAAAAGTTTGATGATGTGAGGATTGATGGTAACACTGGACAAGGTGCATTTTATACCAAGATAGATGATGCAAAGAAAACACAAGGCAGTGAATGTGAGGGAAAGGTACTAGAAAAGGAGTGTGATTCATTCCCTTCATTTTTACGGCCAAGAGAAACTTTTCAGGATAATCTCGAGGCCAGGCTTGCAGAGCCGTTCGATTCTGCTGAACTGAAAGATTTGTGGGAAAAGATTAGATGCTGCAAACCTGTTTGTCAGACCCTTGAAACATGTCATGGGAAATCCAGCTTCCCAACTAAAGGAGCAGGCTCTTCCTACATCGACCACCATTCAGGTCTGTAAAGATGTCTGAGAAACACTGTTGAGTTTTATAGTTTGAAGATTTGTGATTGTGTTCTGCTAAAGTGTAGAAAGGTTTATTGAGATTCAGGACAGAAGTGAGTACACAATTTGCAAGCCTTGCAGTCTCAAACAAACCACTACTGATACAGTACACATATTTCAGGATAACTAACTCCGTGATCTAAGTTTTTAAAAATTGGCATTCCTTTAGGGAAAGTGATTGTTGAGACATCATAAGAGAAATGGTTGTAGCTTCCCTCTTATGTGCAGATGCCATGAGGAAGTAGTGTGATCCTAGTGGGAGTGGAGAAAAGGTGCTGCTTTTGTATTTGCTGGCAGATAGGTCTAGGCTTGTCTTCCATTGACTTGTTGTCAAATGGATTTTAATGCCAGAAAGTTGAGGAATCAATAATGCCAACCCTTTCAAAGGTTAAGATTCAAAATGCATTGGCATGCACACACCTGCACACATGTACCATGCTAGCAAACACACACATTGATGCGTGTTAAAGGAAAGCACATATACACTTAATTTGATGCCGATTGCACTTAGGTTTTCTGTATTTGAACATTTTTTTGCAGACTTGACTTTCAAGCTCACATCAACAAGCTCACAAGAAGAGAAGCTCAAACTTTTGCATGGTTTCTTTTTTTGGCTGGAGGTAAACGGGATGCTTTCTTACTTAGTAAGCCAGTATATGATCTCTTTGAAGGTTGAATAAGTATGGTTTGTGCATTGCGGTTCTTGTTTCATAGACCTATAGAATTCGGGAAGATCTTATTACTGAATGACAATATGTTCTACTATTTATGATTGTTTATAGAAATAAGCCAATAGATGAGTGACATGCTTTACTATGTCATATAGACCCTTATGAGATGGCCAGTCTTCCCATTATGGCCATCCAGGTCCCCACCACAAGACACATGTGAGCTGTTATCCAATTTCCAAAGGAAGAACGAGACCTTCGGGGGGTGGAACTACTCCAGATGCATCACTAGAATTCTGCAGGTGTGAGGCCTGTCTCATGCCCTAATCCATGGGTGCGGGAATTTGTGGCCTCACTGATGAAGCTGGATCAACATCCAAGGGGCACCGCCTAGGCGCATGTTGAAGGGTCTCTCCAGTCTCACTCCCTCAGGTTCCCCTTTAATCTGATTGATTCCATTCTTTTACATCCAAAGTTGCCAAGAAGGACCTGCGGCTACGACTAGAGGGCAAAGCTTAGGATGCCTGGTGTGCAGCCATGAAAGCATAGTTGTCAAACATAAAAGTGCAAACATGATGACCTTCACGAAATCGTACGACACCATAAAATCATGAAAATGCGAACAAACAACAGGTTGAAAGTGATGGCTGCACGCTTACTTAATCTCAGGGCTATTTTTCTGCTAGTATGTAAATGGCTTGCCAGCAGGCATTTGTAAATCTTTAGGCAAAGTTCACGAAGGCTTTCATGCTGTTGTGTTTTAGCCAAACATTTTTTATTTTTGGCCATTTAAATGTGGTTGTCCTGTAACCGTGCGTGAAGGAATATGCAGCAGGCTTTCTCCCTATTTGGTCAGAGACAAAAGCAGTAACATTTTGCTTTGACCTATTTAGTTAGACATAGTCTGACTAAATATGTGTATTTAGTCAGAGGCAAAGGCACAGAGCGCAGCATTTTGCTTCTATAAGGGCACAGAGCGCAGCATTTTGCTTCTATTTTGATTCAAGGATACGATTCATAGATAAAACCTAGTTCTATCCCGTAGGGGGAGCGTGGTCTTCTATCAAATCACCCATAGGGTAATTGATCATAAATTTGGGCAACTACTAGTCTTTATTTCTAGAAACAACGCTTTTTTCCTCATCCATGTAAGGCACAGCCGCTGGCCTAGTCTTCTAGAATAGAATTGCCCCCGAGAACCTATTTATCTAACGTAGGGCTTTCACTTAATATGTTGGAAAGCTACCCGACTAATCGGGTCCACCCATCTGTAGGATGGTGCCATCGGGGCATTCCATCCTCTCACTTTCCACCCTACTCACACGTCAATTTGTTTTCTAATTAATCCTACCACACTGTTTGACATAAATAAACATGTTCCTTAATTACGGTCCTTTTCACATGGTTTATTAAAACAGCCTTTTTACACAATACAATCATGCCAAAGACAAGATATATATATATAAAAGTTGATACATGAATCAAATTCCATACAAGCCAAACTGGCTCTCTTATTCTTTTCCTTTATACCGCCGATGATCTAGAATTCGGCCTTCCAGCCTCTACATGCTGGGCAAAACCCTACGGGACCATACACCTCATCGTCGGCCACTGGCGAGGACTCAAGCCGGCCCGTCGCCCTCTCAGGCTCCATCGCTCAATCCTCCCGCCCCTCAGAGGGATGTCTGCGCACTAGGGTGGGCTAATTCATCGCACTAGCCTGGGCCCTCAGAACTAGGCAGCATCACAATCACTCGCCTCAATCGGCGAACCTCATTCTCCCAATGGTATGAGGGATACCATGGGCCAACTCCGAGCCTTACTAACGTCTCCGTCGTCCGGCTATACAAGCACAAGAACGGGGCAGCGTCAAGGCAGGGAGAGTTGTACCTGTACCTTAATTTAACCAAGATAACAATCTATTTACTCAACTAAACCATAGGACTAGAATCCATGTTACTTTCTTAAGAAAACAATTCTTTTCACAAAGATTTTTGCATTTCAACTTGAGATTGCGATAAGACATTCTTTATTAAGGCATATGCTGTTGTTTAAAAGAATACAAACTTTAAATAGTAAATCAATCAAATAGATCACTATTAACAATTAATAGAGAAGTCAGGGCCATACCTCAATCCCTAAGAATAATATATAATTGAAAAACAAAAAATATATATATACCTTATAGAAATTCATCGTTTATCGTTGCCTTTGCTCGTTAACAAGAGCTTTAGAACTTGACATATGAGAATAGAGTCTTCTAATACCTTGTCTTTTGATTGTAATCATCCAATAATCTCCAAGCTTTATCTCCTCTTACTCATACTGTGACTCTTCTCTCTTTCTAAGGTCTATGGCAAAATAGCCTTCTCTTATAGGGCTATGGCATACTATTCTTTCTCTAAAAGAAAAGCTATGGAGTTTTTGGTCTCTTCCTCCGAAAGACCATAGCAATCTAAGCTTATTTTCTAAGATATTAGATAAGAATGAAGGGATATATAAATCTCAAACTCTAGGATTACCTTGAGGCTACTTGCTGCCTTCTCACAGTTTTCTCTGTATAGAGACCCTGACAGAAACAGCAAATTGTTTCGGCCATAACTCTCTGACAAAAACTCAGAATATAATTGTATAACCAGTTAAAAGAACGAGAAGACATCTGGTCTACAAGCTAGCGCGGGTAGAATAGGCAAAAACGTCTGTATATAGCCACAAACGTGCCATCTTTAGAAACGCGTTGTTTTTCCACATTTTTAGTATGCATGGACTCTAAATGTGTAAAAGTACTCTAAATATGACCTTCTATCACCTAAATTCGAATTTCTATTTTTGGAGATACTTATCTCTTAATAAAACTATTCTTATCTTCTTATTTCTTTTAGGATTGTTGGGGCTAATATTTTTATTCTAACACTTTCCTAATGTTTCTAGCTTTGTTGTCTCACTTTTCTCTAATTACACTCTCTTTCCTTATTGAAATCTATATTAAAAGAGACACATACATACATGGCTTGGGAGGGACCTTACAATCTCCCCCACTTAAAAGATTCGAGATGTCCTCATCTCGCGAGCTAGGGTAGTATCTAAGTAAATCTTCCTGTCTCTTTCAAAGTAGTGTTCCCACTAGATAGAAATCTTCTTTTATCTAAACATTGTTCCGAGTCCCTTATTTCATGTGTTTGGCTTGTTTTGTTGTGCCTCCAAAATGTCTATTATTCTAAAGTTAATTGGCCTTATTATCCTAAGTTCATGCATCCATATACCTCTCATATGATATGAACCTTCGAATTTCTTATTCTATACTCCCATGTAATATGGTACTTAACAAATTATCATGGAAAAATGTAAGGAAATCAATCCTTTATGTAATCTAACCTATGATAGTAATTTCATAATCTTAGTATCGTCTTGTAGAATACCTCTATTCATCATACACATTACTTCACATGAATCTTGCACCAATCCTCTTCTATTTACTCATAGAAATACTTGTTGAATTTGATTATCTTTAACCCTGCTATCCCTATTTCTTGACCTAATTTTTGCTCTAGCTCATGATTCCTTGTAGCTAGGGGGTGGGCTTGACGTCCCTCTTGAATTAGGAAACCTCTTCTTGATTAACATAGGAGGACTTATATCCCTCTCGACACTTTCCATATATAAAAAAAACTTTATCATAGTCTTTGGCTATAATTATGGCTTTGAAATAGAAGATGATTTCACATTCTTGATGAGGTTATTCAAAGATAGATTAAGCTTCCAAATGAATCGATGGAGAAGAGTTACCTCATCCATCTCTAGAGTAAATCGGAGAAGTTTAACAAAAGTTTGGTGGTATTCTTTTAGAGTCTTCCTTTCTTGGGTTGGCTCCAAAAATTCATTCATTTTATCCTCTTGAAATCTTGGAGCACAAAACCTTTCACGAAGGTGTAATTTCATGGCATCCCATAACTGATTCTGGTTCTAGTGGTGTGGTTAGATTGACAACAATGCTTCCAACTAATTTGGCATTTCTTGCGATTTTTAGACGCGAGCAAGGGTGAGCTTGCTTCTTTCATTGTATCCATTAAAAGTTCAAAACTATCAAATACTTATCATAGCACCACATTTGAAGGCAATCACGATTAATACATTTGAGATCTTCATTTTTTGAGAATTACACATTTGGTGCCTTGGGATTGACACATCTAAAGGTTATCAGGATTGACACATCTAAGATGATTAGTTTTTTGAAAATTACACATCTAGTATCTTGGGATTAACACATCTAAGAGCATGATCCTCTAGGAATTACACATCTGAGACCCATGTTTGTCTGAGACAGGTTCAAAATATTGGATGATTGTCCTAGTGTAAAGCATCCAATGGATGGCATTCACACGTCAACTATTCAAACCTTAATGGAGTTATAATCTTAATAATTTATAATATGCCAACTAATGAGATATATCCTGAAAATTTCTCTAAACAAAGTTTTGGTCTATCCTTCTAGTCATTCAGTCTCTCACTAGTTTCTTAATTTGATCACCCTATAATTTTCCTCACAAAAGGTTTTCTCCCTAATCTTATCTCTCAAATTTATTGTACAAATATCTTGCGTGTGCACCCCCAAGATACAAGAACAATTTCATATGATGATTGTCTCAACATGTGAGGATATTGAAATCACTTCTATGGCCAGTAGAGATGATTGATTCGTCCTCATATGATAAACAATCACTTGTTTTAATCCCTTGACGGTTAACCTTTGAAAAACTAAACCTAGGAACTAAGATCGGCTCTGATACCACTTGTAAGGTTCCCCCCCTTCTAAAATAGGGGAAACACTTAAGATAGTCTACTAAGTCTTATCTTAGAGAAAATTTCCTACTCATCGTCGACACCTTGACCATACAGAGATTCAAGGATACGATTCATAGGTAAGACCTAGTTCTATCCCGTAGGGGAAGCGTGGTCTTCTATCAAATCACCCATAGGGTAATTGATCATAAATTTGCGCAACTACTAGTCTTTATTTCTAGAAACAACGCTTTTTTCCTCATCCATGTAAGGCACAGCCGCTGGCCTAGTCTTCTAGAATAGAATTGCCCAAGAACCTATTTATCTAATGTAGGGCTTTCACTTAATATGTTGGAAAGCTACCCGACTAATCGGGTCCACCCATCCGTAGGATGGTGCCATCGGGGCATTCCATCCTCCCACTTTCCACCCTACTCACACGTCAATTTGTTTTCTAATTAATCCTACCACACTGTTTGACATAAATAAACATGTTCCTTAACTACGGCCCTTTTCACAAGGTTTGTTAAAACAGTCTTTTTACACAATACAATCATGCCAAAGACAAGATATATATATATAAAAGTTGATACATGAATCAAATTCCATACAAGCCAAACTGGCTCTCTTATTCTTTTCTTTTATACCGCCGATGATCTAGAATTCGGCCTTCCAGCCTCTACATGCTGGGCAAAACCCTACGGGACCATACACCTCATCGTCGGCCGCTGGCGCGAGGACTCAAGCCGGCCCGTCGCCCTCTCAGGCTCCATCGCTCGATCCTCCCGTCCCTCAGAGGGATGTCTGCGCACTAGGGTGGGCTAATTCACCGCACTAGCCTGGGCCCTCAGAACTAGGTAGCATCACAATCACTCGCCTCAATCGACGAACCTCATTCTCCCAATGGTATGAGGGATACCATGGGCCAACTCCGAGCCTTACTAACGTCTCTGCCGTCCGGCTATACAAGCACAAGAACGGAGCAGCGTCAAGGCAGGGAGAGTTGTACCTGTACCTTAATTTAACCAAGATAACAATCTATTTACTCAACTAAACCATAGGACTAGAATCCATGTTACTTTCTTAAGAAAACAATTCTTTTCACAAAGATTTTTGCATTTCAACTTGAGATTGCGATAAGACATTCTTTATTAAGGCATATGCTGTTGTTTAAAAGAATACAAACTTTAAATAGTAAATCAATCAAATAGATCACTATTAACAATTAATAGAGAAGCCGGGGCCATACCTCAACCCCTAAGAATGATATATAATTGAAAAACAAAATATATATATATACCTTATAGAAATTTATCGTTTATCGTTGCCTTTGCTCGTTAAGAAGAGCTTTAGAACTTGACATATGAGAATAGAGTCTTCTAATACCTTGTCTTTTGATTGTAATCATCCAATAATCTCCAAGCTTTATCTCCTCTTACTCATACTGTGACTCTTCTCTCTTTCTAAGGTCTATGGCAAAATAGCCTTCTCTTACAGGGCTATGGCATACTATTCTTTCTCTAAAAGAAAAGCTATGGAGTTTTTGGTCTCTTCCTCCGAAAGACCATAGCAATCTAAGCTTCTTTTCTAAGATATTAGATAAGAATGAAGGGATATATAAATCTCAAACTCTAGGATTACCTTGAGGCTACTTGCTGCCTTCTCACAGTTTTCTCTATGTAGAGACCCTGACAGAAACAGCAAATTGTTTCGGCCATAACTCTCTGACAAAAACTCAGAATATGGTCGTATAACCAGTCAAAAGAACGAGAAGACATCTGGTCTACAAGCCAGCGTGGGTAGAATAGGCAAAAACGTCTGTATATAGCCACAAACGCGCCATCTTTAGAAACGCGTTGTTTTTCCACATTTTTAGTATGCATGGACTCTAAATGTGTAAAAGTACTCTAAATATGACCTCCTATCACCTAAATTCGAATTTCTATTTTTGGAGATACTTATCTCTTAATATAACTATTCTTATCTTCTTATTTCTTTTAGGATTTTTGGAGCTAATATTTTTATTCTAACACTTTCCTAATGTTTCTAGCTTTGTTGTCTCACTTTTCTCTAATTACACTCTCTTTCCTTATTGAAATCTATATTAAAAGAGACACATATATACATGGCTTGGGAGGGACCTTACAGTATACCATGATCATGTTGGTTTAAGTTGAGGTCACTTGCAAGAAATCTTATCTACCCTAAGAGACGTTCCTATATGTCAGGGTCTCAGGCAGCAGCCTTGCACAATCACTATAAGATGTTCCCCAATCATGGGGAGAGCTCTCATCCTCGGCATTATTGAGCTTCACACGTAGATATGCGTGAACTCTTTTATCTCTAGTTCCCATTCTTAATACTTCTACCCCACATCCTAGTCTTCCTAGATTTACCATTAGCAGCATAATGTGCTGCATGCCTAAGTGGCTCTGCTCTACTATCATAACTAAATTATTATCAGTATTTAGTGGATAAAATTTAGGTCACTATTTTTCCTGCTATGATGTCTGTGAGATTTATTTTATTGCTCAACCAGTTGCTGTATTGCTTTGGATCAGTACTGCAATTGTGTGTTCAAAAGTGTCTTTGTGCATAGGATTCTCTTCAAAATAGAAGACTTTTGCTTTTTGTTTCTAGATAGCTTAAATTGCTCGCTTCTTTGATATGCTTTGAGGCTTACAAAATTTGTTTATGTTTACCTTGTGCAGCATGCAAGCACAGCAGGTGCATTCAAACCATGGAAAGGGAATGAAAAGGACGAGTAATGCTCACTTCTTTGATATGCTATTTGTTTCTAGATAGCTTAAATTGCTCACTTCTTTGATAAGCTTTGAGGCTTACAAAATTTGTTTATGTTTACCTTGTGCAGCATGCAAGCATAGCAGGTGCATTCAAACCATGGAAAGGGAAGGAAAAGGACGAGTTGAGATAGACGGTCTTGATTGTGAGGTGTGGAAATCATGCTCTTTGAACTCTTATTTTTTCTTTGTTTCTTTTCTAGCATGAAGCAAGATGGAGATTCAAAAAGTTTATAAAGGGTTCAGAGGGTCTATTTAGAGTTTGTACATAATAAGTGCCATTGGCAAAAATGTAAAGTTTCATGGATCTACATATGGTTATTTCACGTGCACATGCTGTCTTGGGTTGTCATGTCGACATAATGCTACATTATGTACACTCAGGACAACTTTTATGATGGGCATTGTGTGAGAGACTCCTCTCGAGGATCACCTAATACACAGGCATAAACAAGATTAGAGAAACCAAATAAAAGGGACGCAGGCAAGCTCACCACCCTACCGTAGGTTCATGTCCGCAAACCTCCCTTGAGCCAGGGGCTAAGGTTCCACTCCCACGGTTCCATGCCAATCAGCCTTGGCATCCCATACCACCAATGCTTGCCCATTTGGTGCCCTTGGCAAGACTACCCCTGAGCCGCCACATCCATGGCAAGAGTAATCGTGGTTGTCTAGGTCCAAACCACAATGAATCAATAACAACTCTGACTTTGTTTGCAAACTAGAGAACCCATTGTGCAGGCAGTAAAAACCGCTTCTTGAGGCCAGTGTGACAAATCGGTCCCATTCATAGGCAGCAACTCTGAATAGGAAATTGGCCTGCCCAATGAGTCTACCAAGAAATGGCCTCACCTTCGATGAGGCAACTAGCTAACACTACTTTATCCACATTTGACTTTCTACCTGGAGCAAAATAAGCTTCAAACTACTGAATCCAAGAAGACAAAGCAGTGGGGTCGAGTGTTCGCGTGCATCTGAAGCTCTAGCTCTCCTGTATTTGCGACTCAAGTGGAGAACGAGCCTACTATGTTAATCTCTTAGTGGAGTTAGTAGAGGTAGGAATTGGGGTAGGGACCTAGGTGAGAACTAGCGATGGGGGAAGAAGAGGCTGGAAGAGGTCTCCAGGGCTTGGATCATAGTTTTTTGCTCAAGCAATCATTCTCCTTGTTGCTTCAAGAGATTTATGAAATTCTGGAACATCATTGTCATTGGTCCCCAATGAGAGTAGTGCTCCTTGATGCTGTTGATGTAGAAGTAAAAGTCTCTTTTGGGATCTGTTGTCCCCTCTCATTGTTGGACATCGCCATAGTGGGAGCGGTCAAGGTTCTTCTTGAGCATGAACAAACCATGCCCATTGTGTGTGGGAGACGTTTCTAGTCACATTCTGGAGGCTGAAAATCGACTATCCTTCAAGGGACAGGGTCACAGTAGAATGGGGAGTGCTTCTGACGTCTTACAAAAAGAACCATACAAGCAAATTCCCACCCCCCCCTTTTTTTGCTTGGTTGAATTTCTTCACCAAAATGCAACGCTTTGATATCATTGTAACATGCGGAAGCTTACAGACGAGCATTACACTTTGATAAACAACTTCCAGCCCTTTGTTCTTGATGAAGTGTAGCACAATGTAATGACAATAAGAGTGCAGAGAGAGAAGAGAGACAATATACAATGTTGGGTCCCAAAGGGCCCCCACCACGTATGGTTTATTTGCTTCATTGCATGAGTAGAATGACAGACTGCTGGTTGTAAATAACCACGACTAAACTGACTTGCAGACCTTCACTTGGCTGAGATGACTTTCATCCTGAAGATTACCCGTGATCTTCATCTTGCACCTTGTCCTTGGCTCCTCTTGGCTATGTAGGCCCTTGAATGGTGGCTCTTGCAGAATATATGAGAGATTTATGTAAGAGACTGAATGGCTGTCTAGGCCTTTGAACCGTGGCTCTTGCAAAATGAATATATGAAAGATTTATGCAAGGGACTGAATGGCTGTATATACTCTTCATGCGGTCTAGTGGGCTCCTAGGATGATGTCAGCTTGTTTTCATGCTCACAACTTGCAGAAAATAGCATTAAATGCTATAGAGATTCACACGTGTGAAGTTGGGCAGCCCTTGAGGCTGGCTGACAGCCTTATCTGCTGGACAACTGGGTAATGCTTGGCCTATGGCTAAGCCCCATGCCTTTACTCAAGATCTTGGTTAGGTCTTCTTCTCCTCTTCTACTCCTATGTCTCTTGACACTAGTTTGGGTGCCTGTGCATTCGGATGGAAGCCTAATAAATGCCCGGTACACCTCTACATCATTCCAGAGGGTTACACGTACGTGTGGGTCATGCACTGACTTCATGTGCAGGACATGCACACCTGACCTTGACCCGTGATAGTCGATCCCTGGCTAACTCGTCCCCGGACAACGGCTCACAAAGGGCTAGTTACCACTCTTAAGTCTTGCACCCCGTTGTACATATATGTACACGTGGCATCCAAGTGCAGGATGCATGTGACAACAACAAGATTGGCATTGGCGTAGGCTTCACCAAGGCGTTCTTCGATGGGTTCTTCATTGTCATGTGCATGCTGCTGATCCTTGAAGGGCAAGAGATAAAGAACCAGATACAGGAGCTGGTGCAGCTAGTGTGGGCAGGGAATACCTTGTGGAGGACTTAGGTGGTTGTCGGCCAGCACATGAGTGAGATATGCTTCTGTCTGCTGTCTGCAGCAAGAAAGGATTATTTGTCCAAGCACCTGGCCGACAGCAGGTCAGCCAGTCCATGAGGGGTTCCAAGGCCTATATAAGGCAGCAATTGCTCATTGTTTGACTCATTCAGTCCTCTAGGGAGTAGAATCACTAGACTAGGACTCTTTTGGGTCAGATAACCTTTTGATGGCAGCCAAAGGCTTGCCAAGACATGTACACCTTTTTGTACTATATATATATATAAGGATCCTAAGGGCACATGTGTTTGTCAACATTGACTTTTGATTTCATGTTAGGAGTAGAAGAAGAATTAGATTCTAATCGTGTAGCAGACTGAATGCCTTTGTATAGTATATCCCAGTATTTATAATTTGTTCTGCTGTGTTTGTGTACTGATGTGGCAGGTTCTTGGAGTGCTTTTAACTGTGGATGAGGATCAGAAGACATCAAACACTACATATGATGGGGAAGATCAAGAGAACGCAAAGCCAAAGATAAGAAGGGATTTTGTGGGAACCTCATCCTCGTCAACAAAGTTTCTTTTTGATTGGGACCAAGAGGATATCAAGCCAATGCTAAAAGAAGACTCGATCAAGGCTTAGCCTTCAACCCAAGCAAACGTGTCAAGGAAGAGCGTGACCATTGAAGATGCTTATTAGAGCTTACTAATTATAAGTCTCCCCAGTAGAATCTTCTGAAGGTAAGTATTCCAGGTCCCTTTTTGCAAGATCTATAAATGGGCCTTGTCCTTTAATATGTTTATATGCTGGAGATTGTCCTACCTGACTGGATGGGTGTATTCCAGAGTACTTGTGTTTCCTATGCTAAAGTATTGTGCCCTATACTAGATGGAAGGGCCTTTTGGATTACCACCAAAGGATGATGAGTTTGTTTTGAAGTGTATGAAACATATATCTCAATGCTCCTTCATCAACAAATGTTTTATGTATGTGAAGTTGTAAATTCCACAATTTTTGATATAGACTTTTGAATCCTCTTTGCCTTTTACAAGCATGAGTATATGAATATTAGAAGAACGATACTATCATGGTGCACAATTGACTCTGGAGATTATGTTTTTACTTGTTAACTGATACTCTCCTACTGCTTGTGTACGCACGTGCACGTCTGTGCGCCTGTGTGGTGTGTGTGTGTGTGTGTGTGTGTGTGTGTGAGAGAGAGAGAGAGAGAGAGAGAGAGAGAGAGAGAGAGAGAGAGAGAGAGAGAGAGAGAGAGAGAGAATATAACCACAAACCATCTCAACCTACCTATCTACATAGGTGCACAAATATGTAAAATATGAAAACGTTCCCATGTTTATGATCCTCATTACGTGAGCCTAGAGAAGGATGAAAAAGAAGCACAACATTTGCATAAAGTAGAGATCATCACTTCTGCTACGTTGGCTCCAAGCTGTTCTATCAATGTGACTTTTGTGGGCATTCAATGGGCCAGCAATTCAATGTCTAGAGAGTGCAGTGGTGGTGTGTTATTTTGCTTTCATTATTTTGAGTGGATGCACCTCACCATTCGACATTGCCGATAAGTATGCAATCGGGACCGTCCCGAACCCACCCCGATAAGCAGTTGGTTACGGTCTTGGAAAAGGCTATCCTCACCAATTGTTCTTGGTTCACCTCGTGAGGTTACTTCCCATTCTTAAGTATGGATTATTATACAATAATCTTCGTTTGCTTTTTTACTGGTAAAGAGGGAAAAAGTTTTTAGCCAATACTAGATTTGCATCTGAAGGCAATCACATATACGATTTGAAGGGGTCCGGGCTGTCAAACCATGTCTCTTGAAAATTATCAGTACATATGGTAGAAAACGTTTCACATATCGAGGTTGGAATGGGATGGGGTGTTTTGCGTTTTACTAGGATGCCCGGAGGAAACGAACACGCTTGATTAATGAACAAAAGAGTGCTAATGGCAAAAGCATCGAACAAAGAAAGTGCAAAGTCTTGGTTAGCTTCTTGTTGCCTCACAAGGACTCTCCTAATACTAGAATTGTGTGGAGTATTCCCCTTTTTCCTTCTTCATTGTCCACCTTGAAAGAAGTAGAACCAAGAGCAACCTACAGTAGTGCCTTAGAGAGTGAGTGAACTTTCTCATCAATGGGATTGACTTTTGGTATTTTCAAAGTTGAACTAAGACATTTAACACAACCTTTATTTGTAATGTTCTAGGGGGGAGGATGGATCCTATGCAACACAACCAAATCACTCTTTTCTTTATCTTCAATTTTCTAGGGGGGAGGATGGATCCTATGCACCCCAAAGTCAACTCCTGTGTGGATGATCGATCGAGCCTTTTGCAGCTCGAGGGTTTAAACACTTAGGTTAGGCCTAGTATGATAATTTAGGTCTTGGGCTAGGTTCCCAATTAATAGTAGTTCCAGTAAATGGCCACTTGGAGTGCAAGAGAGGCACCCTAACCTTTCTAGGCAGTGCCCCTTTTTGTCCTTTGGTGTGGTTAACATCTTTTTGCACTATGGATAAAATGTGCATGTGCTGCTCCCCAAACCACCCCCATTCCCCTCTTTCCTTTTTTTTTTGCAATCACAACCTCTTTGAGATGGATGTAATTTGATCTTGTAGTTTTGGTTAATATTAGGATCGTACTAATGGGTGGTTGAAACAACATTACATCATAAGTTTGGTGGATTGCTTGTCTGCAACTTCAAGATTGCTCGTGTGCAACTTCAAGCCACCATGGTTTTTCTGGCAATCTATATGGATCCCATGGGAAAAAGAAAAGAACAAGGATTGCTTTTTCTGTTTGTGAACCTTAGTGAACTTGTTTGATGGGGGTAGGTACGTAGCAAAATTTTGAGATTATGGCATTTTGCTCTTGCATTGAAGTCTTATTGTCTCTCTTTTTATGCCCCTTTGGAAGCCACATTGACATTTACATAATTGAGAAACCCAAGGCTGTTAAAGAATTGAGTATGTTGATTATTATATTGTAACCATTGATTATATTGCTTCCACCCCATTCCCCTACATATCACATGATGATGCTTAGCCTACCATTTGTTGTTGATGATGACGATCCTCATGCCACTCTTACCCTCCTTTTGGTGTCAACTTTACCTTCCTTTTGTTGCAAATGCAACCCAACTCTTACTCTCTCCACTTGCATCCCTTGTGCACTTTCATTCTATGCCTTTGTCCCATTTATTTATGATGATGGTGGTAGTGGTGATGATGATATATTGCTTCCTCCCATTTTTTGATGATGTTCCACTTTCTATAATTGCAACCCCTATGCTCTTCTTTCATCTGTTCAAAACACTTGAGTGCTTCCACTCCATGTCCACATTCAACATATTTGATGATGACGATGGTAATTATTCTGCCTTTTCATGATGATGTTGTTGTTGTTAATGCTCTTACCCTCTACTTGTTGTAACTATAGCATCTTGAATGAGGGCTTTTACATGGCAATTAGGTGTAATTTACATGAAAATTGTGCCACACCACTATGGTAAGATTTACAAGAGCTCCTCCTCCTCCTCCTTGTCTTTCTTTTTTGCTACTGCTCCTCCTCCTTGTCTTTCTTGTTTGCTATCATTACTTCTACTTCTTTGTTGTTTTTGCTCCCTCTCCTCCTCCTTTTCTATTACTATTTCTCCTCCTCTATTATTAGTTCTTCTTCTCTTTCTCTTTCTCTACTATTACTTCTCCTCCTCAACCTTTATCGATGTTTCTATTGGTCCTCCTCCTCTTTCTATGCTTCCTTAATGGTGATAATTTGATAATAGTGGTAGATTTCTCACCGTGCTCATTCTATGCATATCTTGTACAAAGCATCTTCCATGCAAGGAAAAAAATAGGGGCTAATGTTCGCCAATTGGCTATTTTTGTGGGGTTTTTGCAAAAAAAGTTCGCTCGATATCTTGAAATATTTGCCCAAATTTTGGCCATTTTGATGGGTTTTAGAAAATATTTGCCCAATTTTGGACATTTTAGGGTATTTTTTATAAACATTCACCCCATTTTCTATAATTTTAGATTTATATAGGAGGAATAATCGTTAACCCACCTACACTAATATATTCATGGAGGCATCTTATTTTTTACCTTGCTTCCATGTGACTATGGGATGTACGGCACACATTACCATCGTCATGACCATTACAAACATATGTAATAACATGCGGTGAGAGAAATTTGTATCATGTTTTATTTGAAACAATACAGTGCTTTCAACATGTTTTATGATTAAAACACTTTACACAATGCAACATCTTGAAGTCACACTTGAAAATTAAGCCGGGAGTACACTAAGGTGGATAGAAGTAGATTAAGTTGATCATACTTGCGCAATGAAAGTAGAGAAAACATGATTAAGAATGTCAAGATAATGACAAGGCAAGAAGTTAGATTTAGCTCACTCATTTGCACTAGAATGGGGGTGCATTTAAATAGGTTGGAGTACATTATCATTAGCACCTTGCTTAATCCATTGCCTAATTTGGCCCTAATACAACTCCCATGCAACCCATTTAATTTCCTCCCTAGAATGAGGCTTTACATTAGGCTTAGAGGTACCTGGGTTAGTGGGGGTCTCATTAATATAAAATTTATCATTTGAGAGAGGAAAAAAGGTACATTGAGATGCACAAGAGCTTGTGTGTGTGTGTGTGTGTGTGTGTGTGTGTGTGTGTGTGCAGGTTTCCAATGTAAGGTCCCAAATCCTTTTATTGGTGGCTCCTCTCAAATACAAGGCGTTTAGGATATGGCGTCTAGCTAAATGTTGAGCTAAATGGGAGTGGAACATGCCTTTATATAGGAGCATGGGATAGTGCAAGAGGTTGGCCAACTTGCATATACATGCTTGATTTTGAAAAATGAAATACTTGAAACTGTTTATTTATTAATTATTAAAAGTGTCAATAAGATAGTTTATTAGAAATTCAAATCACATGTCTAGTCTCAGCAATATCTTCTCAACAGAGATTCTTGATGGAAAATATGTAAATAAATAGTCATGAACTTATAGCTCTAGCTCGAATGGTATGCTTCACAAAAATGACATATCAAACATTTATTACTTAAAAAGAGAAGGCTAGCTCTATCTTGCCATGCTTCACAATTCAATGTACCCGACCATCTAAAAGTAAGGGCAAGCTAAGGCAAAAACAAGAAACTTTGGTGGAATAAATTAAAAAAAAACAGGGGATATAGAGATTTTCTTTGCAACGCTAATGAATCAGCATACAATAGTGACAGAAGAAAACTTTGCAGATGAAGCAGGCTACCAAATGACGATTTTTTTGTTTTGAGTAAAACTGTCAGTGAACAATGAAGGGGCTTGTGTGAAACTGAGATTGTGAATGGGCTTGAGTGATAGTGAGCGTAAAGTAGAAAATTCAAATCTTCGCACTAGGGTAAAGTATAAAGTTCAAATTTGGGCAGTACCCTCTGAATGGACCTTTGATGCATCTCCCAAAGTGTGGAAAGGACCTATTACAAGGGCCCTGCTAAGTAGCGGCCGCCCATTGAACGCGCGTGTAGAAAGGGCGTGGGTCCTGGTTGCTTTCCTCGGTGAGGCTGCATGTACGCTCCTTCCATGCATGCAAAATGAACACGCTGGGCTTCACAGAGACGCTCTTTCTTTCACCCTGTCTAATAAGCTTGCCATGGCTGGGCTTCACAGAGATGCATTCTTTCTCCCTACCTGATAAGCTCACTTGTTGCTGTGTTCTCTGAAGAAGCTTTCCCTGTGTGAGTAGCAGGAGCTACCTCCACTGTATATAACCAAACCCCAAGGTGGGTTGTAGAATCATCATCAACACATCAGCAACACCATCATCATCATCATCATCAGCAGCAGCAGCAGCAGCGAAGGCGGATCCACATCATCAGCACATCACCATCACCGACATCATCATCATCACCGGCATCATCATCACCGGAATCATCATCGTCAGCATCACTATATCATCATCAGCATTGCCTTCATCATCTTTGTTGTCGTCGTCATCATCATCATCAGAGGAAAGAGTTTTAAAAACAACACGTTCACTCACTTCATTGCCCGAGAATCAATGGATTCAAGAAATAAAGAAGCAGCAGGTGAAAAAAAATATCCTGACGGTCCCTCTACTTCCAGCAGCAGTTCAGGTTTCAGCTATAAAGATTTCCGCCCTAGAAAGAAACAAGCTCGCAGAAGGCAAGATGCAGGTAGGCGGTACCAAAGGGGTCTTGTCTACGACTCCGAACTTGGGATCACGTGCCATTTTTGCAGGCAAAAGACAGTGCAAAAGCATGTCTTATGCAGACGGTGCGTCATTGCCTTCTGTCGTAGCTGTCTAAAAAACAGACATGGAGAAGACATTGACATCGAGATGGCGGATGATAATGACAGCTGGATCTGCCCAAAATGTAGAGGGGGATGCGGTGTGGGCTGCAAAAACTGGTATGTGTTTCAGCTGAAGAAATTGTAAATCAGTCAACAAAAAATTGGTATGTTTTTGTTCAAGAAATTGTTAATCAGTGATTGATCGCAACGGACGTGTACAAACAGGGCCTATGCATTCTTGTAGTGCTTAAACAATGCTCTTTTTACCATGCAGCTGCAATTGTGGACCTTGCAGAAAAAAACAGAATCTCCAACCACCCAAAATATCATTTGCTGAACTCCGCGCACGAGGTTTTGATAATGTGCATGACTTTCTGGTGCATCTACAAACAGGGGAATCTCCAGAAAGCATCTCTGCAAGGAAAGTGGGTAAGCGATGGTGCCTTTCTCTTGGAGAGAGGTTGGCAAGTAATGAGGTACGTGGACGAACACGTGTGGATGCATGCAAGGGCTCTGGGATGGCACGGAACACCGCAAAAAGCAGTCACAATGTTGGTGGTGATGTGGAAACCAAGGTGCCCATAAGGAAGATGAAAGAAGAATCACAAAACTTTGATGATGTGAGGACTGATGGACAAGGTGCATTTTATACCCATAGAGAGCAATCAAACGAAACTTCCAAGATAGATGATGCAAAGAAAACACAGGGCAGTGAATGTGACGGAAAGGTACCAGAAACGAAGTGTGATTCATTCCCTGCATTTTTACGTCCAAGAGAAGCTTTTCAGGATAAGCTGCAGGCCAGGCTTGCAGAGCCGTTCGATTCTGCAGAACTGAAAGATCTGTGGGAAAAGATTAGATGCCGCAAACCTGTTTGTCGGACCCTTGAAACACGTCTCGGGACATCCAGCTTCCCAACAAAAGAAGCAGGCTCTTCTTACATCGACCACCATTCAGGTCTGTAAAGATGTCTAAGAAACGCTGTTGAGTTTCATAGTTTGGAGATTTGTGATTGTGTTTTGCTAAAGTGTAGAAGGGTTTATTGAGATTCAGGACAGAACTCAGCACACAATTTGCAAGCCTTGCAGTCTTAAACAAACTCCTTGTTTATTAGAACATTGCACTACTGGTACAGTACACATATTTCAGGATAACTAACTCCGTGATCTAAGTTTTTAGAAATTGGCATTCCTTCAGGAAAGTTGAGACATCAGAATAGAAATGGTTGTAGCTTCCCTCTTATGTGCAGATGCCATGAGGAAGTAGTGTGATCCTAGTGGGAGTGGAGAAGAGGTGCTGCTTTTGCATTTGCTGGCGAATAGGTCTAGGCTTGTCTTCCATTGACTTGTTGCCAAATGGATTTTAATGCCAGGAAGCTGAGGAAACAATAATGCCAACCTTTTCAAAGGTTAAGATTCAAAATGCATTGGCATGCACACACCTGCACACATGTACCATGCTTGCAAACACACATTGGTGCGTGTTAAAGGAAAGCACATATGCACTTAATTTGGTGCCGATTGCACTTAGGTTTTTTGTATTTGTACATTGTTTTGCAGACCTGGCTTTCAAGCTCACATCAACAACCTCACGAGAAGAGAAGCTCAAACTTTTGCGTGGTTTCTTTTTTTGGCTGGAGGTAAATGGGATGCTTTTTTACTTAGTAAGCCAGTATTTGATCTCTTTGAAGGTTAAATAAAGTATGGTTTGTGCATTGCGGTTCTTGTTTCATAGATCTATGGAATTTGGGAAGATCTTATTACTGAATGACAGTATGTTCTACTATTTATGATTGTTTATAGAAGTAAGCCAATAGATGAGTAACATGCTTTACTATGTCATATATGGCTTGAATGTGGACGTGTGGTGGAGATAACAGGGCTAAATTTTGAGATCACTTCCCCTTCCTCTTCCCTACCCCACACCACCACAAAAAGAAAAGATTCTTCCATTGATAGAAGAAAGCTACATTTGACAAAAGGTACGTTTGAGAAAGAAAAATATAACACCAATTGGTGTCCCACTTTCCCATTGAGCTGGCCAGTCTTCCCATCATGGCCATCCAGGTCCCCACCACAAGACACTTATGAGCTGTTATCCAAAGGAAGAACGAAACCTTGGGGGGGGGGAGATGGAAGGGTTGTGGGGAACTACTCCAGATGCATTACTAGAATTCTGCAGGTATGAGGCCTGTCATGCCCTAAGCTAACAAGTGCTGGGTGTGGAAATTTGTGGCCTCACTGATGAAGCTGGATCAACATCCAAGGGGCACCGACTAGGGGTAGCAGGGATGGGGTGGGCGTGTTGAAGGGTCTCTCCAGTATCACTTCCTCAGGTTCCACTTTAATCTCATTGAGCTGTCCAAAGTTGCCAAGAAGGATTTGCGGCTATGATTAGAGGGCAAAGCTTAGGATGCCCGGTGCAGCCGTGAAAGCATAGTTGTCGAACATTAAAACGCAAACATGATGGCCTTCACAAAATTGTATGACACCATAAAAGCATGAAAATGCAAACAGATAAAATTGTACGAAAATGCCAAATAAGAATATTACCTTTGAAAGTACAAGTTTTGGAAGCTCACATACAAGTGCAGGAGAAAGACGGAAGAGAAAAAGAATGTAATCCTAAATCGTGCTGCAGTCATAGCTGCTCACATTTTTTGCAAGTTTAGGGAAAAACAACAGGTTGAAAGTGATGGCTGCACGCTTACTTAATCTCAGGGCTAATTTTCTGCTAGTATGTAAATGGCTTGCCAGCAGGCATTTGTAAATATTTAGGCAAAGTTGATGAAGGCTTTCATGCTGTTGTGTTTTAATATGCCAAACATTATTAATTTTTGGCCATTTAAATGGGTTTGTTCTGTAACCGTGCATGAAAGCCTATCATGAATCTGTGGCAGGCTTTTTCCCTATTTGGTTAGAGACAAAAGCAGCAGAGTTTTGCTTTGACCTATTTAGTTAGACATAGTCTGACTAAATATCTGTATTTATTCACAGGCAAAGGCATAGAGCGCAGCATTTTGCTTCTATAAGGGCTCACTTTATCCCAGAAGAGAAGTTCAAGGATGGGATGAGGTTGGTATGCTCTTTGGATCACACTTGATTAGGAGCTATGAGTATGCCATGATCATGTTGGTTTAAGTTGAGGTCACTTGCAGAAAATCTTATCTACCCTAAGAGATGTTCCTATATGTCAGGGTATCAGGTAGCAGCCTTGCCACAATCACTATAAGATGTTCCCCAATCATGGGGAGAGCTCTCATCAGCATTATTGAGCTTCAGATGTAGATATGCTTGAACTCTTTTGTCTCTAGTTCCCATTCTTAATTCTTCTGCCCCACATCCTAGTCTTCCTGGATTTACCATTAGCAGCATCATGTGCTGCATGCCTAAGTGGCTCTGCTCTACTATCACAACTTAATTATGTTCAGTATTTAGTGGAGAAAATTTTGGTCACTATTTTTCCTGCTATGAGGTCTGTGAGATTTGTTTCATCGCTCAACCAGTTGCTGTATTGCTTTGGATCAGTACTGCAATTGTGTGTTCAAAAGTGTCTTTGTGCATAGGATTCTCTTCAAAATAGAAGACTTTTACTATTTGCTTCTAGATAGCTTAAATTGCTCACTTCTTTGATATGCTTTGAGGCTTACAAAATTGTTTATGTTGACCTTGTGCAGCATGCAAGCACAGCAGGTGCATTCAAACCATGGAAAGGGAATGAAAAGGACGAGGAATGCCTTGAGATAGATGGTCCTGATTGTGAGGTGTGGAAATCACGCTCTTTGAACTCTTACTTGTTCGTTGTTTCATTTCTAGCATGAAGCAAGATGGAGATTCAAAAAGTTTATAAAGGATTCAAAGGGTCTATTTAGAGTTTGTACATAACAAGTACCATTGGCAAAAATGTAAAATTTCATGGATCTAGACATGGCTATTTCACGTGCACCTGCTGTCTTGGGTTGCCATGTCGACATAATGCTACATTCTTTACACTCATAGGGAGCAACTCTGAATAGGAAATTGGCCTGGGCCCAATGAGTCTACCAAGTAATTGCCTCACCTTCGATGAGGCAACTAGCTAACAGTACATTATCCACTTTTGACTTTCTACCCGGAGCAAAATAAGCTTCAAACTACTAATTCCAAGAAGACAAAGCAGCGGGGTCGAGTTTACTATTATACTTATTGAAATTCATCTTCTCGTGAAGATGAGTTGAGGAAGTTGTCGGAATTGCCCTCGCATTCAGAGCTACAAGGAATTGTTGCTCATGTTCCACATGTGGTCTTTGGTCTTCTTGTGTTGCTGTTGTCAAAAGTGCGTAGCGGAAAGCGTGAGACATAGGCACAGAGAGAGAGAAAACGAATCTGCATAATGATGAAGAAGCAATGATACAAACAGTCCTGTGCAAGGGGTGGTCCCTGTAAGTGAGGGCATGATGAGAAACTCCCCTGAGGGAGGACTCGGGCCTGGAAGCCTCTGTGTCAAGGTGAGTACAAATGAGAAGCAGGCAAGCCTTATATAGCCCCAAAATAAGCTGGCCGAATTGCTCGAGAAAAGACTTACGACTAGCTAAAATAAACATGTGAAAAATGGGTGGCCAACCCTACAACCAAGGGCCCTGAGAGTAGAGGGAGAAATATGGTGCTGCTCGGGATAAATCTGGGCACTCCTGATACACAACTTGGGCATACTACCAGGAGATGAATAATGCTAATACCCCCTCTCACATCCTGGGAGAGAAACCGGTCCAAGGAGCTGGAAAAGCAAACCTCCAAAGCAAGTCGAGAAGTCGATCTGCTCTCGCCTCTGCCACGTACTCCAAGAAACTGCTCCCAATCCAAAAGTTCAGCAAAATCCAAAAATGAACCACCTATCTCCAACCCAATCTGTATCACACCAGTCCACACAATGTGCTCTCTCTTCAGCCCAAGAAAGGATGTCGTCTGACTCTACCTCCAAGAAAAAATCTTCTCCTTAGAGAACACTGCCAAACTGTCTCCCTGTTGGCACTCCCTCTAGACACCCTAGAGGCCCACAATGTCTACATTAGCCCTGGTATTCAAGCCTCCAACTCTGAGCTTGTTGAGCACCGATCTCCAAATACAAGGTTTTCGGATCTCCATGTATCCCTCGGTCCAAGAATGCCTCTCTGTCCTGCTAACACTCCAAGTGGAAGAAACATACCTCCAGCACTGTAGCTGACAACCCTGTCGGCACCTGACCTTTAAAACCTGTATCCATAACTCGTCGTCGCGTGATGGGACTACTACGATCTTTTTCGTGAACACATTTGGGAAAATTTGTGGTGGTGTTCCTGGATGATATTTTGATTTATAGTCGTACTCTTGAGGATCATGTCAGACACCTCACGATTGTCTTAGCTATTTTAAGACAGAATCGACTATATGCTAAGTTAAGTAAATGTGAGTTCTTTATGACCGACATCATTTACTTGGGACACAAGATCACTAGAGATGGATTGAGCATTGACTATGACCGAGTTCAGAAGGTTTTGGACTGGCCTATACCGCGAACAGTGAAACAACTTCGTTCTTTTCTCGGTTTTGTAGTTTTTCTTCGGAAATTTGTACGGGAGTACTCTCAGTTCACACTACCGATGACCGACTTATTGAAAGGTCGTGGACGTAAGTCAAATCAGCCTATCACTTGGAATAACGATTTGGATATAGTTTTCAGACTTTTGAAAGATAAAGTCAAGGAAGCACCTATCTTAGCATTGCCTGATCCTAGTCGGCCTTATGTTCTTGAAACTGATGCCAGTGAGAGTGAGCTGTATTTGCACCTTGAGTGTTCAACCCAACATACACTTTATTGTCTTCAGATCCTTGCCAAGATGCCAATCAACATCAAAGCTCCCTAAACCATCAACATCCAGCTTCTCACCCCCTATTTGTGACTTTATCACATCATTAACCCCCAAGGCACCCTCTCCTAGACCCATGTTAGCACCTCGTGTGTCTCCTTATTGGGAACCTCAAATGCTCCAATCTGGCACTCGTCCAACTTCAGCACGAAGGAGACCTTGGAACCTATAAAACACGGAAATCGAACAAAATGAGCACAGACCTAATGCGTGCAAGGTTACGAAACCTACTTACATCCAGAAGGCAACCCATAGAACAATATCATTGCCTTTTGTAGCTTTCGCATTTCAATAAAAATGTTGTTGAACTCATTGAATCTGAATGAAACATTACCATCGGCAATCTTCTTCTTTCCCCATGCTGCAATGGAAAGTGTATCATTGATGGGGTAGTAATCCCCATGCTGCAATTTTCAAGATGGTAGACCGGTTGCTTTTGAAAGTAAAAAGCTAGACGACACTCAATCTCATTGGCCAACCCTTGAGAAGGAGCTTTATGCTGTGATTCATGCTCTCAAGGTTTGGAGACATTATTTATATGGCTCCAAGTTTGTGGTATTGACTGATCATCAGTCAATCAAGTATGTGTGTGATGCGGATGATTTGAGAGGAAGGAAAGCTCGTTGGGCAGAGTTAATGCAAGATTTTGATTTTGAGATCCGTTATCGGAAAGGGTCCATGAATAGTATTGCAGATGCGCTTAGTCGGATTAGAGAGGTGAATACTTTGTCGTTCACCGAGATTTCTACTGACTTATTTCAGTCATTGAGAGGGCTTTGCAGGACTGATAGTTATTTTGGTCCATTTTGGCAGAAGATCCAGGACGGGAGCTCATTGATTGAAAGAATGATTATCAAAATATCCCCCCCATCTTTCTTGATGTAGAGGGTGCTTTCAGTTGGACTGTTGGTGAACCCCTGGCTAGTCAAAAATGCATCAATCTTTGCATACCAGGCACGCGGTGCTTGTTTTAAGCCATACAAAGCTTTCCTCAACTTGCACACCTTGTGCTCTTGACCAGAGATAGCCAAACCAAGAGGTTGTATCACATAAACCTCTTCCTCAAGATCACCATTCAAAAAGGCTGTTTTTATGTCCAACTGATGTACAAACCAGCCATAATGTGCAGCCATAGCAACAACAACACGGATGGTGGTCATCCGAGAAGTGGGGGCAAAAGTTTCTTCATAATCTATGCCCTTTTTCTGAGCATAGCCCTTAGCAACCAGCCTTGCTTTGTACCTGTCAATGGTACCATCTGGTTTGCGTTTAACCTTATAAACCCACTTTGTACCAATTGCCTTCTTGCCAGGAGGCAAATCCACCAAATCCCATGTATGATTCTTAACAATAGAATCCAATTCAGCTTGCATGGCCTGCATCCAATGCTGATTTTCACTTGCATCTTCAAAACTCTCAGGTTCCTCTTCATCCATAATAGAACTCACCCAAGTTGACTCGGAAAAGTGAGAGCTTTCAGCCTCACGTGTACTCCTACGTGTCCTACCTGGTAATGGAGCAGCAAGTCTACTCTCTTGAAGAGTCTGTATAGCCCAACGAGGAATGGTTCTAGCTTCTTGCAAAGCTGTCCTCTCTTGTACAACAATATCCTCTTCTGCTTGCTGTATGTCAGGCTCAGCCTGGGGCTGATTTAAAGCATCAAACACACGAGGTGGTGGCTGCAAATTCTGAAATTCAGCCGGTATATCAGCTGTGGTTCCTATGCCAATGGGTATCAACCCTTCAAATACATCAAAAGACTCCTGAGGTTGCTGAAATTTAAATTCAGCAATGGGTTGTGCTGAATTCTCTGCAAAAACAACATCTCTGCTCACAAAAATCCTGCGTGTGACAGGATTATAGAGACGGTACCCTTTACTTTGACTGCTGTAGCCAACAAATATGCACTTTATGGCTTTATCATCAAGCTTCCCACGAAGCTCCTGTGGTACATGTGCATAAGCCAAGCAACCAAACACACGAAAATAATCAACACTAGGTTTCCGATCAAACCAAGCTTCATAGGGTGTAACAGATCTGAGTGCCTTTGTAGGGCACCTGTTCAACACATGAGTGGCACACATAAGAGCTTCCACCCAAAACTTATGTGGCAATCCCTTTGCTTTCAGCATACACCTGGCCATCTCCATGAGTGACCTATTCTTTCGTTCGGCCACACCATTCTGCTAAGGTGTATATGGTGTAGTACACTGGTGTACTATGCCCTTCTCTAAACAAAAAGCATCAAATACTTTAGATAAGTATTCCCCCCCTCTGTCAGTTCTGAGAGTCTGCACTTTTTGTCCTGTTGCATTTTCAACCATGTTGACATAATGTCGGAAATGCATAAAGACATCAGATTTGTTCTTCAAAGCATACACCCAGGCATATCTGGAAAAGTCATCAATAAAAGTAACAAAATACCAATGACCTCCCAAGGATTGTGTCCTCATTGGACCACATACATCACTGTGAATGAGCTGCAATTTGCGGACAGCTCTAACAACTCTATCCTTTTTGAAAGCCTGACGATGCATCTTTCCCAAAATACATCCCTCACACACATGTCTGGGAGGAGTCTCTAAATTAGGTAGGGCATCTACCATTTTCAGCTTCTGAAGTGCCATGAGACTGCCATAATTTACATGCCCAAACCTGGCATGCCACAACTCTGCATCCTGCATAGCAGATGTAGAGGTAGAAACAACACATGCACTGTGCCTCTCATAAGGATCAAGACGGTACAAACCGCGACATAAGGTCCCTGTAGCAACCAAAGCAAAGTCACTTTCCCTGTCACGGACCATACATTTAGTATCCTCAAAGGAAACGACCAGCACTGCTTTTTGCACCAGAACAGTGCCCGAGACACACAGAAAGCAGTCGCCCAGGTCTGTAGAAGGAGGGCGACCTGTTTTTCAGCACCAGAAGCAGGCGACCAGCACAATAGAGGTGTGTCTTCACGACGAAAGTGCTTCACCAGCAGTAGGGAAGGCGGGAGCAGGAACAACAACCTGCTCTGATACCAATTGTGAGTAAGAGACGGTGTGGAGCACGCGAACAAACAGAAGCAAAACGTGTGGAGGCAAGGAGCAAAACGATGGAGCTCAAAATATGAAGATAAGTTTGTTACAAAACTTAGGGCATATAATAACCCTAACTGGTGCCCGTTTCACATAACGGTAAGTTGGGCGCCTTATTGGGCGCGGGGAAAAAACCTCACTTAAAGTGAGTAAAAAGTGCCCGGCCGGTCCTAATACATTGGCCACTGCCCATAATAATGTCAGGACATTATTTCTAACAAAATGGGGAGTGCTTTCGGTGTTACAATAAGAACCACACAAGCAAAATTTTTCTCCCTTTTTTGCTTGGTTGAATTTCTTCACCAAAACTCAAAGCTTTGATACCATTGTAACATGCGGAAGCTTATAGACGAGCATTATACTTTGATAAATAACTTCCAGCCCTTTGTTCTTGATGAAGTATAGCACAATGTAATGAGAATAAGAGTGCAGAGAGAGAGAGAAGAGAGACAATACACAATGTTGGGTCCCAAAGGGCCCCCACCACGTATGGTGTATTTGCTTTATTGAATGAGTAGAATGACACTGCTGGCTGTAAATAACCAGGACTAAACTGACTTGGAGACCTTCACTTGGTTGAGATGACTTTCATCCTGAGGATTACCCTTGATCTTCACCTTCAGCACCTTTTTCCCTTTTTAGGTGTGTGGATTTGATAGGTGTAGTCTTTCCACAACCCAACAATCCAAGACCCCCTTTTTGGTGTTATTAGTACCATAAAATGGATTCACACAAAAAACCTTTTTGCCGTAAACTTAATGACTCTAGGGTGGCTGTTTGGGCACCCGACCATAGGTCTAACAAGCATCCGGCGACCCTTTACATCATTTACGTATTGCAAGTGGGTTGCATCATTATGTGCCGGACTTGCACATGGTATAGCATGCAACCGGTATGATTGTGTAGCACACACCAAGGTTTTCTTTATACCTTGAGTTTAAGCAATCCACTTTAATATTTGAACGAGGAGATAGAGCTGTAGATAGAGAAGATGGAGAGTTGACACTGATTGTGTCCCAACTACCCACTGAATGGCCCCCTCCTGCAAGTAGAGTATTTACTTTTATTACTTAGGAGAAGTTCTTTACAATGCAGATTTTACCAAGAAACTAACTTGACGACAATGGACTGTGGAATGCCAAATGCAAGGACGAGGTAGACCAAAGGTCAGCTGAACCATCAAGTGGTCTGTAGACAAAGCCACTTCAAAAGCCAATATACACACCCAGATCTGCTGAGGGAATGTGGGACGGATGGCTGAATGTTGAAGATGACTTCTGGGTGCCTTGGACTGTAGCGAGGTGCTCTGCTGAAGATATGTATGCATGAGTTAGAAGACTGAATTTTTGCTCACTATTATGTTGAAAAGAGTTGCCTTTTTTCAAATTTTTTAGTAAGCAAGGTGGAGGAAAGGAAAGAGATAGGCCAAACCCTAAGATTTTTTTAATTTTTATTTTTTTCCTTGAGTAGGTCTTTTGTAGCAACTTTAGTGCCCACCCGAAAGTGGCTTGGTCTCTTTCCCGAAGGCGGAACAATTATGGCCTCCCTCTTCTCGGTCAAAAACCCACATTGCTAGGCTAAAAACCCATTGCCTGCCAAACCTTAAGATTCAGCTAAGCTATCCTTAAAATCTTCACTAATTAACTCCTAATGAACTTTAAATCCACCATAATCCTATGCACAGCCATGGCTGTGATACCATGTAAAATTTCATGGATCTAGGCATGGTTATGGTGGATCAAAATACCCTCTAAGCAATTCCTTTTGGCAAAACAAGAGACAAGATTAAGCAAATTGAACCAATTAATCCACACCAATATTTAGGCTCTCATTGCTAATCAAAGCTCCATACAAATGATCGACAAATACAATATGATATAGCTCCAATGAGCTCTCAAAAACACCACACAATGATGCCATCTTATATGCCATAGTTGTGGCCCAAAAACCATCTAAATGACAACCACTTGTTTTGGATCTTCTAGACTCATATATCACCTTTTACATTTGATCAAACAAATCAACCTTTGTACCAAGAACCATCCAACGTGGGAGAACCCTTGCCTCCCCAACGAGGAGAACACACCTCCCCTCGATTCATAAATGCCAAATTCACAACTCATTGATGAACTCTCTCCACCAACACCAATTGACACAGACCGAATAGTTCAACAAAAAAGAATGACGTTTCTTCAGTTACAAACCTATGTCAAAATATGTTTTATTGTTGGAAACATTGGGCATATGAACTGCTGTTATCCCAGGCTCCTACCACAGGAATGTATCATGTGCTGACCGCTTGGGATCTGACCCGATAACATTTAAAAACAGTTTATATATACAGACAAACAGTATCACCAATATCACCAATCCACTGTAAGACATGGAGAGAAGCTGTGGGTTCTTGGATGCCGATAAGTTGTGAGGTAGTTCTTGATGGTCAACTTAATTCTTACAAATATAGCCTATTTTTTAATACCCTTTGCACACAGGGTTTTCTTAGTGTGTGCATGCACGCGTGCGCACACGCAGACATATATAGATATAGGGATCCTAAGGGCACGGGTGTTTGTCAACACTGACTTTTGATTTCATGGTAGGGGTAGAAAGAATTCTAATCGTGTAGCAGACTAAATGCCTTTGTATAGTATATCCTGGTATTTACAATTTGTTCTGCTGTGATTGCGTACTGATGTGGCAGGTTCTTGGAGTGCTTTTAACTGTGGATGAGGATCAGAAGACATCAAACACTACATATGATGGGGAAGATCAAGAGAACGCAAAGCCAAAGATAAGAAGGGATTTTGTGGGAACCTCATCCTCGTCAACAAAGTTTCTTTTTGATTGGAACCAAGAGGATATCAAGCCAAAGCTAAAAGAAGACTCTGTCAGGGCTTCATCCTTCAACCCAAGCAAACGTGCGAAGGAAGAGCATGACCATTAAAGATGCTTATTAGAGCTTGCTAATTATAAGCCTCCCCAGTAGAATCTTCTGAAGATAAGTATTCCAGGTCCCTTTTTGCAAGATCTATAAATGGGCCTTGTCCTTTTAATATGTTTATATTAAAAGGACAAGGCCTCCCCAGTAGAATCTTCTGAAGATAAGTATTCCAGGTCCCTTTTTGCAAGATCTATAAATGGGCCTTGTCCTTTTAATATGTTTATATATAAATGGGCCTTGTCCTTTTAATATGTTTATATGATGGAGATTGTCCTACCTGACTGGATGGGTGTATTCCAGAGTATTTGTGTATTCTATGCTAAAGTATTGTGCCCTATACTAGATGGAAGGGCCTTTTGGATTACCACCAAAGGATGATGACTTTGTTTCCAAGTGTATGAAGCATATATCTCAATGCCCCTTCACCAGCAAAATTTTTGTGTATGTAAAATTGTAAATTCCACACTTTATGATATAGACTTTTGATTCCTCTTTGCCTTTGACAAGCATGAGTATATGAACATTGGAAGGATGATACTATCATGGTGCGCAATTGACTCTGGAAATTATACTGTTTTGAACCTGTTAACTGATACTTTCCTACTGCTTGTGTATGTGCGTGTGCGTGCGCACGCGTGTGTGAGAGAGATTATAACCAGAAACCATCTCAACCTACCCATCTACATAGGTGCACAAATATGTAATATATGAAAAAGTTTCCATGTTTATGATCCTTGTTACGTGAGTCTAGAGCAACATGATGAAAAAGAAGCACAACATTTGCATAAAGTAGAGATCATCACTTATGCTACGTTGGCTCCAAGCTGTTCTATCAATCTGACTTTTGTGGGCATTCAATGGGCCAGCAATTCAATGTCTAGAGAGCGCAGTGTTGCTGTGTTATTTTGGTTCCGTGATGGGTAGCAAATTGCAATTGCACCCTTGGTTGGCTTCTTGTTGCCTCACGACAACTCTCCTAATACCAGAATTGTGTGGAATATTCCTCTTTTCCCTTCTTCATTGTCCACCTTGAAACAAGCAGAACCAAGAGCAACCTACACTAGTGCCTTAGAGAGTGATTGAACTTTCTCATCAATGGCATTGACTTTTGGTATTTTCAAAGTGTAACTAACACATATTCTGCACAGGATGGCTGCTCTTTGTCCTTATTTAACACAACTGAATCACTCTTTTCTTTATCTCTAATTTTCTCCCCTTTTTTGCAGGTTTTAGGCGGGAGGATGGATCCTATGCAGCCCAAAGTAAACTCCTCTGTGGATGATCAACGGAGCCTTTTGCAGCTCGGGGGTTCAAACACTCAGGTTAGGGCCCAATATGATAATTTAGCTCCTGGGCTAGGTTCCCAATTAATATTAGTTCCAGTAAATGGCCACTTGGAGTGCTGAAGAGGCACCCTGACATTTCTACGCACTTGGAGCGCCCCTTTCTGTCCTTTGGTGTGGTCAGCATCTTTTTGCACGACCAGTAAAATGTGCATGTGCCCTCGACCCACCCCCCCCCCCCCCCCCCCCCCCCTGCTGGTCTCTTTCCTTTTCTTTTTTCTTTTTTTTTTTGCAGTCACTATCACTTTGGGATGGATGTAATGTAATCTTGCAGTTTTGGTTAATACTAGATCTTGCTAATGGGTGGTTGAAACAGCATTACATCAGAAGTTTGGTGGGCTGCTTGTGTGCAACTTCAAGCCACCATGGTTTTTGTGGCAATCTTTCTAGATAATGTGTAGCAATCTATATGGATCCCATGGGAAAAGAAAAGAACAGGGATTGCTTTTTCTGTTTGTGAGCTTTATTGAACTTGTTTGATGAGGGTAAGTATGTACCAACATTTTGAGATTATGGCATTTTGCTCTTGCATTGAAGTCTTATTGTCTCTTTTTATGCCCCTTTGGAAGCCACATTGGCATTTGCATAATTGAGAACTTAAAGAATTGACTATGTCCATTATTATATTGTAACAATTTAGTGGTAGCCATAATTTCTTCATTCATGCCGCAAAGAAGTTTATTGAGAATTTGTAAATTCTGATTTTGTCAGGAGTAGGATTGCTTAAGTTATATACTCAATTTTACTTTCCTGGTATTTTAAAATTTGCTAATCACTCTCAGATACTGGGTCTCAATTCGGACTGTAGGGTGCAACTCATCTGCATGAAGTCTGAAGCTGGAATCGCTAGTAATCAATGTTCTCAGCCACATGGTGATGAATCCGTTCCTGGACCTTGTACACACTGCTCATCAAAGGCTTATCTTTATTCCAAGATTTTGCTATTTGAATGTGTAGATCTATCAGAAATAAAGAACAGGGCAAAATCAAGAGTGATCAAAATGATTGTGAAGGGAGATTGAGATTGAATAAGTTGCGGCTTTAAAATTTGTCAAATATGATGGCCAAATTTAGGATCCTTCAAATCTTGCATTTGGTTGGAAACCGTAAACCATGTAAATTGTGTTGTTGCCAGTTATTATTATGAGACACGAGCAGGCCAAGAGCAACATATCAAAGCAAGTTGGAGTATTGCACACAACTTGCAGAGAGAGGAAAATTCAAAAAGATAATATCAAAATGAATAACGTGAACAGTCTTTTAACCATGCAGCAATAGCTCAAGAGAGGTATCACTACATATGAAAAGAATGCTTGCTAATGCCTACATGTTGCAGCCGCTATGTTGGTACCATTCAGACTTCCTACGCTAGAAACGATTGCTCTTGCTGTCGCAAATTTATTAAATATCAAACCTTGTAATGCCAGTTAGAATAGTTCATAGGAGCATTGAAACTTCATCCGTGTAGTGAAATCCACAGTAGCTAAGGTAACAATTTTTTGGTGATAAAAGGTTACATATTGTACACCTTAATATCCTTAAGTGTTTTTAAGCTCAAGGGACCTTAAAGTTTCTACAAGTGTTGGGACAGTGGGGGTTAGGGGGGTTCGTTATGCCAAGGTAGAAGCTAGGTTAAGTGTAAACAATGGACACAGAATACGAGAAAAAACCATCTATACAAAATTCTACATAAATTCTGGTGTGAAAGGTTTTCTTCTAAAAAAAATTTGGTTGGAATTAGAAAGTACAACAATGCATGTTCATGCGTGCCACC
Organism: Cibotium barometz; assembly: GCF_041138505.1. Lineage (NCBI taxonomy): Eukaryota > Viridiplantae > Streptophyta > Polypodiopsida > Cyatheales > Cibotiaceae > Cibotium > Cibotium barometz. Next base: position 16,762,612 of record NC_141108.1, on the reverse strand, counting down.
ACTTGAAACACTCATGCATGCCACCACATTTTACAGAATTTAAGACACATCCCCTAAAACATGAACTGCTTTATTTGCCAAAGGAAAAGTTACATTTCACGTGGAATTAAGTGTGATACAACTGCACTCATCAAGTTGGAGATTGCATATGGTATTAACCATAAAATGTAGTATGAACCTCATGTAAATGATCAACATAGTGCAATTAGACATAGTTGGAGAAGGCTTACAATCCTCAAAACAAAACAAGATGTAATTAGACAGATGGTAAGGCTTACAACCCTCAAGATGTAATTAGACACAGACTTGAACGCTGCCTACAAAAAAGGTACATGCTTATATGTTATTAGCATAGACAACTGGGCATCCAAAGAGTGGAGCAAGCAAGAATTTGAACCAGTCTCACCTGACAAGGTCAATGCCTTCACCACTCAGCTATACCCTGTGGACAATATACTTTATTTAAAGTACTGTGGTAACTCCTTTGATGCACATGCACATCTTTCAAGCAATGCTAACAAATAGCCACAATTTCATTGATTACTTTTACTTGAGGCAGTATATGAAGTGATTACAGAGATTGTATTGTGAAAATGGCACTCAAGTTGCGAGCTCAAACGCTATAATTAACAGAATCTTTCTACCTTTGCTTTGCAAGCCACTTATCAAGAAGGATTTGCCTGGGTTTGGGCTTAAAATTTTTCTTGCCATCCCTTGGGCACATCCAACGACTTGTTACTCCACCAATCCTCTTTCGTGCTTGCTCTGACAAATTAGGATGTAAGACTTTCTCCGACCCTTCAAGAATAGGGTTAGGGTTAATGATTTGCTCTTCAAATATGGGATTTATGGTTTTCTGCAACCCTGGCAAAGCTGCCTGCTTGAACAGTTCTGATCCTCTACTGCCATCTATGTGATGATCTTCTACGATGTTCTCCTTGCCATCTGCTTCTCCAGTTTCTATGATGATGGTGGAAGCATTTTGTCTTGAAGATGGAAGCACAGAGGAAGCAATTTGCAGGGCCAGAATGCGACAGCTATTATGGCTATGGGTTTCATGGGGGTCAATGAAACAGTTTCCATTGCTTTGAGTACGGTTTTTAAGGGGGTCAATGTGGCAGTTTGCATGGCTTTGGCTATGGCTTGCATAGGGGCCAGTGTGAGAATCCCCACCATTCTTGTGGCTTCTTGGCGCCAATGCAGGGTTCTGTGCCGAGGAAGCTAGGTGTAGAGATGAAGAGAGAAGTAGAGGTTTTGCTGAGTCAGAATCCTGAACTAAGGCCTCTCTTTGCAAGGCCTCGAAATGCCCATTCTCCTGCAGAGGTTCGCACTTTTGAACTAGGGTTTCCTTGCGTGAGGCCTTGCCCAGTGACTCATCCTCCAGAGCTTCACAGATGATTTTTCCCTGTGAGGCCTCCAAATTCAAATCGTCCTGCAAAGCTCCAAATTAGGGTTAGGGTTAGGGCTAGGTGTCTGCGATTAGATTAAGGGTTTATCCATGTAAATTTTCATAAGGAAGCAGTGCATTGGGAACCTTGTACCTGTGTTGTATCGATAAAAACTTCACATCCAGAACTGCAGTGATGACGATAACAATGGCATAACTCCGTGCAATCCAAGCTCAACGATTCCGATCCCTCAAGCTGCAGATATTCAAGGCTCAAATTAGCGTTAATTTAAATTACGAAAACGTGAAGCACTGCTTTCCGTCTTCAGGGCTCGTCTACCTGGCTGTCCTCTGATAAAAACGAAGGGAATGCGGAAGGGCTTGGAAGGGAAGAAAAGCCATGGGAACTGCAACAAGTAAGGCTGAGAGAGAGATCTAATGAGTCATCTTGGCCAGGTTCGAGAGAAATGCAGGTGGGCGATGGTGAATCTGCGAGGGTGTTGGGCGGAGGGTGGGAGAGATGGCGCTGCATTGTTGTCCCTGTGGGTTGTGGCCTTCAGAAGGAAGAACACAAATGCTGTAATCAACTCAAAATTTGAATGTTCCCGCTCAAATTAGTGATTAGTTGCCAACCCAATTGCAAGAAGAGTCGTCCACCATGTGGATGGACCAAATTAATGAGGAATGCATAAGTTGTATGGAGTGTTCAGGACACCATAGTTTTCACATAAATCCTCTTCACCATGAATCTAAGACTAAATTATAATTTATTTATTTATTTTATTTGAGAGTGCGTATTGAATTTAGATGAGTCGCTTAAGATTTGGGCTAAGTCCTCTCTTTTTTTTAATGTGAGAGTGGGTATTGAATTTAGATGCGTCGCGTAGATTTGGGCTAAGTTAAGTCCTCTCTTTGAGAGAACTCAGCCCTATATTGCTCAAGCTAAAGCCCGTCTCGCGGACATTGTAATTCTGAACAAGCATTTTCTTCTTACTTTAATGTAACAATAACTAAAACTTGAGAAGTTTTGAGGTATCACATTAATTCAAGAAGGATTGTTTTTTTAAAATCGAACAAGTTCTAGGCTAAGCTGAATGTATTTTTTCCTGGAACCTGGTTTTATTTTTGAAGGCCCTTACTTTTCCCCCTCCTTAAGAAACTACATGTACGATGCATCTATAAGCACCACAAACTCATTACCACCACAATGCTATTGCAAAGGCAGTTGTGCCATCAACTTGTCAACATACTCAATTTTCGGTGTTTGTCAAATGTTATCATTATTATTTTAAAGGCTAAAGGAATGCTGGCTTTTCTACCTTTGTTATGATTCAGTTGAAAATGTCAATGAAACTAAACAACATATTCCCAGTCCCAAAAAGACATGATATGTGAAGCATTCGAATTGCATTAGAAAACTTAATCTTTAAAGAAAATCACTCTATCGAGATGGGATATTTTATTTCAAAACTTGGCCTCCCATATCATCATGTCATTTACACATTCAAAACTAGAGATTGTTCAAATAAGAATTCTAATATACATGTTTCACTAATAAATCAAGCATATGATGGGCTTCACCCATTTTCATTGTGTCGCCCAAGAAGAATAGAAATTGACAATCTATGTTAGCTTGAAAAGCCTAGTGCAAGGAGAACTTGATACATCTTTCATGGATAAGTAGCAAGATCTAAACTGCACAAGTTTGTGGATGATTTCAATAAGTACAACATAATCACTCCTTGATTAAAAGATAAGCATAAGATAGTTTTAGATGGGTCATGTAGTTTGGTTTTGCAATCTATTGGATGCTTTCCAAAGGCTAATGTCTAGCAACCTAGGAAGTCCTTAAAGGTAGTCATTGATTATCTTTGTGATGTCTAAGCATGTAAAAGACTTTTAAAGACTATATGATTTCGTTTTAGTGATATGGCGATAGCCCATGGGATGGTAGGAATTGCCTGTCTCAAGGCACGGAATTGTAACTGATTATAACCTCACATTACCCAAAATTTCAAAAGTGTGAAAATATGCATATGGGTATGTGTTATGCTTGTTTCCTACCCTTCCTAGAGTGAAAGGATTACAACCATTGTGGGGAACTTACCTTAGTCCCGAGCTCGGTCGTCCACTTGTAGTCCTCGAGCTTAATTTGTGTAACTCCACTCTCCTCAAAGCCTCTCCTCCAAGATGTAACCAAAGAAGCTTCTTCTAATGCTTGGTAGGGCCACTCTACTATAGAAAGGAACATGCAACAAGAATCATTCTAGCTTCTACTCTCAGCTCTCGCACATGTAGACAAGAGCAAATAAAATGTAATTTTGAACAAGCATTTTCTTCGTACTTTAATGTAACTAAATCTTGAAAAGTTTTGAGGTAGCACATTAATTCAAGAGAAGGATTAATTTTTAAAATTGAACAAGTTCTAGGTTAAGCTGAATGCATCTTTTTCGGAAACCTGATTTTTATTTTTGAAGGACCTTACTTTTCTCCTCCTTCAGAAACTACAGGTACAATGTCTCTATAAGCACTACAAACGCGTTACCACAATGTTGTTGCAAAGGCGAAGAGTTCTTCTAAAGTAAGGCAATGGAGTTTAGAACCCTGTGTTGATCATGTTTTGTTATAACTCTCGTTTGACATTGCTTCTATTATTTTGGGGTCAGGCTTTTTGCACTATTCTTAGGTTGTTTGGAATAGCTATTGAATTGTTTGGTTCCTTTGTTTTTGGGTGTGTTCATGATGGATCCTCAAGTGTTAGTGGTAAAATCATCATGACGTGGTGAGAAAGAATATCTAGTTATATTATGTTCATCACTTGTAAACCTCATTAATTTTTAGAGTGTTAGTGGAGATTGCAATGAATGTAAGCAAGGAATGAAGCTCTCCCTTTTTTCTCTCTTGATATTCATCCTCATTTTTAGGTGGAGGTGGGGGCTTTGTGGGATCAAAGAGAAGGCACACTTTATCCTCCTCATTAGGAGCTCTCTTGGGATACTCTACTTGCTCAATAGAAAAGTCATACACGAAGGTAGTTAATAACTGTTCGAAGGAGTAATAGATATTAATGAGTGTGATGGGCTTCGACCCAATCATATACCTTGAACCAATCCAAAATTTATTAGAGTTTCTCAAGGAGGCTGGCATAGAGGGTATGTCAGTAGTTATAAATAGTTAAAGTCTATCTTCCCTTTCATAAAAAATGGTGAAGTTCCAGAGCACCCTACACCATGATCAAAAATTAAAAATAGCAGTAGGATCAGAGAGCTCTAGATAAGCATGGAATATAGCCATAATGATTGTGGGGTCAGCATGCATACCTTTCATTCTTTCATATGTCTCCTTGTGTTAGTGGTGTCCACAATGTTGATATTAAATTGAATGAGTGAGAGTATTAGTGTAGCAAAAAATAAGGAGAAAATCAGAGGAGGGGCTTGAGGAATCACTCACTCAAGGTAGAGGCTCTTATGATAAGTTGTTCCGTTCGGTCATCCTCTTTTCTCGTTTGCTCTTGCTATTCTGAATTTGCCACTTGATCCTCATGAGCTTACAAAAGTATTGATATTACATCCTCTCATTCTTGCCTTGCTTGTAGTAGGATATCATAACTTGTCTTGCTCTACTTAGTCAATTGCCTTGCTTATTCTATATTATCCTTTGTTTCCATCATTGTGTTTGTGATTTGCATGATTTTTTCTTGTGCCGTCTTTACTTTCTTGTATCCTTGATCTTAGCCTCCAAGGAATCCTTTTCATTATCTAGTTGGAGATTTGGCTTTTCATGGCCTTGGCGGCATCTTGTTCCACTTTGAGCTAGCTTGCATGGTTTCCAGCTTATGTGCTTCTTCCTTTAGTTATATGGTGTCGTAATTCAATTAGGCGTCTTGCAATTCTTCCTTTACATGTATGTCGTAATTTAGTTCAGCATCCTACAACCTCGTTGTCATCCTTTGGACTTGTTCTTGTAGATCTTGCATCTTCTTTTTTTAAGCATCTAGCTCTTTTGCATAGTAGCCACTTTAGTGCAAAGAGAACCATTATCATGTTCAAGCTCATTTGCTTTGCTTGTTCATTTTGATTCATTGTAAAGAGGGTCTCTGTTTACAACTTTCAGTTCCCTTGTTTTGGCTTCTCCTTTTGTTTGCAGCATGTGGCTCTGCTGTGAACTTTCCCCTTGGCTTTGTTGCCTCGTTATCTTTGATTGCTTGGGCAGTTCTATTTGTTTGGTTGGTGTTCATCCAATATATCAATATATTCATTGACCCTGCGACGCGTTCTTATGTGTCCATCTCCTATTGGGTGTGGTTCTGTCACTTTTTCTTTCCCCTTGGAACAAGCCTTTCATGGTGTTTCCTGTTTTACTCCATTATGTTATTATCTAATAATCAATACCATTGTTCCAGGAAGGTGTAGGGGAAGGCCATGGGGAGGACTTTTCTTAGAGGAAAATGAAGAGCTGACATTGTTATAGGAAGGTGTAGGGAAAGGCTATGGGGAGGCCTTTTCCTAGAGGAAAATGGGGAGTTGGCATTGTTACAGGAAGGTGTAGGGAAAGGCCATGGGGAGGCCTTTCCCTAGAGGAAAATGGGGAGCCGACACTAGCCATTTTTCTAGGGAAAGGCAAACCCACGGCCTTTCCCAACCATCACGGTCTTGGGTGGAACCATTTTTTTAAATTCTCCTTGTTGTTGTGGCAAATTTTTATTAGCTCTCTATTTTTTAACATTCCATGTGCTGAGGTTTTATTGGCCTTCTATTTTTTAACATTCTCACTGCTTATGTGTTGTCAACTCATTTGCTTTCATTTGTGTAAAATCCCCACTACTGATGTGTCAATATCCTATGGTTCTTTCTTTAAAAACAAAGCTTGTTGATTTGATGGTTGGGATTTATTTTCCCAAGACCCAAGACCATGATGGTTCTTGTAGCTTAGGCTTCTTGACTTTTCTAGATTCTTGTGGCTTTATGTTGGCATTGTCCTTTGGAGATGTCATCTTGTTAGGCCGCCATTCCATTCTAGATGTAAATTTTGACTCACTAGAATAGTTTGATTTTCAATCGTTCACCTTCTTTGGTATCCATATGTTGGCGGCTCCTTTGTAGTATCCATACGTTAGGTGACTCCTTTCTGGTATCCTTGAGCTTCTAGTATCTTGATAGGCACCCAACATCATCTTTTTCTTCCCCAAGCTTCAAGTGAATACGATGACTTGTGATGAGGCCTTGATGTCTGCTTGGTTGCTTCCTTGGTAGGATGTTTGATTGTCGTAGTTGAGGTTTGGATTTCACCTTTCTCTATAGTTTCTCATTGATAGCCTAAATTCCTTAGCATAGGCCTTGCTTGACCCAGGGGTTTCCTCGTCCAAAGTTTTTCGTGCTCTCACTTGATGGTAAATGTAGTGTCTTCTTCTTTCATAGGGTTATCATGTGAGTTAGCGGGAAGGAATAATTGTCTTGTCAAGCACAGTAGGAAGGGAGGTTGCCAAACATATGGCAATGAGAACCATGGACTTCATCAGGACCAAGCCAATATCTTCCCACATGGGTTTGGATTGTTCCACATTGACGATATCACTGTGTACATTTGTAGAAAAAAAGTAAAAAAAATCCAGAGATTGAAAAATGGAGTTTTAGAGGTTTATGGCTTATGAGGTCTCTAAACCTTGAGCTTTACGCGACTGAAGAAGTGGATTTATGGTACCTTATGAGGTCTCAATAGAAAATCTACATGACCAAATTGTCTACTTGAGCTTTTTCGACAAGCAAGCATTAACAAAAGGGCCTTTCCATAGAGATCATGCCATAAACTAATTTCTGCGTTTGAAATTCCCCCCCTCCTTTCTTTCTTTCTTTTTTCAATTAATTAATTAATAAAAATATAACCCACCCCCCATTAATTAAAAATAGCCCGCCTGCGCAGGCTTGCGTGGGCGTGACGTCTTGTCGTGTACTCCGTCTGTGTGTGTGTTCATCAGGTCCCTGCCTCCCGCGCCATTCTATAGACCCCGCTCCTCGCCATGCTCTCCTTCAGCCACGCCGTCTGCAACACCCTGGCCGCCTGCACGCTCACGACCGCCACTGCTTGCTCACCCATGCTCCTTCTAACGCCCCCGCCCCGTCACGCCCCTGCCATCTGTTCTCATGCGCCCCCGTTGGCTCTTGCTCCTCCCCTTGCGAGCCCTCACGCCCCCGACCCAATAGTTCGCACCTGTTCGCGCATCCTCGCCCGGCTCAGCGCTAATCCCTGTCCGCTGTCGCCAATCGTCAGCAGCCTTGTTGCGATCGTGGAGAGACGCGTAGGCGTGCGCGTGTGCACGAGAGCGAGCGAGCGAGAGCGAGAGAGAGAGAGAAGAGGCTCCCAATTTTTTCTTTTGAAGGGTTTTTTTTTAAAACTTGTTTTTGTTTTTGCAAAGGTATGTAACTAAATTTCTCAAAACCCTTCCTTTCTCACTCTTCTTGTGAAGGTTTCTACCCCCTTGAAGAGTACTTTAACCTTCAAATTCTAGCCCTGGAAGAGAGAGTGTGTGTGTGTGAGAGAGAGAGAGAGAGAGAGAGAGAGAGAGAGAGGTTTTGCCTTGTTCAAAGGGAAGGGAGAGGGAGAGACAGAGAGACAGAGAGAGAGGTTTTGCCTTGTTCAAAGGGAGGGAGAGGGAGAGACTTTCATAACTTTTTACTTAAAGAAAGCAGAAAGAAAAGCAACAATAAAGAACAAGCAACAACAAGAACTTGGAGAGAGCGAGAAAACAAAGATAAAAGGTCGATTGCATGTTAATGCAACAATTAGAACGGAGTTCAAGAGTCCCCAGGTTGTGGGTTGGAATCTCCCTTGTGCAAGCGATGGCACTTGTGTGTGTGGGTGATAACATGTGTCCTTTCTACTCTCAAGCCAAGTTTAAAAAAAGAAAAAGAAAACAAAGACAAAAACTAAGAAGAAAAGCATAATAAGTAGGAGCCTACATGCACCTCTCATCTTTTGCCACATAAATTTTTTTAATGTCCATGACTCAAGTGCACTGCTCTAGAAAATCCAAAAATATTTTAGAAGCTTGAGTCAGTGACCCACTTCTCCATTGAGCACTTCACATAAAACACATGAACACACTAACCTCAAATATATGAGCACACTAATCTCAAACTCAGGACATAAACCCTACTTAAGGAACGCATGTCCACCACCAACGATAGAAGCTTCTCGGCCAAAACACTTCAACGCAAAAGCTCACACTTCTCCTTGATCAAATAACCAAAACAGTGAGACAAACTAAAGACCACAATAATCCACTTGACCCCAAAGTCATACAAAGTGTGCATGCATGATACTGTCATCACTGATATGCTTTTAGGTATATCTCTAGATGAAACCTTGGCCCATGGTACAACCTTGGTGGGTGAAACCTTGGCGAGTGAAACCTTGGCCCATGGTACAACACATCGCCTGGATTCCCTTGAACAGTGCATGAACAAGTGGTTGTTTTACCATTCTTAGATATCCCAGTCTTCCAGCAACCAATCCCTCGATTATTTTGGATAACCCATTCTTCCTAGCACTTCAACCCCTCAAACAAGAAGCCTCGGCATAAATGTCTGAGTAGTATTTCTTTTCTATCCAATTCTTTCTCCACTCTGATCAGCCTCCTGTACCATCCTTCCTTCTGTATAACTATGTCTTCTTCTATGATTGTATAACCTCCTCACTACACGCGGATCGATGTTCATTCCTCACCTTTAAAAACATCTATGAATGATGATAAAGATAACCATTCTCATATCCGATAGATCTACAAGATGGGGATTTGAGGAATTGGTGCTCGTTTGCCATTGTGTCCCATAGTGCTTTAGCTCTTGATGTTGGCACTCCATGATGACATGCCTATTAAAATGTGGTGCATAAGCCATAATATCCTCTTTAGATCATCTTTTGGCAAGGTCATTTTTTCTAGGGGATCATATGGGATTACCCTCTCACAGCCCTCTATAAAAGATGGAGCCTTTGATGAATAGTTCCTCATTTGACAAAGTTGTATTCCCAAGATTCTAAGTTACTAAAGATGTCATTCCCATGGTGATATAACATTGTCTTGCACCTATCACACACTATGTCCTTATGTCTTTCTATCTATTCTTGGTCCTATGTGCCAAACATCGAGTGTTTTGAGTTAATCTTCAAGTTGATCACATTATCTTGAAGTTGTTCTTGGTCCTATGTGCCAAACATCGAGTGTTTTGAGTTAATCTTCAAGTTGATCACATTATCCTTGAAGTTGTTCTTGTTTTGCTACTTGAGTTTTTAATGCCTCTTGTTCTGTCTTCATGGCTTCAATATCCTCTTGCAATTGAGAGTTTTGGTGCATGACTCCATTATATTGTATCTGCATAAGCTCTAGCTTATCCATGGAACTAGATATTTGCTTGTGAATTTTAAACAAGCTATGGCTCATCAATACATATGATAAAGCTAGGCTTTGTTCTACTGACATCGTATCTTTGGGTTCTTAGGAAGAAGATGATGCCTCAATGAGGTTCTTTTGTAACTAGGGTAGGCATATTCTGCGGGCCATGGATGCATCCACTTTTTGGAACTTCAAAGGTGGAAATTATAGGAGAAGCTTATTCTCAGTGGATGTGAACATGGGAAATGGGTTTTCTAACAGTGGGGTCATGGGTAGGGTGGTGGTGTATGAGATAGAAGTGGATATGGATGGTGTAGATATTGGGAGAGTGGTAGAAGATATGGGTGCAGGAGCAGTAGATATAAGGGTGGGATGGATGAAGATGGTGGTGTAGAGAATAGGGTAGTAGATATGGTTTATGAGGTAGAAGAAGGTGAAGTGGAAATGGTCATTGTAGTTACCATGGTTAGGAGCATTGTAGTTGTTGATGTAGAGGACAATTAATAGATATGGTTTATGAGGTAGTAGATATGGTTTATGAGGTAGAAGAAGGTGAAGTGGAAATGGTCATTGTAGTTACCATGGTTAGGAGCATTGTAGTTGTTGATGTAGAGGAGCATTGTAGTTGTTGATGTAGAGGACAATTAATGGGACCATGAGCAACGTGTACAAGATGTAAGGGTTGCAGATTGTATGTTTATGGTTCTTGGAGTAGATTTCTAGGCCCTTTTATATCATACCACTCTAGTTATCTTGTGCCCCTGGTGTACCCACAAGATTTTTAGGAATCTTGTTGTGCCTATCTATTCCGTGCACTTGGAGAAGCAGTGATAGGGCTCTGTAACACCTTTTGAAATCCTCATCCTCTATTGTATCAAAAAGTACACCATTATTATTCGCCATTGGAGTTCCATCACCAGTGGCCTTCAATGTAATGAGTTGCTTGAGGTGGAAGACTCTAGGATGTGCAATTGGATCCATTAAGAGTAGGGAGTACATGAATTGGATATGCTACTTGGTGAGTCGGATGGTGTAGGAATTGTTGTCGCCCCAACCACTGAATTGTAGAAACCCTAGTAGATTGGGAGAGACACCATGAAGATATCAAAAAATGATCTTATCGTTGAAGTCTTCCCCCATTTTTGATGCCACTGTCCATAGCCTTAGATGTTCTAGCTTTGCTTTCACTAATGGTCCTCGAAAGACCATGAAGGATTGTTATGGCTCACTCTAACCCTCTTTGAAACAACTGTCGTGAGGATCTTTCCAATGGCTGAGCTCGTAACCCTTGAGGTCACCAAGCCCTACAACTCCTTGAGAAGCAATTCCACCGCGTCTCCGCGAGTGTTGTCACACTGCCGCGTTGCACTATGGGTCCTCGTCCCTCCTCTCACCTCACTTCACTCACACACACTCACTAGCATGCATTAGGGAGAAAGATTAGCAAGAGGATTAGCAAGAGCAAGACTCAATTGCACAAATTTGTGTGAGCTCTTTTTTTTTGCCTCAATTTATTTTTGGCAATCATGAGCAAGGTTACATGTGATTTTTGTTAGTGGGGACACTAAGAGATGTTAATAATGGGAGAGAAGAGAGGGAATGATTCTATAGGAACGTAGACTTAATCATCAGAACAAGATGGTGATTCTCAATTCCTCATTTGATTCATTGAAGCGACATTCATCATTTGAAGTAATTGGCTTTTGATGATGTCCCTTATTTAAGTGCTCTTATGAAGCAGATTTACATGAAGTACAAGAATTGAATCATATAGACTCTTATTGAACTGCTCTGTGTGTTGAAGTAGCCACTTGGTGAGGATTGAAAGAATTATGTCGACTTGTGAGGCTAATATAGAGATCTTCACTAGGGATTGAAAATCATTGAGTTGTGAAGATTGCGGCGTCATTTAGAGAGGTTTGTAATTTAAAGGAAAATTCTAGGCGATGGGTTGTACCATTGACCAGGCTTTCACCCACCATGCCTCCCCATCCAGAGATGTACTTGGAAGTTGTTGATGGTGAGGCTTTGGTGTAAATGTTCTCTAGTGCATGAGTATGGATACGTACTCATGGAGCAGCTGCTACATTAATTGAGCCCAAAGAATAGTAAGCAATAAGCTTAACAATTATATAGTAGCTATTGTGTGATATGGCGATGAGGCTTAAATCGTGAAAGTGCAGGTTCTTAAGCCGTAAGATGGAACTGTGTGAATTGTAATTCCGTGAGATGGAATTCTGTGAATTTGCAGGTATTGACCTCGAAGGTTTTTTTTTATAAATGTTATGGGTCATCTAGGTCATGATTTGCAAGTAACAACTTCTTGTGCGCTCATTTCTCACTTTTTAGAGGGGTGATAAGAGCATTGTTATTTTGTTTTTGATGTGCTCATAAGTCGCCGTATTGATTCTTAAATTTGTTGTGCTGAAATGATGTCGAGGCAGTAGGGAAGACTGCTGATTGTTTGCTTGAACAGACAAGCTCTTGTGTTGGTGCTGAATGTAGAGAGTGGTTCAGTGATTTGCTTGCTGTTGTTTGGGCCTCTATTCTTGTCGAACTTTAGGTGAAGTTGTTGGGGTTGGAGTTGGTGATGAGGTTTTCTTCACATTGTTTGATTTTGGCAACCATACGATGGAATTACCATCATAGTATCCTTGTTGTTGAAGTACATGCATAGGCACCCGGGTATCTTTGACGAACACTGTAATTTGGTGGCCCATGTGCTTGGTGTTGAGGCTTTCTTCTTTGTGCAAGCTTAGGGGACTTTGTGATGCGCTTGGGGGGGACCCAAGCTTTGGTATTTCTTACCCTTGTGCTTGTAGCAGTGTTTTTGGTACCCACACTTGTTGCATTGGTGGAGTTCTTTGAGGGCCCTCCTTGACTTTGGTGTGCTGAGGCTACAGGTTTGAGACTCATGGGCATTGTTGATGATGATGAGTCTAAAGCCTCTTGTGGAGTGGCTGTCGATGATGAGACGACATCATACTCAAGGGAATCTAGGGTAACATGAAATATAAATTCCATATCGCCATCGATTTGTTTGAGTAACGTATCTAAATTAACCTGAAACTTCAATGTTTTGTTCCTTGGTTCCTTTTGCAAGACTATTGCTTGTAGGGATGAGTTTAGGTTGTCCCAATGACACCCAAATGTCTATTGTCATGATGTTATGACTTGCTCGAGGGCTAATCAATGCACGTTTGCGCTGAACATCATTGCCTATAGGAAAATCCAACCATACCATGATAGAATCTTCCAAAGGAACCATGGATGTTTTGGTTATTGACTCGGTTTCTGTTTCATATTCCCATTCACTTTCATCCTCTGTTTGGGTTTTAGCTTTTTCAAGAGTATCCAATGCGTACAATGGCACACTTGGCCCTCTAAAAATTCTTAATGAGGGCTGTTTGGAAACTTATGAATCCTCTTGACAGTCTTGTTTTATGTAGCTCGTTATGTCCTTGTATAACTCATGTTGAGCTATTAAAGGTGCAAGTGCCGATGTGATGTTGGCTTTATTATGAGAGAAGAGCATTCCTCCGAATGAGGTTTTGAGAGACTGTTTTAGTGTTGTCAGGGAATTATCGAATTCCTCACGTGCTTTTTCAAGCCTATAGTTAGAACAGTCTGTTTCAAATGACTCTTTTGTAGAGAGTATGTCTTCCTCTTGAAAGGGAAAGTGGTACTCCTCTAGGCTTTGTATCTTGGTTACTCTTTTAGGATTGTCATTATGAGGCTCAATCACAACCGGTGACCCTGTAAGACATTCAACCAAGCTAAGCATGCTCTCCTGAGCTTCCTTTTTGTGTTCCGCATATGTCATGTGATTATTATTATCCATTTGGGGTGGTTGGGTGGGTTCTAGTTTCTTGATTGGTTTATGTGGTGCACTGAGCGAAGAGTAAGAACTTGTTTCACCCTCACTTAGCGATATACTAGAACTTGTTTCATTCTCTGACTTTCTTTGGTTTGTCAGTTTTTCATTATGTTTACCCATGCGATGAGATCAAATTTTCTTTTGGGTTTTTGTATCTTATGTCGCATATATATGGGTGTTGAGGTTTGTGTGGTGGCGGTCTTTGAGGTGGATGCTTCTGCATCATGTATAACTTTGGGCTCTTTTGTGTTTATGTCCTTTACAGACTTCTTTTCCTTGTCTTTTAATTTGACCTTGGTTTCGACAGTTTATTGTCCTCTATTTTTCTTGGGTTTAGAAGGTTTTGTATTCTCTTTTGGGTTCTGTTTTAAAGCATGTTCTTCTACCCATGTTGAGGTGTTGTCTTTTACATTCTTTTTGATAGTTTGTCGTGCCTTGGTTTGTAAACGTGTAAGCATATTCAATGGCACTGTGGACAATTGCGTGTTTTGTACACTTAAGATGTTAAGAGTTGTATTTTGTGAGACAAGTTGCATTGATGCAACTTGTCTTGGGCAATCTTGGAACATGTGATCAATGCCACATCATTCACACATTGGTCGCAAGGTGTTAGTGACTATGGGCATGGAAGTATTCCAAACTGTGCAGTCTACCACCTTGTGAGGTCCACGACAATAGAAACACTCAAGTGTCTGATTAACTACTTCCTGAGCAGTTTCTACCCTTTGGACTGTTTCTGTTTGGTGCACAGGAGATGGAGGTTTTGAGTACATTTTGTGGATGAAGCGGGACATTTTTTAGTATCATGGTTAAAGGTTTTACAATATATGCAGTATAGAAGAATAGGTGCCTTGTATGCACAATGAGGATTGGGATGACCGTAGTGATTGCACTCAACACAAGGCATTTCGTTCCTCACTTTTAGAGGCATTAAGGATGTCTAGGTTTGAAGATTTTCATCCTCACTTTTAGAGGCATTAAGGATGTTTGGGTTTGAAGATTTTCATCCTCTCTTATAGATGTCTAATGTAAGGCAAGGCTGTATAAAATTCGGGGAATGTCAATTCCGAGATCGATCTTTCTTTTGCCATTGCTTCACTTGGTTTAGATGAGGAACACCTCATAGCATGCTCATCTTCTAGCATGTTGTCATCTAAATGTATTTCTTCTTTACAACATTGATCGAATGTTTCTAGATTGGATACAATGATTGAGTTGTGTAAGCTATTATTCTTTAAGCCCATCATGAAACATCTCTTCAATTGAACATCGTTTAATTTTTCCCATGACTCACAACGTGAGTCCAAGAGTTAGAGTATGTAGGAACTTTCCAAATGGAAGAGGAGGTCCTAAAACTTGTTTTCCATCAATGTCTCAAGACGAAAAAAATTTCCTATTTCGCAACACATTTTTAAGGGTGTTCCAAAAGGAATTTTGAAAAACTTTGTAGGGTTGTAGTATTTTTGGAGTACTACAACTTTGTTTCCCTGAGTCGTATGCGATTTTATCGTTTAGACCCCCAAAAAGTAGCTTGATTATGGCTTGTCGTCGTTTTCGCGCAATTTTTTGTGATTTTTCGTGGTTTTTGGGTTGTTTTTTGCCTCGATTTTCGGGTTGAATTTTGAGGCTACTGGTCGGAGTCCAAAATGGTGGATTTTGACTTCAGACAACAGTCCAAAGTCGAAGAGCTGAATATCAGCTTTCCGATGAGCCTTAGAGCGCCTTCGTTGGATATACGCTTTAGGAGATATGGGCCTCCAAACAGGGGTGGTTTCTAGAGTCTTTTTTTTTGGGAGGGCCGATAGACCCCTTTTCACGCCGTGAACCGGACTCCACGGAATATTAAATTTGTTTTTTTTGTGTGAGTAGAAAATGATTTACACCGTGAATCGGACTTCACAGAATATTAAATTCGATTTTTTTTTTGGGGCGTAGGCTTTCACGCTGTGAACTGGACTCCACGGAATATTAAGTTCGATTTTTTTTCGCGTGAAAGTGCAGAAAATGGTTTATGCCATGAACCTGACTTCACGGAATATTAAATTCAATTTTTTTGGCACGTGAAACACGGAGTGTTTCACACCGTGAACCGAACTCCACAGAATATTAAATTTGATATTTTTTTTTCGCGTGAAAGTGTAGAAAATGGTTCACGCCGTGAACTCTTCATGGAATATTAAATTTGATTTTTTTTTTGGCGCGTGAAACCTTAGGCTTTCACGCTCTGAAACACTGAGTGTTTCATGTCGTAAACCGGACTCCACGGAATATTAAATTCGATTTTTTTTTCACGTGAAAGTGTAGAAAATGGTTCACATCGTAAACCGAACTTCACGGAATATTAAATTTGATTTTTTTTTTGGTCGAGTGAAACCTTAGGCTATCACGCCGTGAAACACTGAGTGTTTCACGCTGTGAATTGGCTCTACGGAATATTAAATTCGATTTTTTTTGGAGTCGTGGAAAATACGAATTTTTCTTTTTGGGGGGAGAATATTTTTGAATTTAAAATGAAAGGGGTATGGGCTTTTTCCAAAAAAGTGTGGGAATCAAAAAAGTCAACCTTTTAATGACACCCCTTACACCCTTCATAAATGACTCCCAAAATGGACAAATTTGACAACTCAGGAGTATCTACTCATTGAATGCTCATTAGCCTTAATGAGTCGTGTAAAAAAGTGATTAAAGATTAATCTAAGATTAATCCTTTCACTAATCTTTTTCTCTTTTACACTAATCAAGGACTCTAATTAACCATTAATCCCTAATTAATTCACACAATTGAGCACATCATTGGATAGAGCAAGGAAAACCTAATCTTTGTACATCAAGAATTATGTAAATTAATCTAAATTAGAAAATTAATTAGACTCTTAATTATAGTCTCTTCTTTTAAGGTAAATTTAAGCAAAGAGAGTCAAAGTTCTCCGAGTGATCAAAACCCCAATTTCGACTACTCATATGATCAATTTAGACTCCAATTAACACATTTTCTAATTTTTTGGCCTCTTGAACAAGATTAATCACCCTTAATGAGATAAAAACCAGTCCATTAAGATAAATTAGTCAAATTCAAGGATTTTTTGATGGTTTTAAGAAATTTTTTAAAGGATTAAGCTACTCCTAATGCTTGCTAACACTCTAATCCAAACAATTTCAACAAAACACACACAATTAAACTCAATTTAATGATCTTAGATCTATGCTTAAATTAAAGAGAGCTAACATTCACATTAAGAATTGCATTGTTTGATGCAATGGATGCAAACTAAGTCTAATACAACTATGTGCAAGCCCTAAGAACATAAAAAACCACAAAAACAACAAATTAATCTAAAAATTAAGCAAAAAGCATTCTTTTCAAAAAAAAAAAGAGAGCTAGTCTACACCAAATCTCACACAAATCACCATCAAATCCACATCTTTTTCATGGAAAACCATTAATCAAGATAATGGGCAATGGGTTATGCGTAGATTAGAGGTAAAACAATGGAAAAAGCCAAGGGATAGCTCCCCGACAGTGGCGCCAAAAATGTTATGGCCCACCCTAACCCTCTTTAAAACATATCCAAAAAGAGATTACCTGGTGAACCGCAAACAACTGTCGTGTGAGGATCTTTCCAATGGTTGAGCTCGTAACCCTTGAGGTTTCCAAGCTCTACAACTCCTTGAGAAGCAATTCCAACGCGTCTCCCACAAGCATTGTCACACCGCTGTGTTGCACTACGGGTCCTCGTCCCTCCTCTCACCTCACTTCACTCACACACACTCACTAGCATGCATTAGGGAGAGAGATTAGCAAGAGGATTAGCACGAGCAAGACTCAATTGCACAATGGGAGAGTATGTTGTATTATGAGAGAAATTCACTTATATACATGGCCATAAGTGTTCACACTCACTTAAACTGTGTGGCTAGTCGGGCACCTTAGGCTCATAAGAGGCCTAATGCTATTACAATGACTACTCTCATAATATATCCATGAAGTACATCACTTAGGACTTCATCCTAACTTGCTACCATATGCTCTTGAAGCGGGAATCACCATACTTCCTCCGTCACACCATTACAGGCGCTTGTCCAAGTTGTAGCTTTGGACACTATTACTTCATATCTTGAATGTATGACCCTTTGGTGTATCTACCACCATGACTCCTTAATGTAAGACAAAGGTGGTAGCTCTTGTTAATCCTAAAATTGGATTAACAAGGACTCCAAAGAGTTATAGTAGAAAGACCATGAACCACTCCGAAAAGTTATAGTGGAAGGTGCAGGTGATGTCGTACAATGTTGCTTTATCTTTGATGATACGGTATCCCTCAGGTCCTTCGTTCTCCAGGTATGTTCTCCTGTGCAAGTATGATTGTTCTCCAACAATTTGCTTCCCACACCCACGAGAGGTGCCCGAAGTCATCTATCAAAGAGTTTAAATAACTTTAGTATATGTTTATACATGTTTGCACTACCTTCTTTTGGACGTAAATGCATACTTAAAAGCAACTTAATCACACTTTAATGACATTTTCAACTTGTGAGGCATTGTTAATGTGTTTGTGCATGGCAAGGGGAGATGATTTTTACCAGGTGTGAGAGACTACCTCATTCTAAAACCTTAGGTAGTTCTTGGATGTTGCCTCCATTAGAACGGAGTTAGGTTGTTAAATCCTTAGGTAAGTCTTTGTTTGAAGCCATTATTGCTAGTGTATTGTTTTGTAGGGTTTCCTTTTGGGGATCCAAATTGACGTCATCCCTACATAATATCCTTGAGCCATGAGAAGGTCCTTAGGGACCCACACTTGACGTGTGCACATCAAGTTTGGTGTATAAGGTCCTATTGGGTCTTTTTGCTATAAACATAGTTTTTTTTTTTTTTTTTTTTTTGTGGAAAATTTCCTAGGGTCATTGTCGTTGGCTTTGTCTACCCAAATTAAATCATTTGGAGGACAATTTTGGGCTTTTAAGAAGTCGTTTGGGTAACCAATGTTGTGATTTTTTGAGCCTGGGGTTGTCTTGGGACTTTTTGTTTGTGTTGAGGCCCTAGTGTGATGACTTGTTATGGGGTGAAATGTTTGACTACAACTTGGCAAGTCTAAGACATTCTCACGAGCTTTCAGTGGTACTGTAGTTAGGGTGGCAGGTTTTTAACACTCAAAGAGTGCAGGAAATACAACTAAAATAGTTCTTCATCAGGTAGGTTTATAATTTTGTCCTCCGATAGGAGAATATTGACTTGTTGCGACCAAAAACTTTTAATGAAGTACTTATAGAATCCTAGTCCACACCGTGCATCTTAAAATGGCTCATCCAATTTCTCCTCAACAAGAGCTCTTCTGATAGATCACCATGAGGCATTAGAAAGAATTTTCCTTATGCTACATGATCAGCTATGTCAAACACCATTTTGTAACCAACTGGTTGCACTGTGGGGAATACAATGGAGGTTTTTCCTAGAAGAAGTCTAAGTCTCATAAGACATTAGGTTGTGGCTTGCATCATAATCTAGAAGACCTAGTTTGTGTATAAAAACTTGTCACCCTCTATGTCTTGGAAACCAAGAGTTGCCACCGCCCAATGATGTCATGATACCACACCACAAATGGATAGATGGTTGGCCAACATATGTGCCCAACATGATTTTAGAGTTGTTAACACCCCTGGAGGCACATATCTGCATGGACTTGTGGAGGCTTTGGCATGCTAAGGCAAGTTCCCACCCTGCCTAACCAGTCTTCCACCAGTCTTCCACAAAAGATAAGCTTGGGGGAGTTGAAGATAGGAGGGATCCCTTTGGACTATACATACCCTTTCATCTTCCACATTGCCTTTGCATGTGGGATTACTTGGCCTCCCTTTTCCCATCCTATAATCCCCACTACCTATGCAAGATTTACACTTCCAACACCCCCTCCAATCTTACATGAGCAGAGAGGGGGACTATGAACTAAGACTCTGATAACATCTTGGAAACCAAGAGTGGTACACACCTGCCCAATGATGTGTTATGATACCACATCACAAATAGACAGATGATCAGCCAACATATGTGCCCAATGTACTTTCTAGAGATGCTCTAGCACCCCTAGAGGGCACACACATCCGCATGGACTGGTGGAGGCTCTAGCATGCTAAGGCAAGTCCCCACCCTACCTAACCAACCCTCCAATCTTCCACAAAAGAGCAAGTTTGGGGGAGTTAAAGATAGGAGGGGTCCCTTTGGACTATATATACACTTTCATCTTCCACAGTGCCTTTGTATATGTGGGATTACTTAGCCTCCCTTTTCCCATCTTATAATCCCCACTACCCATGCAAGATTTACACCTCCAATAATATGCAACCACAATTGTGGGGGCTTAACTTCTCGTTCCTCTTCTTTCTCAATTCCTATAAGTTCCGCCATATATTGTGTGTAATGTCTAGTGTCTTTATCTGACTTTTTCTTGTCTGTCTTTGGAATCTTTTTGGGCTTCCCTTTAAAGCTCATTCTTTTTATTCTTGAGTTAAGGGCCCATAGTAATGGTGCAGCTTGCTACCATTAATGAAAGTATCCATTTGGAAACCTTCCAAAGTTGCACCACTCTTGGACAATTCAACCACTTTGTAAGGTCTTAGTTTACTAAGTTTTAGTTTCTTTTTTCCTTTCTTGATGTTACACATCATGAAACTTACATTTATTCACATTGGCATAAAATTAATGCTTCCTTTAAACTCTTTTGTGTCTACATTCCCACCACTGCATATAGCCTTGCCTCATTCAAAATTCCCAGCTCTACAAGTCATCTTTCATCCTAGCTTTGGCTTCCTTGTCTTTTCTTGCCAACTCCTTGTTCCGTTTTTGCCTAGCAAAATGGCTAAGTTTTTTTTATTCTTAGGGTTAAGCAGGATGGGGAGGGAGTTCGACCTTGCATAAGAAGGCAATTATTTGTGTTGGTTGTGCTCCCCCCTCCCTATTGACTTCCCAACTTTGACATAAGTCTTTGTGGGTTACAGCTCTGAGGTAACAGAGCTAGTCATGGTCATTTTCAATCATAAGGGGTTCTTCTGTAATAATTTTTATAGGCTTTACTTTTTTTTCTCTATTTTGAGCCTCTCCTTGGTTTAAAAATGCTGGTTTGAACCACGCTTGAATTCTCAAGGGGGCTCAAGGGTCCCTAAAGCTCAACGAAAGTATCCAGTACCTTCCTTAAGGAGTTTTCAAGTTCACAATATCTTAGACTAAGTTCTTGGTATAGACTAACTAGGATCTCGAGACTCTAGATAGATTTCCATGGTCATGACAAGGGCAATTTCTTTACCATGGGCATTACAAAAATGAGAACCGCTAGTCTTGGGTATCGTATTTGTTGTTGTGGAGTTAATTCTCATCTTCACTAGGCTCAGGAAGATCTTTAGCATTGAAGTTTAGTTCCATAGATGATAGATCATCAGATTGGACATTTTCAAAAAGACACACACTTCTAGCTTTTCCTCTTCTTCACTTCTATCAGTGGTGGGTGTGACAGAGTCGTCATCCTCTTCAAAATGCTTTGTAACTAGGTGGTGACTCCAATTTCCAAGATTGACCTTCATGGCCACTTCTTTTTTGTGTAAGTAGACATGGTCAATTCCCCAGTCATGAATCATTCTAAGTTGTCTGATAAATGGTCTTCCTAGGATCACATTATACATCATATACTTTTTAAAGTTTATAATAGCAAAGACATGATCAAAGGTCAATCAGCACGAGCCCAACTTATTGATCCTAACCACACCCATGGATAAGGTAAGATTTTCGTCCACCACCTTGATTTTGAGGTTAGTGGAGGCCAAGGGTTGGTGATCCCCAGCTCTCCCATTATCTTAAGGCACACTAATATTTTTTAAGCTTGTTTTTTATGAAGGAGAATTATGAAATTTACAAGAGGAAATTTTTACTTTATGGAAAGCAGGAAGAATAAAAGGATAAAATATCATTAGGTCACCCAAGGTTACAAAAGAACAAGGAGAAAACAAGGAGAAAGGAGCAAAAAATCCTCTTCAAGAAGATATGAAAATCACACCTTAGAGATCCATGCAAGGAATCATGGAAAAGTCTATCATTTAACATGCGCTAACAAAATTTAAATGTAGTGAAATATCACTTCCTAAGTTACATTACTCGTATTCGACACAATTAGTTTTATTCACGAATAACATATTTGGCCTCATTATTCAATCACATTATTTGTTGGCACATCATGCATAGTAAGTTACATTATTCGTATTCAAAAATTTATTTTATTTGCAAATAACATGTTTGGCCTCATTATTCAATTGCATTATTTGTTGGCACATCATGTAAAATGAGTTATTCGTTTTTGGTCTACATTTTATATAAAAGGATTTTGTGGTCTTACATTTCGGACAAAATGATTTCATTCGAAAGCTTTTTCTTTTATGTGTTTTTTTAAAAATTTGGGATAAAATTATAGTATTAAAACAAAAGAATTGGATCATAAGCCAATACTCAGGATTTTATATACAATGCACTATAAGGTCCATACCAAAAAATATTTTAAACACTTGAAGTGAGAAATTATGAAATACTAAAAGCAAAAGCAATACTAATATACATATCCATTATTTATTTATTTAACAATTTAGAATGCAAATTCTACTTAAACAACAACATAAAACAATAATTTCATTTAAAGAAATTGGTGAATATACAAAGCAAGCTTCAACACATCTTAACTCCTCACCACCACATCTATAGATTCGACAAATGAAAAGCAAGCTTCACACATGCTAATTCAAAAATTGTTGACAACCCATGTGGATGTATTGCCACTCAATATTGTTTTTATGAAGCCCACCCATATCATCAAGAAAATTGTTGCTGGATCTACCTTTTTCACTACTTAAATCACACTTCTAAGACCATACCTTGGATCTTTTCACATTAAACATATCCTTCATCCACTTAGATATCAATAGGGTCAATAAGTCTCTAGTTTTAGGTTTAACACTTAGCAAATTTATGATTTCTTCCATAGTGTTAACCCCATTTTGGGTTAGCTAGTTGCTCTCCACTACATATGAGGGCAAGCAATAAGTGTCATGTAAAGTCACAACAATAAAAGTTGTAACCTTTATGAGAAATCTGGCCACCTAGATAAGTTATGAGAGAAAGCTGACCACTTAGATAAGTTATGAGAGAAAGCTGACCACCTAGATAAGTTATGTGTTTTGCATGCCCAAGTGTGTGAATAAGGGCCATATGTACATAAGCTAATTTCTTATAATGCAAAGACACAATCCCCCTTTGTGCCAATAGAATTCTCTTGCTTTCTATTGCTCTTGTATATATGTGTGAGAGTTAAGAGTAGAAGAGCAAGAGGGGAGTTTCCTTTGTAAGTGTTTGTAAGTGTTTGAAGCATCCTCTTTGGTGACAAATTGGAGGAGAGTAGAAGAGTGAGAGGAGAGTTGCCTTTGCAAGTGTTGGAAGCACAAATCGAAGGAGAGGAGTGGAGCTATGCACAAGTTAGAAGATAGTGCATCTAACCCCACTGGATCCTTCTATCCGTGGAGTGTAGATCCCCTCCAATGATGATGTGCAAGGAGAAACTCTTACACATGCCTTTGATTAACCCTAGTTCTCTCCTAGGATTAGGAGAGACTTTTTTATTGTGCTCTTTTCTAAAGTGTCTTTGAGGACTTGAGAAGCCTTTTTCCCTACTACGAAGGAAATGGAGATAGAAGAAATTAGTGAGGCTCAAATATAAATATAGATGCTCAATTGTAAAAAGCAAGGCTTGGATGCAAAAAGAGTCGATGGTGAGTGAAGGAATATGGAGGGTTCCAATTTAAATTTGGAGAAGATGTGGCTGCATAATCCCAAGCTCTCCCCCAAGCCCTTGATGAGGGTATGCCACCTTTGGAGCTAAATCTAGAGGTTTGCTTGAAGGAGGGTTGAGAGACAACTATACTTAACCTGGAATTACGGAGGCCTACTAAGAGAAATTGTACATGAAGGAGGATATTAACATGTTTACTGACCATGAGTTCCTTGCACATATGTCTTGATAATATGCAAGGCATATGTGCAACGATATTATAAAATCATGATGAGGGAACTCTAGTCAAAAACATAAGTTAAATAGATGCTCACAATCTAATTATTCTAAACTTGTGCCTAATCTCGAAAGAGGAAGAGGGGTATTACCCATGGTAAAGAGGAAGAGGGGTATTACCCATGGTAAAGACCATTTCAAATATCAAATCCAAGCGGTCTTCTATAACCTACCCCAGAACTTACTGTGGCAACCCTATGGTTAAGAATATGGCTGAAGAAATAGGAAGGGGGTTGTGAGGTAGTTGGGAAAATCCCACACACAAAGATAGACATAATGAATAGACACAGACTAAGCCATACAACATTGCTAAACTTATGCAAATATTTATAGGTGATGGAGATACAGTCCAACGTTTAGAAAATTTGGAGTCAACCTGGTGACACTCGTGGGACAATAAATGACTTAACAAAGGTTCATTCTTTTTTCCTAATGTTAGATGGAAAGGCTCAATAGTATAGAACATTAAAGCCCGAGGATAAAATCAATTTCACTTGGCTTAAAAATGTGTTTGTCCCAAGTTCAAAAATGTGTTCAGCTTAAAAATGCATTCGTCCCAAGTTTTGCATGGTGGTGACAAATGGAGCCCAATGGCATAGCTCCATAATGTTAACATGAGCATAACATCAAGCAACATGTGCATAAGTTGATGAGGGATTATATCTCATGATTAAAGCATCAAAACTCAATCATCTCACTATGGTCACAAATGAGCAGGGATTATATCTCATGATTAAAGCATCAAAACTCAATCATCTCACTATGGTCACTATGGTCACAAATGAGTAGGACATTAATTAATATTGAGGGAAGAACAATTTCTCAAACCATATCTCCCCCAAGAGTACTTGTGCACGGATAGACTCTTGCAAGTACCTCTAAACAATCGTAGAACAACCGCAGTTTGGATTAGAAGAGATGTTGCCAGTTCTATTAGACTGGAGAAGCATTCCCCCCTACCGCAGAGGAAATGGAAATGGAAGATGAAATTAGAGAGATATCTACAAATGCAAATGCTTAATCATAGAAAGCAAGGCATGTATATTCATGAGACGAGCTGATGGAGAGTGGAGAAACAACTAGAGATTACAAGCTCTAGAACCAACAGAGTTCCAATTTAAGCTTCAAGAAGATACAGCTACACAAGCCCAAGATCTAATCCAACTCTTAGAGGAGAGTATGTCACCTTTAGAGCCAACTTTAGAAGGATCTAGGGAGGATTGGGAGATATCTATGCAAGCTAACATTGTAAAGCCTAACCTTGACACAATGGGAGGATTCACCGAGTAGCTAAACACGAAAGAAGACATTAACAACCTGTTGTCTAATCGAATGTCTCACACACATATAGTGTAAAAATGGGAAAAACCTACCTTATAACAGATTTAATTGTAAAAATGGGAAAAACCTACCTTAGAACGAATATATTTTATTGTAAAAATGGTAGATGGAAATTCAGGAAGACCCATGGGAGTTTTGCAAAACCTAGGGATTAAAGTCTTTAAGTTTCCTTACAATCACACATTTGTGGTAATGAACTTCTTACACTAACTGAACTCATATGAGATTCTTTTGGCCATACCCTTCATGAGGAAAGCCAAGTTGGTGCATGATTGGGCATTAGACAATATTTATGTAAGAAAAGATACCTAAGTTCTAAAGGTAGACCTACAAGCCTATTGAAAAACGCATCACATGGATGGAAACTTTTCAATAAATAAAACAAACATGAGAAATCGTAGATGAATCATAGACTGATTTAGAAGAGGATATGATGTATGTGTCCCTTCATCCTCTTGATTTTAGTGAGAACTGGATGCATGTGTTACCCACCATTAGTGTGCTACCAATAATAGGAACCAAGTATGTAGAGAGGGATATAGCAGACCCAAGCACCTTAACCTTGGTATTCATGCTAAGTATCATAACTTTTAGTGATGATACGAGAAGTGTTTCATCGAGTGAAAACTTCTTGGACAATGAGGAGCAACCGAAAGGTTTGCATCTCAAGAAATGGTTGAAACAAAAGCGTTATAAGGCTAAGCGCAATAGCACCCTATGGAGAAAACCAGCTGCTCAATGGTTGAGATATCTCAAAGCCATGAAAGTATGAGGAATTCTCAAAAAATGGGGTGAAGAATTGAACAAAGTAAAAGCCAATTCCGAGAAAGACAAAGACTTGACTCACCAAGACTGAGAGAAGAAAAAGAAATAAATTCCTAGAGCTGAAGCTAAAACGTAAGCCAAGATGATCATGGCTTAAAAAGAAGACGAAGGATGACAATAAGCTTGATCTAAGACCAGAGTTCATGACCATTTCAAGACATTACTAGTTAATAGGAGATGAAGAATAAGTGATATAGGGGTTACGATCATTTTATTGGGTTATTCATATTGATTAAGTGGGGATTGAGAGAAGACTTTATGCTTAAAAAAATTAAGCTTCAAATTTATTAGAATCGTTATAGAGAAGCCTACATTATTCATATTGAGACTTTAGCCCAAAAGATATCAAGCTTATCAGAATCTTAATAGAGAATCCTCTATTAAACCTAGCAAATGATGGTCTACCTATTTGGCTCCCTCTTCTCCCTTGCTTTGAGTAAACAACCCATTTTTTTGGTTTGTTTACATTCTTGATGGATTGCCTTCAGAGTATAACCAATCCACTAGCATGTGAGAGGTGTTGGTTGCTATTGAAGAGTTGATGCAAAGCCTTATGCTGCAAGACCCACCAATCACACACATAATAGCCAACACGATTATAATCAAGGTGCAAGAAAAGTGAGAAGCCAACATCAAGGGGGGAACGCTAGAGAAGAGTAGTTGTTTTACAGCCAGTGATCAAGGTTGGACCGGCGGGCTATGAGTGGAGATCTTGGATGAGTTATGAGCTATGGGTGTAGGTGAGCTAGGGCAATGGGAAAGCGTGCATGAGTGGAGCAAGAAGGGGGAACAAAGAAGTTGGATGCGCACCCTTGTACAAAGTATTGGTAGTGGTGTGTGAGTTATCAACAGAAGCCGGGTGTAAATATCCATTTCTTGTTAATTTCAAGCCTTCCTTAAAAGAAGAAGAAGTTGGAGAGCAACAGCCATGAACAAAGAAGTGAATTCATAGGATTTTTCCTACACAATGGTGATGATTTCATTAATTTTCAACATCACCATTATTAGGACCTACAATTCTTAATGGTGTTGATTTCATTAATTTTCCATCTCCCCCTCCGCTTGCTCCACAAGATGGAGTGGTGTGAGTAATGTCTCTTAGCAAAAAGAAGAAGAAGAAAATAAACATCACCATTAGGAGCTGCTTTTTTTGAGTGTGAGAGATTAAAACATTATAATGCAAAAAATTACAATAGTGATTGGATAAATGCTTAAAAAAATCAAGGAATATGGGATATATAAAAATCTAGGCTTTAAAAAAAAAAACTGTGCGCGCGCGTGTTAGTGCTCAGAGAGGCTCAGCAAACTTCGCATAGATCATTAACAGAGACGATGCACGGCTATTATCAGAGATCATATCCGTTGATACGCCTGTTGCAGTCATCGAATGCAAAGTATAGTCCCGTGATGACAGTAAAAGGACAGATTTGTTAAGCTCTTGGATGTTGGATGAAAGAGTCTCACAGTATGACATGCACATACAGCAGGCAATGTGGGAAGGTCGTACATGTTAGGCAAGCTTGATGTCGCGCATTGCCGTACGCCTTGATGCCGGGCACGTTGCCATATGCCTTGCATGCAGAACTCATATGAGCAGAACTCATCATATGAGTTAACATGTGCATCCTCATTGAGACCCATGTGAGAAAGGGAACAAACATGTGCATTTTCAGGCAAGCATTCTACTTTGTGCATCGAAATTGGGGCGGTCGCCAATATGGGTTGAGGATTGAAAGGAATTCAATGTTATCTCGGATACAGAGGATGTTCCTGCAACAAATCTGAAGGGCCCCAACACATCATAATGTGGTTTTGGTTTTGTCGGGCCGATCCCCCAACATGGGTTCAGGAATGAGAGAGCATTTGCTGAGGGTCGAATGCCAATGCTGCCATGGCTTTGGCTAACATTTAAAAGTTGTTCTCTTAACAAGTCTGAGGGGCCCCTATGTGAAATTCGCTGCCTCATTGAAATGTAATAACGTGGATTGTGAAGGTTTGGGCAGCATCGGTGGCCTGAGCTTTGCATCTAGAGATATGTACACAACAAATATGTCCACATGCGTGAGCGCAATCATCTCCCTTGGAGTAAGTATATAGGGGTTCTGGGCTTCAATAAATGGGCATTGGCTGTTCTCATGTCAAATTTTGAGGAGTTTCCTCTTGAGATTTGTTGCCCTTGGAGACAGATTCTTAACAAAAACGAATCTTTTCGAGGAGTACGGTAATGAATGGGAACAAGGCATCGTGTGGTCAGGCATGGTCAACCTTTATACGCCCTGTCTTGCTCGAAAATTTTGCAGGATATGGGTATTCTTCGAAGAATAGCTTCTTGTGTAGAGCAGACGTGGATAATGCAACTAAAGATCAAGAAGTGCTAGAGACCAGTATGTGGCAGATGTTGAGCTTAGAGGAAGCATTTTCTACTCTGGAGCAATCATCAGAGTTACCTTCAGTGGAAAGCCTTACATGCATAGTGCAAAACTGCATCAAGAAAAAGAATTTAGCCCATGCCAGGACGGTGCATATGCACATTCTTGTGAATGGGCTGGAGACTAATAGCACTCTTGGTAATCACCTTGTCCCCATGTTTGTTGAGTGTGGAAGCGTGTTGTCTGCCCAGCAAGTTTTCCACAGGTTGGTTCAAAAGAATGTACATTCATGGACCTACCTGATACAAGCATCCATTGATCATGGGGAATGCCAGCAGGCCCTTGACCTGTTTCAGAAGATGGAAGAGGATTGTGTCCACCCTAACAAGTACTCACTTCAAGCCTTTCTAAAAGCTTGTGCTAGGCTCAAGTGTGCTGAACGAGGGCGAGCAATACATGGTGTGATTGTCAAGGAGGGATTTGATAGAGATCCCTTTGTTGGCAGTACTCTGCTAGATATGTATGCAAAGAGTGGCTTACTTGGAGACGCACGGATAGTGTTTGATGAGTTGCTGGTTAGGGATGTGGTCTCATGGACTGCATTGATTTCTGGGTATGCTGAAAATGGCCTTGGTGAGGAAGCACTCGGTAGTTTCCAGCAGATGCAATCAGAAGGTGTTTCTCCAAATGCTGTCACATTTGTCTGCAGCTTGAAAGCTTGTGGAACCATAGGAGACATAGACAGGGGCTGGGAAACTCACACAGAGATTTTCAAAGAGGGACACGAACAAGACCTTTTTGTTGGCAGTGCTTTGGTAGACATGTATGCCAATTGTGGTTCACTTGAAGAGGCACGGCAAGTGTTTGATGAGCTGCCGTGTAGAGATGTTGTCTTGTGGACTGCAATAATTGCCGGGTATGCTGAGCATGGGTTTGGCAAGGAGGCTCTCAATTGTTTGGAACAGATGCAAGTGGACGGTTTCTCACCAAATGCTGTTACATCTGTTTGCAGTTTGAAAGCTTGTGGCAGCTTAGGATCCATAGAGAAGGGGAGACAGATACATATTGAGATAGTCAAAGAGGGGTTTGATGGTGACTCTTTTGTAACTACTGCTTTAGTGGATATGTATGCCAAATGTGGCTCTTTTGCAGAAGCACAGGATGTGTTTGACAAGCTGCCAGTTAGAGATGTAGTCTCGTGGAATGCTCTAATTGCAGGGTTTGCTGAACACAAGCATGGCAAGGAAGCATTGAAATGTTTGGAACAGATGCAAATGGAGGCTCTGACTCCTGACACTGTCACCCTTGTGTGCACCTTGAAAGCTTGTGGCAGCACAGGACTCGTTGACAAGGGCCAACTCCTGCATTCTGAGATTGCTAAAGATGGATTTGAAGAGGACCCTTTTGTGGGCATTTCTTTGCTAGATATGTATGCCAAGTGTGGTTTGCTTAGAGAAGCACAGGAAGTTTTTGACGAGCTGCCTGTTCAAGATGTGGTCTCGTGGAATGCATTAATTACAGGCTATGCAGAGCACGGGCTTGGGGAGGAAGCCCTGAATTGTTTGAAAAAGATGCATCAGGAGGGTGTGCCTTTGGACGCTATCACGGCTGTTTGCAGCTTAAAAGCTTGTGTTTCTGTAGGAGCCATAGACAAAGGCCGATGGATAAATCTGGAGACTGTCAAACAGGGGCTTGTTGAGAGAGACCCTATTGTTGGCAATGCTTTGGTGGATATGTATGCCAAGTGCAACTCACTTGTAGAAGCCCAAATGGTGTTTGACAGATTGCCAAGTCAAGATGTAGTCTCATGGGGTGCGTTACTTTTGGGATACGCTTGCCAAGGAGAGAGTGAGCTTGTTTTTCGCTTGTTTGATCAAATGGTAGAGGAAGGCATACATCCAGATGGAATCTCAATTCTTAGTGTTCTGACTGTATGTAGCCACATGGGGCTGGTGGATAAGGGCCTGAAGTACTTCAATGCTATGAATAAAGAGTATGGCATCGCCCCAACTGTCGAGCACCACAATTGCATGGTTGATCTCCTTAGCCGTGCAGGCCAGCTTGATCAGGCTGTTGCAATGCTGGATAAGATGCCTTTCCAACCTAACATTGTCACATGGAGTACGGTGTTGGGTGCTTGCCGGAAGTGTGGTGACATAGAACTTGCTAGACAGGTCTTTAATTGTGCAGCAAGATTGGATGACAAGGAAGGGGCATCTTTTATATTGATGGCTGGCATTTATGCAGATAATAACATGTGGGAGGACATGGAGCAGCTTGAGGAAATGATAATGAGCTCATAAATATGTAGGTATAGGAGAGAGCTGGTTTGTGATGGATACCTGGTTCGTAGCTTCAGCGCATACTTGAGGAATGGCAAGGAAATCCAGGAGCACCAGCAGGGAAGCGGGGAGGGCGGTTTGGGTTGGGGTGGGGGTGGCGGTGGGGCCATCGTGGTGTGCTTGTAAACCCTTTTGAAAGACACCCTCTATGATAACACTCTGGCCTTCCATTTGCCCACCTTTGCAGCTGGTACATACATGTAGGATTGAAATTTTTCACATGCAATTCATGCACGTAGGGATCTTCCGAATGGTACCTAATGCTCATTGTTATAAGACAACCTTTTCAAGGTTTTGTCTGAGAAACTAGTTAATAGCCTACATCTGACATCTCTTTTAAGACTACAAAGCTTAGGTGCCCAAATCTCTCATGCCATAGCTTGCTTGTCCTAACATCAGCTTGAGCTGTAAAAGTTGACAGCTCATACAAGTTGTTGCACCGGGTTTCTTTCCCGCGACATTACAGCTGGCATCTGCAATGACTGCATCAACCTTATCGAAAAGAATCTTCATGTCATGGTTAGCTATGGCCGCAACAGACAATAGATTCCTCTTGATGTCGGGCACATAAAAGGCATAGGATAACTTCTTGGTATCACCATTGCTAGAAACAAAAGGAATGGTATATAAATCCCTGGTTGGGCATTTGGTGTCATTTTTGACCGCTACCAAGATGGATTTCCCATAAGCTTGAGGGAGGTATACTAGTCCTTTTGACTAGTCACGTGTTTGGATGTTCCGCTATCAATGATCCATGAACCATTGGACTCCTTCCAAGGCTTCAAAGTGCAATCTACTTTCTTCAGTCTACATGATTTGACCACATGACTAGACTTGTCGTAGTAGAAGTACTTTGCCTTAGATTTCTTCTTTTCAAAAGTTTTGGGATTACCTAGGTCCTTGTCCTTGCCTTTCTTTGCATTTGCGGTGAATGTAGCATCACTACCATCTTTGGCTTTGAAACATATTTTCTCCTTTATTAGAATTGCACTGAGCTTCTCAAAAGTAAGTAGATTACGCAACTGCGTGTTCAGTCGGTCACCAAATTGTCTTACTTTGGGGGCAATACTTACATGCCAGTTCTTCATTGGTCTTAGTGATCCCCACTACCGCCATCTGATCGTGCAGATTCTTCATCTGCTATATGAACTGATCTGTAGCTTCTTCATTAGATTGTCTTTATGTTGCAAGATGTTTTTCAAGGTTTTGAATCCTTGTCTGATTCTCGTCTCGTATTGGTTCTTTAGAGCTTGTCATGCTTCAAAAAGCTGTAGTAATATGGTGAGTCATGGTCATCACTGAGTCGGTGATGCTGGTGAGGATGGCACATAGCATATCTGCATTCCTCATATGAATCATGAATATACCTAATCTTAAACTTCGAGAGAGTGTAATTTGTCTTACTAACTTTCCATCACCAAAAGGTGGAGGGCGGGCATGAGTGATTGCATTATTGGCAGCTTGGGCCATCTCTCCAAATTTGCCTTCAAATTGCTTAGAGGCTATGCATTCATACCATGTAAGAATACACAATAGTAGAAGCTAGATTAACGCAATACAAAGCATTGAATTGCAGAAAGAAGTGGAGTAAACATATTATTGCTTGCAAAACTTGATTACAAGATGACGAGTCCGCCTACTTGTGTGCTCCGAGTAAGAAGCTTTGAGGTGATCTAGATAAATTCTAGATGAAGGATGTCTTGTTTATAAGAGTGCTTGAACACAATGAACTCGATGTTAAATTAAAGCTACCAAACTAATCTATATATAATATCGTAGGTCGGTCAACCCACGACTTGGTCCAAAATGACCAATTGACTACATCATCCAATTGGGACCATATTAGACTACAATAATATTCCATAGGTTTATGGTTCTGTCCTCACCCAATACAAGGATAACTATTATCAACCATATAAGCATGAGTAGGCATGTGAGCTGAGTGAAGTGATGCTTGCATACTCATGATACCAAGCCATTTGCTCCCTAACACACCAAGGGTGAGTCGAACTCTTGGCACTCTTGGCTCCTAAGCTACTGCACCATACATCTCGTGGCTCCTACAACCTTCTCATACATAAATGTTTCATTTTGGAATCAAAGCCCATTCATATAACATAGCCATCAACGCAACTGCTCTCAAGAGTGTGCTAGAGCAATCATTCATACAATATAGCCATGAAACCTAAGGTGGCAGGAGTGGAATAGAAAGGGATAGTGGCATAGTGAGAGGTGATTAGCAGCGAGGATAAAGGTGGTAGGCGAGGACTTGGCAATGGCAATTAGCTGTAATAGAGGACAAGGTAAGAGAGCTTACTAGGGAACTACTTGCAATAAAAGGAGGCCGATATTTGAAGTAGAGGCTGTGATGACAGAAGAGCAGAAGATATACACCAACCTCGACAAGCACAAGCCACGACAACCCACACACAAGGATGGCACCACCACACGTGTAACCACACACACGAGCCACTCAAACGTGCTACTTGCTTCCTCACTCATGGGCGAGAACCTAGAGCAGTCCTAGCCTAGAAACATCAAAGATAAAATGAGAAAAAGCCCAACCCTAGAGTAGAGGGCACGGTTGGCTGTCCTGCCCTTCAAAATTGACACAATTCTAGTGTAATTTTTGAGGGGTTTTAAGAATTTTCCCAAGTTTTTTTTAGGATCAAAATGCTAAAGAACGGACACGACGACTGTCAAAAAGCAAGCCTGAGCAAGGGGCACTAAAGCACACAACAAGAAAACGACTAAGCTATAAAGCTCTGGATTTGGGGATGGGAAGTGATGGAAACTCAACCCCTTCCTAGAAGGATCACCAAAAAAAACAACTAGACCTATAGTTGGAAGAGAGAAATGAACAATGACTTTTATTATGCCTTCCTGAGTGAGGAACACCCCTTTTATACAAAATGTGCCAAGGCATTATAATCCTTGCTTATGGGACTACACACACACACACTCTCTCTCTCTCTCTCTCTCACACACACACACACACACACACACACACACACACACACATCTAATATTTCCAACTCACACACCCATGACCAAGGGCAATATATGACCATGCAAAAATTTTCGCTAACCCAATACAAAGATTACCATTAATAACCCTATAAGAATGAGAAGGCGTCTAAGCTATATTGACTCATGCTTGTGTACTACTCGTGTAACAACCAAACCATCACCTCCCATAATGCACCAAGCGCAAGGTGAACCCTTTGCCCCCTTGACTCCTAAGCTAATGCACCATGCGCCTCGTCATGGCTCCCAGAACCTTCTCATTCATAAAAGTATCAATTTGGAATAAAACCCATTCATACAACCATCAAATTATATACACATGAGAGAAAACTTCTCTCATGTCAACACCCCAAAGATGTAAACTTCTCTCATGTCAACACCCCAAAGATGTAAATAGAGTATCGCGAGATGATGAAGCAACCATGATGGGATGTCAATGAAGAAGAAGGTCATAGGTCGATGTTAAGCTAACCCTAATGTATCGTGGTAGGGAAGTTGCCGATGCGCTGAGCTCGAGCTATGCTCAAGAGCTCCACCGTCGCGTGTGGATACCTGCTCATCGCACGATCCTCCCACACTTGTCACACCGAGGCGTTTCCTAATGCTACAGGTGGTGCAACCGCTCTCACGAAGATCATGTGGGATCTCCATGGAAGCCGATCACAGTGGTAGCCTAATCACTCTAGCAAGAGGGAAGCAAGACAGAACAAGCGATTAGCATTATTCACACCCAAACTCTAACCCTCAGCATACCACACATGCTAGATTAGAGTTGCAAGAGAGACGGAGAAAGAGCACTCCACTTCTATTGCATAAATGGGAGAATATGAGTTACAAACAAGATAAATTGACTTTTATAGTTCCAGGCCTTGTCCCACTACGCTACCTGGGAGTAAGTGCCTCAAGGTGCCCAAAACATAGTTACAAGGCTTTTCTTTATGGTTTGGCCAATTAGCCGAGATTCTCTTGTGTGTCCTTTGAAGCTTAAGACTTGGGAGTGTCTTTAGGGCATTTTCCTCATCAAATGATGGGATTTACAATATAGTACGGGCGCCCGTTACATAAGTCTACAGACATAGTTATCATAGAAACATGTTAACCAAATGTGGTTAACATTCTCTCCTTCCCGTAGTCAATCGAGTCCTCGTGATCGTGAAGAAGTTGTCAAGGCACGCTGGAAAGTATTGCACTTGGTTGGTTCTCTTGTCTCTCCAGAGATGAGAGAGAGTGGGGGATAGTAAGATAAAAAGAAGTTAGTGAAATGTCCATCTAGTCGTATGGGCTCGTACGAATTTTGCTTTCTTATATGTTCCCATTAGTATTCTTTATTTTATTTTTGGTCGCCTTTGCGGCTTTATTTTATTTTTGGTCGCCTTTGCGGCTTTAACATCCTCATGAGAGGAATTAGAGTACTTGAATGAGTAGACTAGCGCAGAATACTTAATGACTAGTATCCAAGTGGTAGGTGGTGGTGTTAATGAGGGATTAGTGAAACAATGGTGTTAGGAAGCAAGTGGTGAGGTGGGGGTTCCGGAGGGACAAGGAATTAACTCACATGGAAACTGCTTGCGCTCTGAGATGCTGTATTCCAATGGCAATGTACATGTAGCTATAGCATTTTTATCAAGAAACCTTAATGGGCATCTTGGCTCCCTTGGGTGTTGATCTCTTGGTGGTCGGTGTTCTCACTTTCTATTTTGGTGGTTTGTCTTCTTTTGTCATTGTAGCTCATGTGATTGGGATCCTATTTAGATGATACGGATCCATAGGTGTAGCAGCTTTTGATTATGGAAGTAGAAGCTACTTTGGATCATGATTGGAATATGCATATTGCAATCAACTTTTGGCTTCCAAAGCTGAGGTAGCATAAGAAGAAGTTGTTGGTAGGATTGATAAGGCATGAAGCACTATTATTTGGACGAAGCTGGGGTGATCAAGAAGATCCAGGTGATGGGTTGTACCATTGATTAGGCTTGTTCCTCCATGGTTCCCCCCATCCAAAGACGTATTTGGATGGCTATCGATGATGAAGCTTGTGCAGTGTGTGCACAAATGGCAGAGCCCAATGGAAATTACAGGTGCCGTGTGCATGGTAAGGGCAAAAGGTGTGCTTGTGGTCTTAATCACCTAGAGACGTTTGAGATTTTTTTTTTGGTCCTTTTGGGTGAGGAATTGAAGGTTGTTTATTGGTCATCACCCCAAAAGAGGTTTTTGTACTGATTAGCCCATTTGGCTAGATTTGTAAGCTTACCCTTGAGGTTGTCTTTGAGTGGCTGTAACAGCTCTTGCATTTGTGGCACTGCCCCTTGGTTGGTGATGAAGTTGAGGGGTGGGCTGGAGCTTCGTGGTGGACGAGGCTCTTTGCATTGAAAGGATTGGGAAAATTGAGCTTTTGAGTGCCCATGTTTTGTGTGTGGGCAAGTCCGTGGGATTCGGTTGATGAAGAGGAGACTTTCTTCCTTGTTGGCCTCTAAAGCAGCTATGTGGATTGGATAGGTACTGGCTCGGTTTTGGTAGATTGGGCCAACTTTTGAGGGTTATTCTATGGGACCTAAATGATGGAGTTTCCAGCATTGAAGCGTTGGGCTTCTAATAAGAGATGTTTTGGCACCCGCCCATTGCTGAGTAATGAGGACTCGTGTGGTTGACAAGGCTTCTTGGTTGTTTGTCAATGAGGCTTTGAGCTATGAGTAGGTTGTTGACTCTGAGGAGGACAAGCTTTTTATTGTGGCTTTGGGAGCTACATGTGTGTGTTTCCTTCATGGAAGCCTTGAGTGTTGAGCACGTTGGTGGCACCCATAGTTGTTGGCTTCAGTGTGCTAGGGGTTGCCTAACTTTTCGCCGTGGGGCTTTTTGTCGCACAACGCCTTGGGGATTTGTTGCAGTGGATGAGCACAGGCTACATTCTTGGGTAGCCAGAGGTGAGTGTTGTCTTCATAGTAGCCTTGTGCTCTTAGTAGGCGGTTGGGCACTAGGCAAAGTTGAAGGTTTGATTTAGGGTTGGTTTTTGGCCGCTTGGTTTGCTTTTTGCTCTTGTGTTTTCGGGATGGCCGTTTTGGGATCCATAGTTTTGTGTAGCCATCGTATAATCTTTGAGCTACAAGAAGATTCTTGGGCACCCACCATTGATTGTCATGAATGGTAAGAGATCGGGGTGCTTGCGGTGTGGATGGTCGAGGATGTAGAGTTACGGGTGATTGTCAATGGTGAGGCTTGATTGTATGGTGTCAAGAGAGACGACAGTGCCCTTGCGACCAGATTTGGTAAGGCAAGGGGTGTGGTAAACTACCGGCGGTGACGAGGATGGGACTTGAATGTGAAGGGCAATCGAGGGTGAGGCCGTGTGTATGATTTCCTCTTTTGGACACAAGAGGACCGTGGATTTTTTTCCATTGACTTCCACGGTGGCCGTTTCTTCTTGCCACAATTGATTTGGCAGTGAGTGGCATCAATCCATTCTTTTCCAATTATAATCTGGCCTTGGAGTGCACGTGATCGATGATATGAAATTTACACTCCAATTGGTTATTTCCAATGGATATTTAACACTCTTTAGATGCATTTCATGTGAGATTTGAATGTAAGTGTTTTCAAGTGTAAGTGTGGGTTTTCCAAGAGTTTTTCATGCCTCCAAGAATATGAGATTGGTGTGGACCATAGGATATATGTGGCCTTGCTACCTTTGCAAGCCATTCTCAATTGATATTCGAATCCATATTCTTGGTGGGGTTTGTTCTTGTGCTGGTTATGGGGCGGTGGAAGACTTACCAGTTTTGTGGGTAAAAGAGTACCCTTTGTGAAAGCAGTTGGTTCTGGCATAGGAGAAGATACATTGGACTCCCCTTCCTAGAGGATCATCATTACCTTTTTCGTGAGAAGCTCGAGGGTAGTTGTGTTGTCAGCTAACTGTGAAGAGATGGTTTGCCTAGGGAGACCTGTGTTTCCCAAGGCAAAATATTGTGGCTAGCTATTGAAGGTAGCAAGGCATGCTTTCTTTGCATATTTCTGCCAAAGGGGAAATCTAACCATACCAGAAGGGTTACGGTTTCATGTTGGGGAGCTGCACTCACACTCATGGTGTCAAGCGGGACAAAGGGCTTATAGGGTTCATAAAGGTACTGGTAGGTTGGGACCACAAATGTTGTTCCTTGGTTGTGATTTGGGATTGTATATCGATTGTAGCTAGGATTTGCATCCAGTCTTGGTCAGCTTTGTCATCCATGACAGAAGCAACTGTGTCTGCCTCTTGCTCTTCATCAAGGATTTGATGACAAGCTTGGCAAACAAAGAGATTGTTATTCCTAGATGTGGTCATGGAATCTTCTGCTCTGCGAAGGGACCGTACATCATGGGATGTGCTTTCCATGTACATAGATTTACTTTGAGCATGTGAACCCATTTGTGGAGGTAGACATGATCGGTGTCCCAGTCATGGACCCTCCATGTCAGTTGTATCATGAAGGGCCTTCCCAGGATGCTGTCATAGCCACCTGGTTTTGTTGAGTAAAGTCCATGACTACAAATGTGTGTTTGAAGCTCATGTGAAGGAATTTAATCTTAAGGTCTTTCAATAGTCCAAAGGGTTTTGCGGTTGTCCCGTCCGCTAGCCTTATCACCAATTTGGTGTTATCTAGAGTTGGTTCTCCCCATTTTTCCCAACACTTCCTTGTGATGGTGTTTGGTGTTATCTAGAGTTGGTTCTCCCCATTTTTCCCAACACTTCCTTGTGATGGTGCTTACACCAACACCCCCATCCAATATGGCCTTGACCTCATGTCCTTTGTAGGAAATGGGAAAGGCTACGTTCGTGTCATCACTTTGAGAGTAGTGACCCAACAAATTTACTCGAATTGTCAGTGCACCTTTGGGTTGTGGGTTTTTCTGATGAAGTAATTCATGATGATGTGGCTCAGATTCATATGTTGTCCATCTCCTCTACGGGAGCCTATAGTTTCAATTCCATCTAATCCTTGAGGTCATTCCATAAATTCGAATTTCCCTTATAACAAGGTTCCAATGGGCATTTGGATTTGGGAGGAAAGAAAGGTTGATAGGCCAACAAGGTCACGTTGATGAGGAGCTTCTTCAATTTTAGGGCCTGGTTCATAGGTCGAACCGGCAAAGGTGTATGGAGTTCAATTTGTTCATTGTTTGATGGGGTTTGAGGGTTAGACTTGGGTGCCATAGGAGGGTAAAATACTTTAGCAAATTTTGTGTGGGCACCTTGTGAGTCTTTGTTGGACTCTGTGTCTCTGTCCACATCGAGTTCTTGAACGTGTGATTTGGTCTTGGCCTCTTGTGGAATAGGCAATGGAGGGTTAGGAGTCATGGGTGGGGCAAGATCTTCGTTTGTCAACATCAGGTTGGCAAACGGATCTTCCTTATTCTCAAGCATAAGATCGGGCTCCTTTCTTACTTGCGAAAGTTTGACCTTCTTGAGTTTGGCCTACAAACCATAATGGGATAGTGGATATCTTCCCATGTTGAATGCTCAACACGTTGAGGGATGGCATGCCTTCAATTGTGTAGTTAGAAATTGATTGCAAAGGGAAATCCTTGAAGTAACGGTCGATCCCATAGCCGTGACATTGTGGTGTCAATGGTAGGCTTTTCTTTTGAGGGCATTCAGCCACTCTATGGGGTCCCTGGTAAGTAAAGGAAACACTGAAGAGGTGGTTGCCTTGCGGGCGTACCTATGGTGTCCACCATTGGTTTAGGGTCCATGTGAGGCACGTGGAAAGGAAGATGATGTGTTATGGGTGCCTCAAGGGTGTTGGAGCCCATGGGCTCCATGGGCTTGGCCATGGACCAAGTTTAGATCTTTCCATGATCAATGGGGTTTGCTCTGAGAGGCAATGGTTGGAATGGAAAGATGGGCAGTATAGACGGTCGTGGTGGCTCTATGTGCAAGTTGAGGGTTAGGGGTGGTGCCACCATTAATGCATGGTGCTAGGAGGAGATGAGGGTAATGTTACAAATGGACTTTGGGTTGTCATTGGCTCCATGGCCAATTGCGTCGTGGAATCACTTTCTTGTATATTGTCACATCGAGAAAGATCGCCCATTTGCAGGCTTGATCAACGGTTAAGGGATCCTTCACTAACAGATGGTTCGTGAAGCTTTGGGATGTGCAAACCCAAGAGGAAACGGTCCATTAATTGCTTGTCACTCAATTTTTTTCCTTTCTTGGCAACGCAAATCGAGGTACTTAATGTGTGCAATGCATGCAAGGTTTCCTTCATCTTTTATTCCAGGTCGATGAACAATTGAATAACGGGACTCCATTTGGGCCTGCATGGTGCAAATCCAAGAGTGAAGGCCTCTTTCACTACTTTGAAAGTGCCTTTGTGCCAAGGGTCCAAGGATTGGAACCATTGCATCGCCTTGCCTTCTTCAAGGCTTAGTCCAAAGATATGGACCTTTGTTGCATCATCAAAAATTTCAAATGCCTGATAGATTTAGTTAAAGACGTCTAGGTGGGATACAAGGTCTCCAACACGGCATGAGCTTGAAGATTTTCACCCACATTGGTTGTGTATGTGATGTCCGTGGGGGTGCAATTGTTGTGCCACTCCCCTTCCTATAGTTTGTGCTAAGCTCACAATATCAATTTGGGGATCAAGGGAAGGTGGTATGTGGGTGGGGGGGGAATAGGCTTGTGGTTATAGGAGGAGGCACATGTGTGTGCTCGGGAAATCTATTCATGTTTTGGTGCATGTATGGAGCTGCACCACTAGATGAGGGTAGATGAGGGCTCTTCATAAATCATTTTTCCCTCACGGGGCCAAACATGCTTGACATGTCAACCACATGTGAATGTACAATGATCAAGGTATCACCTAATGGAATGGAGACACTCGCGGTATGAAACCATGACCAAAAGGCATCCATGGTGTGAGTTGAGGCTTAGAAAAGCTTCAAAGGTGCACGCGTGGAGCAAAAATATGTGTTTGCTGTCTTTTTTCTTGCACATGAACGGTCCCTTTAGGTGAAATAAGGTCATTTTAGGTGTTTCGTGTGTGTAAAAATCACCCTAGTGGGGAGTGTTAATCCCATTTTGGATTAACAAATATGCTCCTCCATTTGAGGACATTAATAATTGTCATGTAAAGGCACTATAAAAGTTGTACATTATGAGATATTGGCCACCCAAGGCCTTAGTTAAGTAAGTTTTGGGCATCCAAGTGTGAATAAGGGCCAATTGTATATAAGGCATTTTCTCATTAATGAATGAACACAATCCCCTTTTGTGCTATGAGAGTTCTTGCTTTTGTCTTGAGAGAGTATACTCTAGCACATGTGCCTTCTCTATAATTGTATGCTTGTATGCTTGTGTGGAGGAGTGAGAGAGAGTGATTGCCTTGTGTGGTGGTGTGAGCGACTCTATGGTGATAGCATGGAGGTGGAGCTTCTCAAGTGAGCTTGAAGATCTCAAGGGACACAAGCTCGAAGCATTGGTAAGTGCCCTATGATAGTTGTGTTTTATTGCTCTTTGTAAGGGTGAATGCATTGAGTTCCTTCTTGGAGGTGTGGTAGCCCATAACATTTTTGGCTCTGCTGTGCCGGGGAAACACCTTTGTTTCTTCCATCCTCTTTGAGCTTCAGCTCCCATTACATAAGTTTCATCATTGCCTTTGCATTTTGGTAGTGTATGGTGTATGGAATGAATGGATAAGATTTGAGTGGAAGTGAAAGTTTGGGAGAAATTGGTTGTTTTTGTTGTGGTTGTGTATTGGAGTGACCTTGGAGGAAAGCTCCACTATTTTATCCTTTCAATTTTGATGTTTGTATTACTAGAATCGTGAACGTGAACGAGCAGGGTGATACTATGTTTTTCTTTCCTTGAAAAAATCTATAAAAATCGTAAAAATAAGGAGCCATTGGTTGTGTCTTGAACTTGTATTACATTCTTTATGCCTGGCATAATAATTTTGGAAGCATTTGGATAGGTATTTCGCACCCAAACTCCTTTCTATCGATGCAGGAATTCTCCACGTGAAATTGTAAGAAAAAAGTTCACATCGTGAACTACTCCTTGCAATCTCACGGCGTGAAATGCTCTTGAAATCATCGCCATAATTCACGGGATTACCTTGCTAAAAATAGGTCGTCTTATCCTCATGACACCTCTTACCCCACGGGTCTAACAAAATTATAATCTGTGAACTAGCAGAAAATGCTTCACGACGTGAAACATTAAATAGTTCACGACGTGAATGATTTACATTTCATGACGTGAACCGTTTTAGCGCATCTCACAATGCGAACCAATTACATTTCACGACGTGTGAACTGTTTAGGAACTCATGATGTGAACGGTTTCCATTTCATGACGTGAACTATTTTTGTAGTTTCACGACTTAACTAGATCTAGCTCACGAACCTGGTATTGTTAAATTAAGGTTAAGGAAGTTCTTGAGACCAGTAAAAATTATAACAAGAAGGTAACGTGGATTTCTAAGTCCAAAGTAAAATTTGGAGCACGTGAAAGTACATAAATTAGTTCACGACGTGAATGGTTCTCTGACTTCTCATGCTGTGAACTGTTATCTGAATTTAATTGGGATAGAAAATTAGCTTATCAAATCATATTCACATGCACTTGAGGTCTAGAAAGCTCATCGGAGACGACCTCACTCTCGACGACGATAGTGCTTCAAATCAACCAGGATCTTCCTATCAAAAGAGTGTTTGTTCAGGCCACTCAGTGAGCACTCAATTGAGTGTCTTAAGGAATCTAACCACCATCAAGACTAGTAGTGAAGAATCCATGGAAGAAGGGCTACGATTCTCTTGGTTTGAGGAAGAGGAGAAACCACCCTCCCTACTAGATCTAGTGGAATCATTGATATAGCTCGGGGATTCTCTTGGTTTGAGGAAGAGGAAGAGGAGAAACCACCCTCCCTACCAGATCTAGTGGAATCATTGATATAGCTCGGGGATTTTTTGGTCTCCAAACCAACAATGATGAGGAGGCGCAACCTGCGTGCACGGGTTCGTCAACCAGTGTTGGACTTGGTCCAAGGTAAGAATTACCGATCCAACCTTCAAATTCTGGGTTGTCTAACACTGGCACCCTCCGAATGAGAAGAGACTTGGAAAGCACGGCTAGGACATGTCAAGTATTCTTCCCAACCTCAGAGGAAGTAGAATTAGATCTAAAAAGGATTGAAGTAGAACAACAATTGTTACGATAATTGAGCTTAAGGAAACAAGAGCTCGATACTCGAAGAGCTAGGGGGGCCAAACAAAAGGAGATGGGAAATGTGAACCTATTTCAATCACGTGGCAAAGAGCTAGAAATGGTCATGGGCAAGAATGAGGGAGAAATTTCAAACTTAGAGCATTAATGAAGAGCCAAGAGTAGAGGAAGGGTTTGTAACCCAAGATGAAGGGGATAATCTACCAAGGGAAACAGGTGAAGTAGAAGACCGCTTGTACAACAAGAAAGACATCGAGCAAGTGATCAATCATCCCACGTTCTTACAGGACATGGAGATCTTGATTCTACAAAGGTGTACGGAGGCTGCTAATGATGAGCCAATTTAGGATGAAGTGGCCGGACCATCCTATAGAGACCAAAAATGCCTAGAAGAGCCATGGAAGAGGAAGAGGTCTAGGTAGAGGGGAATAGTTCCTTAAAGACCAAGGGTAGATCCAAACATAGATCTTAATGCAGCCACAACGATAGATTTGTTGAATATGGCTGATAGGCTGAGGAATGGTCAAGGAACTAGGCACTGCTCTAGAATCCAGACCATCCCAAATGAAGCCACACATCATTTCAAAGCTAATGCAAAAGTTCTTTGGGAATGGGGATCTGATTCAACATGTAGAGATCTTTGAGTCCACATGCGAAACCAGCGAGCCAGTAAGTGATGTAACCATGATTCAAGCCCTCTCATTGACCTTAGAAGGAAAAGAGCATTAGTGGTTCCGAACCCTCACGCCAAAAGATAAGATTAATTTCACACGGCTCAAGAATGTGTTTGTGCCAAGGTTTTCCAGAAGTGGCTACACATAGAAGGAACCCTTAATTGCCAGAGAGCCCAGAGACATAGGTAGTCTCGTAGCTGTACTGTCCACTTCCGTGCAAATTCCATTTGGGCCACTGCTACGTAGTTCACCAACCTTAAAACATGCAAGGGAAAGAACGACCCGAGTCGTCAAAATACCGGCTAATCAATTGGGGCATTATTAATGAAAGTGACGACACTGATGCTACAATCCCAATTCATCATAATGGATACCAGGCACACTGGCTATCTTGGACGGTGGGGCGAGGGTCAACATCATCACAAAATGA
Source organism: Cibotium barometz (assembly GCF_041138505.1). Lineage (NCBI taxonomy): Eukaryota > Viridiplantae > Streptophyta > Polypodiopsida > Cyatheales > Cibotiaceae > Cibotium > Cibotium barometz. Next base: position 16,718,658 of record NC_141108.1, on the reverse strand, counting down.
TGTTAGGAAAACTAAGGAAAACCTGATTTGAAAAGAGCAGATCTTATCGTTAAAATGGTAGACGGAACATCTTCAAGACCCATTGGGCTTTTAGAGAATGTGCGACTCAAACTCTTTACGTTTCGCTACCATCATACATTTGTGGTAATGGACTTTCTGCGCAAACCAAACTCATATGACATAATATTGGGAAGAACCTTCATGAGGAAATCCAAATTGGTGCATGATTGGGCATTAGACCATGTGTATGTTCAAAGGGATTCACAAATTCTAAAGATAGATCTCCGAACATGGAAAGCACACCCCATGGAAGGGCAACTTCTTGGTAATGATTCAGTCACAACCGAGCTAGGCACATCCGTACAAATATGCCAGTCCACAGTGGAAATTTCCAAATATGCCAGTCCACATCCGTACAAATATGCCAGTCCACATCCGTACAAATATGCCAGTCCACAGTGGAAATTTCCAAAACGGAAGAGGAAGCGGAAATGTATGCATCACTTCCTCCTCCAGATTTCAGTGAAAACTGGATGCATGTGCTAGCCACCTTAGATGTGATACAACCCTGAGGAATCCAATTCGTGGAATCTGGACTATCCCCACTACCTCTGTTATGTATGCTCAATTGGCAACCCATTGTCTAAGAACGGTATATCCACTGATGATAGCAAGGTCAAGTTGATCTTGGAATTTTTCCCACCCACTAATTACAAAGGTGTGCAGAGATTTATGGGCCACATTGGGTATTATCGCCACTTCATAATATTTTATGTTGCTGAAATTGCCAGACCATTATATAAGCTACTCATTGTCTTTGAATGGACTGAAGAATGCCAAGAAGCATATGATAGATTGAAGCAAGCACTGGCCAGCATGCCAATTCTGAGACCACCTAACTGGGACCTTATATTTTTATTGAAATATGCAGGTGAATGGGTGTGTGCACGGGAACAAGCCCTTAGCAAGAGACTGTAAAAGGGAGTCTGTAATTGAGCGGGTAGCAGTGAAAAGGTGAGAGGAATCTACTGATGAGAGAACCAAGGGTAGCATGAGTGAATATAGGGGTGTGGAAAGATTCTAGGAAAAGGTCCCCAGATGTAGGGGAGGTGGCACAAATCAAGGAGAAATCAGTGAGATTAGATGCTTGGCACCTTGTGGATGTACGACCTTTAAATTGAGGCATTGGCCTAATGAGAAATTGTTGGTTTTTGAGTACCCATGCCTACATTATCGTATTAGATTAATTGTTCACTAATCTCATCTTAATCTCATCTTAATCACATGATGCTAATTATGTTGATTCTTACATTTGATCCACCTTATCTCATCACATTGCTGCAAATTTAACAAGGGTATCAAAGCCAAGCTTAGGATTCAACTATTATTTAAGCCTAATCACTCTTGCTAATCATGATTAGGAGTTAATCACATTTTAAAGTCTATTTTCAACTAATCTCTGTACCCCCAGCTCGTGGAGGAGCTCTCTCTCTCTCTCTCTCTCTCTCTCTCTCTCTCTCTCTCTCTCTCTCTAGCCATAACATTAGCCCAAACCCTCTAAGCCACACCTAAGTAACTTTCCCACGCTTCAGCCACAGTCAACTCAACTCGTCAAAATGTCGTCTCGAGAACTACTGTCTCGCGATTTGCTGGTGCCCAATTTCTGAAGGAGATCTTAGATCTACACTCATTCAAAGTGAATCAACCTAATTCCTTTTAGCCCTAGGGGTTTTCAAGGCTCTACATGCTGGTGATCTCAGATTTGAGAAATTCCTCAAGAAGAAGTGGCATCAAGCTCTGCATCAAATCTGCAAGTGACTTTGGTAAAACAGAGATTAAGCATTCAATGTTTGGTCAAATCTTTTGTTTCTTGGCTTGATCCTCTACAAGACTAACTGCTATTGATGCCCTTGAAAGGATCTGAGCTCATTTGAACTCTAAGGCACCAATCTGGCCTCCCCACACACTCTATTTTTTGTACACAAAATAGGAGATTATTTCACTAATTAATGATTAATTAGCACTAATCACTATTTTTTGGTGCAATTGAGGGTTCAAATTTACCATTGGGTATTTGATACAGATCCCTATCACTTTTAGATTGCAATTCGGAGATGGTTTGATATTCCAACCATTCAGTACAAATCAGTTACCCATGGCCTTATGTAATTATTGGTCAATTCATGCTGATAAACTTGTTGTAATCATCATTAAACATTAGATTTGAGTTGTAAAGGGTAGACACTGCCCTTGAATCTTGAATTGGATCAAGAGGTAAGACCCCCTTCACATCATCATGAGAAATGCACAAGAAATAGCTAAATTTAATGGGGAGCAGTTCCATACATGGCAAACAAAGACCATGTATTTGCTCATGAGGAAAAATCTATGGGGCCTAGTTGTGAGGGAAGAGGTGAATGTCCAGAGGAGCATGGGAAGGATGAGTGGAAGAGCAGAAATGAGAAAGCATTAGGACTCATTGCACTTAGCTTAAATGATGAAATCATTCACCACATTGCAGGGATACAATGGGCTAAAGATGCATGGGATGAACTTAACAAATTATTTGGCACTCAAGAAAAAAATTCAAAGATAAATCTGTTAATACAATTCTACAAACTTGACATGAAGGAAAGTGAACCTCTGACCACACACTTGAACAAATACAAAAGCATTAAGTAACAACTGGCAGCCATTGAGAAGAAGGTAGAGGATGATGAGGCACTAGCAGTGCTTTTGAAGAGCGTGGACAAAGGAGAATATGAGAACATTGTGGCAACCTTAAAGAGTGTACCATAATTGAAGCTGCATGAGATAGAAGGAGCTCTACTAGAGCAAGAGAACAAAGTAAAAGAGAAGAAAGGGTTGGATCCAACAACTGGAGAAGAGAGAGCATTCTACACCCGAGGAGGATTCTCACGAGGACGAGGAGACGAGGAAGAGGCAGGGGAGGAGGAAGGACCTTCACTTATCACAACTGTGGGAAGCCAGAACATATGGCTAGAGACTGCTACCATAGCAAACCCAATGAAGAAGGATCGACATCGGCAAACTTCATGGAGACTCCTAAGGAAGAGGAATCAGGACATCTTTTCTGAGAGAGAAACCCCACAACCCAATGTAACCTGTCCCAACAGAGTAAAAACACCTTTGAGCCACCGATGATGTAGGCCATATGGTAGATGTATGTGTGAGCACTTTAGTCAGAGTCACGAGCACTTGTAGTAAGTAGCCTTGGACACATAGAGAGAGAGTGTCACAAGGACTATGAGTTAGGGACTTGAGGCACTAGTCGGCGGGCTACCAAAGTAAGACGAAAACTTGGTATAGGGTCCAGGTATGCTAGAATTATTCACTTGAGGGGAGGTGTTGAAATATGCAAGTGAATGGGTGTGTGTGGGAACAAGCCCTTAGCAAGAGACTATAAAAGGGAGTCTGTAATTGAGTGGATAGCAGTGAAAAGGTGAGAGGAATCTACTGATGAGAGAATCAAGGGTAGCATGAGTGAATATAGGGGTGTGGAAAGATTCTCGGAAAAGGTGCCCCTAGATGTAGAGGAGGTGGCACAAATCAAGGAGAAATCAGTGGGATTAGTTACTTGGCATCTTGTGGATGTACAACCTATAAATTGAGGCATTGGCCTAATGAGAAATTGCTGGTTTTTGAGTATCCATGCCTACATTATTAGATTAATTATTCACTAATCTCATCTTAATCTCATCTTAAAATCACATGATAATTATGTTTATTCTTGCATTTGATCCACAATAGCTCATCACATTGTTGTAAATTTAACAATTTCATGTGCACATCGATGCATCGAACTTTGCTATTGGATGTGTATTGGCGTAGCTTGGTGAGTTCAAATTGGACTACCCAGTTTGTTTCGCTAGTCACCAAATTGAATGATGTAGAGGTGAATTATACCACCACAGAATGAGAAGGGTTGGCTATGGTTTATAATGTCAAGAAGTATTGACATTACCTGTTGGCCAACAAATTTGTATTCTTTGTGGACCATTAGGCTTTATTACACCTGGTGAACAAGCCTTGCACCATGGGAAGAATCACATGCTGGTTACGGTGAGAAAGGGAACACAACATGTGTTGGTCGATCATATGTCGAGAATTCCAAATGGGGAGCCGGTAACTGGTGTTGATGGATGACCTCCCCGATGCTTGTTTGTTCAAAAAACTGGATATGGTGCCCGAATGGAGCGAAGAAATATCAGATTATCTAGCTTATGGTTTTTCGCAAAAGAACAATCCTTGAATAAAGATAAAATGCATTGGCTTGTTAAGCTAGCTACACCTTATCAATTAATTTTGCGAGAGAACTATACAAGCTAGTTAAGGACAATGTCTTAAGGAGATGCGTACGAGAAGATAAACTCGTCCACAATATTGGATGAAGCACACTTAGGGATAGCCGGCGGAGGACATTTCGCTGGAGAGATTACATCTCGCGAGGTGCTTCAAGCAACACTATGGTCGCCTATGTTGTTTGGGGATGCCACAGAGTTGTTAAAAGGTGCGAATAATGTCAGCGATTTGCTATCTCGCAACAACAAAGGGACACGATGCCACTTACCCCAAAACCTTTTGAGAAATAGGGGATTGATTTTGTTGGACCTATTAGTCCAGCGGCACATCCATCACAATCTCGATATGTGATCGTAGTAGCCACACACTATTTCATAAAATGGGCAGAGGTCAAAGCCTCTAAGCGAGCTGATGCACGAACAACAACTAAGTTCTTATATGAACAAATCATTTCAAGATTCGGCTCACGGTTCACACTTCATTAATGAGGTGATTTATCACTTACTTGCTAGATTCCTTGTAGTCCAACGGAAGTCATCCCCTTATTATCCACAGGCTAATGGTCAAGCGGAGAGTACAACTAAGATTTTGTGTACTATCTTGACAAAAATATTAGAAGCAAGTCGAACGGATTAGGAACATAAGCTAACGATAGCTTTATGGGCATATCGAACATCGTATAAGGTAGCGACGAGATATACTCCCTTGCGTCTAGCTTATGGTGTTGAAGCGGTAATGCCTATGGAGTACCTAGTTCCAAGTTTGAGAATTGCAGTGCAAGAACGATTGACTGAGAATGCATTAGCTGAAAGGCTAATAGACTTAGAGAAACTTCATGAAACCAAACTAATTGCATCACATGGTCTTATGGTCAAAAATTTACAAAGAAAACGTTGGTTTGATAATAACTTGAAGCAAAAGGAAATAGAAACAAGGGACCTTGTCTTTGTGTATGGTCCAGAAAAAAGAAACTCAAGTACAAAGGATTAGGACCTTTCTAAGTGTCCGAAATCACACCTCAAGGGTCGGTTAGAATTGAAACAATTGAGGGCATACAAATGGAGGGTTACGTCAATGGAAGCAAGCTTAAAAAATATTTTGGACCGTTGACCCAAGAGATGCTCATGCAAGAACATCTTTTAAAACAATGGAAGGAGCTTGCAAAAGAAAAAATCAAGAAAGCTTAAGAAGAAGCTAAGGCAAGAGAGGCCAAGGCCAAACAAATACCCCAAAAGAGGATATTGCATGTGAACATGGCTTCACTAACCTTGCTTGATGAGGATGAACTGGACATTGAGCCACCACGGCTTAGGGTGGAAGTCTCTATGACTAAAAGTCATACAATGAGCATTGCATTAATAGATATGGGATCAAGTCATAATCTGATCTCATATGAGACATGGGTAGCTCTAGACAAACCACACCTTGAGGACACCAATGCACAAGTACGAAGTGTGCACTTGACAACTACGAAAGCTGAGGGATTTCTAAGTGTTAATGTTTCCATAAAAAATAATCCCTTGGTTGGGAAGGTGTTTGTTATGCCTGTAGGATCGATGGAGGAGGAAATGATCCTGGGACAATCTTGGATTTGTGCCAGTAATTGTAATATCCAATGGGAAAAGAGAATGGCACAACTAAATGAAGGCAACAATGTCATTTCTGTGCCCTTATGGAGCCCACTAAACAAAGGGAAGCAAGCCATGATTGAGCAGATGGAAACACCAAGAAGCATGGTAACAGCAACTCACGTACCACAAAAGGTACAACCCCACAATCCATATGCAAAAAACAGCCGAAGTCACCAGGTACTTAGCAGTGGGTACCTAAGGGTCAACTTGGAAAAAACCAGCTAAACAATGATGAAAAGGGAGTAAATAAGGAATCTGGGAAAAAAGTTTAAAAATCAGACAAAGGATATAAATGGCCTTCAAATGTCAGCGCTAGCAGTATTCCAAACAAAACAACACTCCACAAGGTTCTTATAAGCAATGGGTTTGAAAGGAATTGCTAGTGGCACAAGGCTATTACCAAGGCAATACAACAATATGGGTGCCCAAATTCCACCCAAAGCCCATTGTTGCAAATACCTTCAGAAACAAAGAAAAGGATAGTAAGGGCATTCAGAACCAAATCCCGACTAAAACAAATGCTAGGAATGCACATCTCACAAACCCCGCAATCCATTAGTAAATCACACGCTGCACTCTCACAATACTATATATTCACAAAAACTGATTACTGCATACGAATCTTTTGTTTTCGTGACCTGCCACTTCATAAACTACACTCACCAATTTACTCTTAAACAGGGTATAAACAAAACAATGTTTCACCCTGTACTTTCACAGAAAAATGTTTCACGGGGCTTAACCCTGCAATTTCACGGGGTTAGACCATTTCATAGTTTTAGACTAACTCACGTGACTTAACCTTGCACTTTCACAAAAATACCATTTCACGGGATTAGACCATTTCACGGTTTTAGGAACTGTGACGGTTTTAGCCTGCCTCACGAAAAAAAATCTCATGGCTTTACACCCTGCACTTTCACGGTGTTTACCCACCTCACGGGTTTTGTGCCCTATCATCTCACAGTACATTAACCTACACTATCACGATAGCTTGAGACACTTCACAAAAAGAAGAAGAAGGAGAAGAGAACACAACAAGGCATGGCATATGCCCTCACCAGTCATTATACTAACCTTCTTCTCATTGTTACAAATGTCAACCTCAGCTACCTCTGACCCCCCAGAAGCCGAAGAGACTGCGGCAGTGAAACAAGCCAGTGCAACTGGATCACCAGTTAGTAGAAGGAAAAGATCCGCACGGGGCCCGAAAATTGAGTTATCTGGGTTAGTATGCACATGCATTCCATGGCTCCATCATAAGCAAGGAAGTCCACATTGTGTATGGAAAGATAGCTATGCAATACCACAGCCTAGAGTGCTTGCATATTTTGGAGGATGTAGAAGTCGAGGAAAAACTAGATAAAGTTGGCCTAGGGCGGATGGCAGAACGTCTCCCCCAAACCATTGATACAGAATTGTGTGCAGAGTACCTCAAGACATACGACAAGGCCACTAAGAGGGGAAAGGTAACTAAAGCCAGATGGAACCACAGAGTAGGTTTTGATCATAGAAGAATTGATATACAAGAGGCCCTATAGTTACCACCACCACTTAAGATACACTCTCATAATTACGAAAAGATGCCCTTGGATGCCATGCTGAAGAAAAGTTCTTTACAGTTCCAATAGGGCCGAGTATGAAAACATCAAGGAGATGAGGTGATAGAAAAGGCCTGCATAGCAATGTCACTCATAATGCAAGTAAAGTTAGTAGATAGGTACAACAGGGTCCCCCTTAATAGGATAGCCAAAGTCTATGAAGAAAGAGAAGATGAGTGGGCTTATTACATCCATAGAGAAACGGAGAATTATCTAAAGGCACATTAGTCAAAGGTATACAACCCGTATTTGATGACACAGATGCTAAATCACATACCTCAACAGCGGCCTCTTGCAGATCTGGAACTGGAAGAATGGATGCAACTGGCAATACAGATAGCACCACCACCACTTACCTCTGAAGAAATGCAAGAAGGACAAGCCATATTAATGGTGGAAACAAAGGAAATCACGAAGGAGCTCAAGAAAGGGAGAAAGAAGGAAACTGAAAGGAAAATGAGAGAAATTATGCCTGACGTTGCTGAGGAAACACAAAGAATAGAGGCTGAGCTAGCCCAAGAAATAACATCATACCAAAGCAAGTCTCAGCTTATCAACACCTCCAGAGGGAATGGCAGCATAAACACATCATCAAACCCCCCCTCCAAGTCCGGCACAATTGATTTTCAAAAACCTTTCCCCTCTTAGAAATTCAACAATGTCAAACACACCTGCTTTTGCTAAGCTACATAAAGAGACTCAACAACAGGAAACGTTGCTAGAAGCAGAGCACCAAGGCCATGAAGAAGCCACATCACTCCAAGGACTCCCCGAAGAGCAACTGGATACAGGGAAATGACAAAGAACTGAAGAGACACCAAGTCCCAACAAGAGACAACATTTGGATGATGTAGAGGGGATTCCAGAGACCTCCTTCCTCCATAACATGGATTATGACAAATTCTTTCATGAGGCTGTGGAAGGCCTGGAAGGTCTCTTGTAATTGCCACACTCTAGACTAGAAGGAGCAGCGGAAACAAGTGCTTCTCTTTGGGAACAAGAGCAGAGAGTGTGGAGAAACCATTTTCTGATACCTCATATGCTTCATGACATAAATGAAACACTATGGAAGCAAGTCCAGGATGCAACCAATCAAGTTCAAACACTTCAAGAGCATCTAATAGTAGCAGAAGAAACACACAGAGATGTAATCTTAAAAAGCTTAAAGGTTGCCGAGGAGTAGAAAGTGAGATACCAAACACTTGAAAACAATAATCTTGTTCTTAGTCAAACCTTAGTACAACGAATCAAGGAAAATAAAAACTTGAAAGCGCAACTGGAGCAGGCAAAGGAATAGATTCAAAGAGAAGTGGCACATAACAAGGAGCTCCAACATACCTCTCAGGCTAAGGAAGAAGAACTACAAGGTAACCTAAATTCACTATCCCACAACTCTTAAGGAGGATGAATAAAGAGTGCTCCAACTCCAACAAGAAAGAGAACAAAGTAATAAAGCAAATGCAAAAAAAGTATGAGCACTCAATGAGACCATCAGTATCAAAAACTTGGAAATGCAGAAGATGATGGATACACACAAAGAGGCACTTGCAAATTACACAGTAGCTCCAAGCAAGTCAAGTCTTGGCCACCACGAAAAGACTTCAAAAGATTGCTGAGGCTCAAGGAATGGAAGTTGGGCCGCCAGATGAGCATAGGAGGCAACAACAAGGCGATTTGAAGAATTGGATGCCGCAAGAATGGTGCGAGAAATGCAAGAAACTTTGGCATCCAAAAGCACCTTATTTGTGTCCACAATTTTCCTCGATCCCAACCATGCATGTAAATTTTAACTTTTTTTGGCATGGTCTCCTTTGTATTAATGACCAACCTCAAATTTCCTGTGTACTCAATCCACAACCAATGTTCTCTTTGGCAATTGGCATAATATCAAGGCATATCCTCATTGCATAATGCATTGGCCAATGGCATATTACATGTGACCTTTGTGATGATGAAGATTGATTGATAAAGAGATTTGTTTGTTGATGGAGAGCTTTGCTTACTAATCTCATAGCCAAGCCCTTCCCACCCTCTTACCAAAGTTTAGAATCCAATGGCAAGAGTTGGGGCCATGTCTTCACTCCATGTACCTAATCCCCCTCCTTTCCTCTTTTCCAAAATCACTCCGACAAGGAGAGTTCAAACCATGCTCCCCCTTGGCCTCTCCATCAGTGCCAAGGGTACCCTCTCTTCAACTTAGATTCTAGTGCTTGTTTGAAATGAACTTATACAATTTGATTGAGAATCTAGCAATGTAAAAAGAGTAGAGTGTTTGAGGGCTTACAATTCAAAGAATGTACTCATGCTCATATACATTACAACTAGCCTGTAATCATGCTTGCATTATGCTCCTTGTACACTTTCTTCATTAAAACCTTTTGCTCCAAGGCTTGTAATAGTCATCCAACCAAAGAGAAACAACAATGCTCTCACCAAGGCATAGCAAATACAAGTCTTCTCTTCTTTCAATCCAATTTTTTGTCTTCTTTGCATGTGTTGGGTAAAGTGATTAGAAGAATGTGTGGGTATGACCAAGAGCAAGTAGAGGTTCAAAGCAATACAAGCTATGTGCAAGGGAGTGATGAGAATCCCATGATATACAAGAATTAACCCTAAACCCTGTTTTCTTCCAAAACCCTAATACCCTTGGGCCAATTTGATCAAGCAATGCATGATTGTGTAGAGAAGATCAAGGGAAAAAGGATTGTGGATTAAAAATTCAAGAAATCCCACCACAAACCCTAATCTTGAAGGCGATTCCCAAAACCCTAATTTTCTCAAAAAACCCTAAAATTGCAATCATTATAGCAAATCAATGATATGAGAGGAGGGTAGAGGAGAGATAGGAGAAGAGAATTAACATCCTGGATCGTAGAAATTCTAATTGGAAACCCTAATTTTCAAGAAAATTCCAAATCATCCAAGAGAGCCAAGAAGCCCTAAATCTTGGGTGGAATCAAACATTGAGCATATATATGGGTATAAAAAAGCACAAAGAGGAGAATCTTAATGCTAATTTTGGAAAATTTTAGGTGAAACCCTAATTTCATGAGAAACCAAAATGTTGAAGAAATCATGAGAAACTGGACTTGAATAGAAACTTATATCATGGAAAGGGCTTGTAATTGATGAAGATAATGGTGATAATCCTTCTTCTCCCAAAAATCCACAAAAAAAATTGTAGGCAGTCAAAATCATCAAGAAGAGCTCCAATAGCAAGCTTCTCATGACTATGATGCTTACTCAAGCCCTTGCCAAGCTTAGGTAAGCTCTAATGGTGATTAATAACCCCATCTCCACAAGAACGAACTGGCGCACAGATCTTGGCTGAAATTCGTGAATTCGACCCTTTTCTCCCCATTAAATCAATATTACAATGTTGAATGCCTTATATCACCCATTTTGAGGGCAAGAAACTCCACGTCAATGGCCCAATCACATAGTAGAAGAAAAACACATGATCTATAGTCGAAGCTCCCTAACGGCTATAAATCATGCCATTGCTAAGGTCTTTAAGCTTCTTATGTTGCATAAGCCTTAGCTAATCTTAGCTAGGCTTTACAAGGCAACCATAAGCATCGATTAAGTCAGATTTGCTGCAAAAATGGCTACTGTAGAAAAATGTGAAGGCAGCCATGAAATTTGCATTGAATATAAGCTTGATTGTGCTCCATGTAAAGAGAAAGACTAGCACAATCAAAACCCTAAAGTTTAGGCAACAAAAATTGAAGGATGAAGGTAGGATTAGCTCCAAGAATCAAGCAAGGGTAAGGGAGGAGGGAAAAAATGTGCTCCATGTAAAGAGAAAGACTAGCACAATCAAAACCCTAAATTTTAGGCAACAAAAATTGAAGGATGAAGGTAGGATTAGCTCCAAGAATCAACAAGGGTAAGGGAGGAGGGAAAAAATGTTTTGATTAACTATATTAATCTCAATTAGTGGATTAATGACTCTCTTCCCCAAATTTCAAATTTGATGAAGCCATCCCCAAATTTGGTCCACCATAACCCATAGCCCCCAAAAGCTCATGAAATGGTGAATCAAAAAGATCAAATCAACTCAAGCACAATCACCATATCCCCATTTCTTGATCAAGAAAAACAAAAAACTCAAGAAAACTCAAAAATTTTCAAAAAAATTCCAAGAAAATGGATTAAATCAAAGCTCTGATACCAATGCAAGAAAGAAAATGACCCACTCAAGACATGGAGTAGATAACATGGATGTAGGTCACCAACCTAACATCTCATAAGGGAGAAGTCCACCATGGAAGCTTGGGCATAAGAGCTCCAAGAAAAGTAATAGTCAAAATGATCGAAAGTTGTACAATGCCCCCATGAGCCCTAAGTATTATATAGCCCAAGGCCCCCAAAGGCACACATGTAAATGACCCTAAGCCCAAGTGCCTAGGCCCCATCCCCCATGTGCATGTGACACCAAATCTATTTCATTACACTACCCCTTTCTACTCCATAGAGACACCACCACCACCTTATGGCTTAAGGTTCCACTAGCTTCAATGACTACTTTGGAGTAGTCTTCCAATTTGGTTAGCCGCAGTTGACCACATATGAGCTCTAAAGAAATAAAATTTATAGATTTATAAAGATTATGTACTTTGGAGTTTTGGATTGGTAATTGGCTTACTATGATTTTTATTATTTTTTTGTGTTTTAGGCTTCCCTGGAAATTTAAAAGTACACTACTCACACATACTAAATGCCATCGCTTGGATAGGGAGAGATTCGAACCCATCACCTAAGGCACTTAAACTCTTCCCTTACCATTCTCAAATTTTTAATTGTGGGTCTTTATAGCAAGCTACGTAGAGGGCGCGCTACCCACCATGTTGTGGCTCTCCAAACCTTTGGAACAAGAGTTACGACTATAAAAGGCCACCTACATGATAATATGGCAAATTATTTATGTGATTTTTTATTTCACACATGGCATGCATCATTAACACCTTCGACATGACTATTAACCACATTTGGTTAATGGGTTTCCATGATAACTATGTCCACACACTTATGTAACGGGCACTCGTACTATATTGTAAATCCCGTCATTTGATGAGGGAAACACCCTAACGATGCTCCCAAGTCTTGAGCTTCAAAGGACAGACAAGAGAATCTCGGCTAATTGGCCAAAGTATAAGGAAAAGCCTTGTAACTATGTTTTGGGCGCCTCGGGTCCCTTACTCCCAAGTGACCTAGTGGGAAAAGGCTTGGAACTATAAAAGCCAATTCTCTTGTTTGTAACTCATATTCTTTCATTTATGTAATAGAAGTGGAGTGTTCTCTCTCCCTTGCTCTTGCAACTCTAATCTAGCATGTGTGGTATGCTTAGAGTTAGGATTTGGTGTGATTAGCGCTAATTGCTCATTCTCTCTTGCTTGAGCGATTAGGCTATCACTGCGATTGGCTTCTGCGGAGCTCCCACATGATCTTCGTAAGAGCGATTGCACTACTCGTCGTAGGATTAGGAACCACCTCGATGTGACAACGAGTGTGGGAGGATCATGACGTCCAGCAACTCTTCACACATGACAGTGGAGCTCTTGAGCATAGCTCGAGCTCGGCGGATCAACAACTCTCCATGACACATTAGGGTTATCTTAACATCTTTGACCACTACCGAGGAGCGCCAATCCTTTTTTTGTCGAAGCCTTCCTTGTTTGAATCTGACAGAGTCTCCATTGTCCGGTGTCAACAAGTAAGTGACTTGGCATTTGGTTTTGGGTGGTTTGATTTGTTTTATTGATTATTTTGGTTGTTTTTTCTTTATTTAAATTTTTTGCATAGCTTATGGTGGCTGGGAGTAGGATTAGCAAGTGATTAAGTGATTTAAGTGATTAGAAAGCTTAAAAGAGAGTATTTTTGCTTAAGTGTTTTATGCTAATTTTTAGCTTTCAACCATGTTTTTTATTAGATTTGTGTACATATGTAGGTTAGGAATGTAAAATAGAACCTTAATCAACTAAAAAACATAAAAAATACACTAATTATCTCACTAATCTACTGGTTTGTGGAATTAGTGAGTTTAAAGAGAGCAAAAAACCAAAAAATTAAGCCTAATTACGTGCAATTGGACTAATTGAAGTGGCATTAGACCACTCCCATTAGGTTACAATTAGTGAGAATTAGCACTAATTGAGTCTCATTTGCCTAATTTTTTCTCTTTTGAGTAGGTTAATTGGAAGCTTAATTAGAAGGATTAGTTAGAGATAATCACATCATTAGATTAGCCTTGACATTGCTAATCCACCTATCAAATCTCCATCTCAAAACTTCTCACCATTAAGGAGTAATTAGAGCAAAGAAAGAGGGTTAAAGGGTGATCAATAGTGAGATTAGGGAGAATTAATTTTCAGTTAAGTTAGAGGGTTAAAGGGTGATCAACAGTGAGATTAGGGAGAATTAATTTTTAGTTAAGTTAGAGTGTCTCTAGATTAGTTAAAAACTACTAATTTGAAGTTGATCTCTAAATTTAGCCTCTTTCCACCTACTTGCCATTAAGAGGGAATCTTAGTTGTCTGCCACTCAAAAATCAAATCTCCACCATCATGAATTCAAAATCGCGTGGCATACAGACGTGGCATATGAACATACCTACGTAAGTGTACCGGAAGTACACTCCAAAAAATACTTTTTATAAAAAAAAACGTGCGCTTATATTGTACCTACATAAGCGTACAAACGTACCTACACAAGCATATGGCCGTAATTAAGTAAGTGTAAAGACATCCTTGCTTGAAAAAAACCATTTTCCAAAAAAAAACTCGAAAAAAGCATACACTCATAAGCGTATGCTCGTACCTGCATAAGCATATGAATGTGCCTACACAAGCATACGGTTGTACCTAAGTAAGCGTACGGACATACTTTCGTAGAAAATAACTTTTTTTCCAAAAAAGTATCGAAAGAAAAAGCCCAAAGCCATGGTCGTTCCTTAACCAAAGCCACGGACTTTCACTAACCAAGCCACAGATGTTCACTCATAAGAGTACGGATGTACTTACCTAAGCTTATGGTCCTACTTAAGTAAGCATACAAATGTACCTTGCTATAAAAAAAACCTTTTAAAAAAAACATACACTCATAAGCATATGCCCATACTTACCTAAGCATATGCCCATACTTACCTAAGCATATGGACATAACTACACAAACGCACGTTTGTACTCGAGTAAGCGTACAAACATATCTTCCCAAAAAAAACTCTCTCAAAAAAAAAAACAAATCTTTAAAGGTACTTAAGTCTACCTCCCTCTTATGGGCTACCACACCTCCAAGAGAAGGAACTCAATGCATTTACCTTTGGAAAGAGCAATAGAACAAAACTGATAAGGCACTTCCCAATGCTTCAAGCTCGTGTCCCTTGAGGTCTCTAAGCTCACTTGAGAAGCTCCAATCCTCCATGTTGTCACCGTACAGTCACTCACACCACTCTCTCTCACTCCTCCACACAAGCATGTAAGCATACAAGTATAGAGAAGGCACATGTTCTAGAGTACTCTCTCTATCTCTCTCTCAAGACAAAAGCAAAAACTCTCATAACACAAAGGGGGATTGTGTCCATTCATTATGAGAAAATGCTTTAAATACAATTGGCCCTTATTCACACTTGGGCACCCAAAACATACTTAACTAAGGCCTTGGGTGGCCAATATCTCATAATATACAACTTTTATAGTACCTTTGCATGACACTTATTAATGTCCTCAAATGGAGGAGCATATTTGTTAATCCAAAATGGGATTAACATCCCCCCTACCTGATGTAGGTTCTGTCCTGAACCTGTCCTCGAGGTCTAAAGACCTAGTTGCCGAACTCGTGATGATAGAAGTTCCGACGTGATTGAAGCTTTTTGAGGGTTCTTCTAAAGGTAGCGTGTGATCTCCAGAACCCAGTGTCAACCATATCTTCAAATGTGACATGCATGTATGCGGGTAGACACCTTAGGCGATGATAATATAACATCATGCCTCTATCACTAGATCATTGATTCATGTCGAATTGTAGTTGATCAGCATCATATCTTTCTTTAGGTTGATCTATGAGGACCACAATCAATTTTAAGAATCGGACACTGGCATCAATTGCCGGATCCGGAATGCGATGCCATGTATGTATGCAAGTTAGCAATTCCTTCCTTTGCTCTCCTATATTTGTAAATGTTGCTGGCAAGAATACAGGAAAGTTGTAGTTAGCAGACATGTGAATCTCTTTGCTTTGCCTCTTATTGGAACTCCAATGGTGTCCACCTTCTTTTTAGTGGCATATACAAAGGGTCCACTCTCTGTGTTGGTGGGGCACACATATATTGATGACTATATTCATAAATGGTAAGGTACTCTTTCCTCCATGCCGGCTGTACACGGAAATCTTCCAGTTTGGGGTTGGCATCATCTGTGACAATGGCTATATATCCCCCTCGTGTATGGACTGGATTAGCCTTCCTCTAGCTGTGGAAGCAGTAATAACTGATCATGAATGTAACAATTCTGATTTCAAGTAGATCTGCCAAGTGTGGGTTTGCTAGCTTTGTATCTCGTGCCACATTTGACCATAACATGCCCTTGCCAGCCAAGGGCAATAACTCTTCTAATTCTAGCTTTAGTGCTCAGAGAGGGTATGGTACATATGGCTGCCTCGTTTAGAGTAACATCTGAATAGGCTTCTGGCATGATCTACCAAGTAGGTTCAAAAGGTGTTATTTGCACTAACACTTTGAACATTAACTTTGGCTTGAGTAGAGGATTCCTTGCTCTGATTAAACCCTCATACTCTCTGCAGAGGCAGACAAAGACTCAAGAATAGAATTATCAGTAAATGGCTCAAGAGTATCTTGTGGTAGAGTGTGACTAACCTCTTGAGTTGGCCATGGTGGAGACGGGTCGAGTGCCGGCAACTCTTTGGGGGCAAGAGTGTTAGTGGGAAAATCTAAAGGTTGAGCAAGAAGTCTAGAAAATATACAGTCAGCGCGCCTGAGATTTCTCATCAGTAGGTGGAGCACTTGGGTATGGATTAAGTAATTTACTTGCAACATTTGAATATACAGGGTAAGTGGGATTAAGTGATGAACTTGATGCTTCTTCTTCTTGACCCTCTCTGGAACTAGGGGGTGGGTGGCTGGGTTTGTGGAGCTTCATAAATTCTTGTAGCTCAATGATATCCTCTGGAGATCTGTTAGGATACTCAATATGTATTTTATCAAAATTGTAAAGTATGATGGTCAACATGGCTTCTAGATGTTTGTGGATATTTTGATATAGTTTAAGAATGCCAAAAGGATGATATAATGTAGACTCACAAAGATTTAAATGTTGGTGTATTATATACTTCTAACCACCCATGGCTTATGATCCACTGGTAACTGTGCAGCTACAACCTCGTTAATTGGCTGGTGTTTTAGGAATATCATCTGGAATTTTACAAGGTGACAATATTGAAAATGCAGCACTTAGGACAAATCATGTGCAAAGTAGGCCAAATTTTACAAATGTGGCAATTACATCAAATCCATTGGGGGGAGCAAATGCACAAGCAATGCCTATTTATGACAAATGATATGTCACAATTTGTGATGATTATGAAAAGCATGATGGAAAGAATGACAAACAATTGTGCAAGAGCTTAGGAGTTTGTATGATGGCATGAAGACCATCTCACAAAGTTCGACAAGCTTATGTTAAAGACAGATAATTATCACCCAAGTTTTCATTCTACTCATGGTGCTATGCACAACCCAATGTTTCCATGCACACCCAATGAAGTCAAAGGCAAAGGTCATGCATCTCCAAATGAAGGCTCAAGATTCCTAAGGAGTGATGTTTATATTCCATTCAAGGGAAATACTCATCGAGGTGGTGCTTCAAGACCTCATGTTGAGGAAGATCTTGGTGATGAGTTTGAGAATAACAATGGTCAAATGCCTTCTTCTTCATAAGCCATGGATGGAGGAAAGCAATGTGTTAAGTTCTATGGTAGAGCCACTACTAGTGAAGGCAAGAAAAGGTCAATCAATGTATGTGAATTATTGGTACCATTTCTTGGTTCACCTTACTTTGAGAGGGGATGGAAGAGCTATTATATACGCTATTTTGAAAGAGGTTGGATTTACTAAGGACAAACAAGGACTTCCATTCAAATCACATTTGGCCATTGCATAGAGTATGACTATGTAGGTCTTTATGCACACATTGTGGGTGTTGAAGTGGATGAGACGCTTGCTGTAAATTTCTGGACAGCAAGTAAATGAGGAGATCTCAATGCCGATTTTCTCTCGACAAGACATCACTAATGTGTTTCTGGCCAATGGGAATACACAAGTTGAAAATGGAAATGCGTGGATTACTTCCATAAGTTCTTTGATTAATACATTTTCAGCTTATGATATGATGCTACGAGATCATGAAGACGTGATCATAGAGGATATTTTGGATGTGTATGCAATTGTGGTTGACGCAAGTGATGATGACTCATGTGATGATGTACATGCCTATGAGGATGCATTTGACATAGACCTTGCACATGAGGATGAGGATTACACACATTGTGAAGACATGCATTGTTGATCATTGGTGACATTAGACATCTTGATGATGATGCTTATGCAGGTGTTGATGATTCATCTACCATCATTACTAGTGATGAGGAGAGCATCTATGGTGATGTGGATGATGGTAGTAGCATACATGTGCTATGTATCATGAGGATGATTCCTATGATTCTAGTGAGCATGTGGATGACATTGATGCTATGGATGACATCGATGATGAGGCTATTCATGCATCTAGTAGTGAGAAACTATTGGGTACTTCATGGAGGTTCTATGGGAGCCCAGTCTATGGCCCTTTCTTGAGAGATGAGTGGAGAGTCTATGATTGTGACCTCTACGAGAGTTACGCAACAAACAGTGATGAGGATTATGCCTCAGTACATATGGATTATGCTCAGGTAGTCACTTGTGATGTGGATCATGCCTATGGACCTATGCATGGTGATGGATGCAGTGAGGACATGGATTCACATTTGATGGAGAATGTTATAGAGTATGAGGCATTCTCTTTTGATGCTCATGGATGCCTATGCATTGACACATACATAGTTTATCAGGCATTCACTCTTGGACATGATGTATTCACCTATGATCCAAGTGGGTAGTTTTATACGGGCTATCATGTACCCACAGGGTCCTATACATGGGTGCATTATCCTTTTGACCTAGGGGGACATTGGATGCATCTCATCGATGGATGTGGTGCATTACACTATCCATTTGATCTAGGAGGAGGCATGATTGATACGGTTATGGGTCATGCATGGCTTGGATTTCCATTCAATCCAGGCATCATTATCATTAGCCTTACCATCAATGACACCCTCCCATCCTTTCCATTCGATCCGGGCAGACGTTGTGGACATGTTTTTGATCGCGGATACATCTAGGCCCATGAGTGCATTTTTGGCTTTTGTATATAGCCTTTTGTATATGTTTGTGCTTTGCATGACCACCTTTCAATTTTGAGGACAAAATCATTGTAGGAGGGGATGGTTTGTAATAATGAAGTAGATTTGGTGTCACATGCACGTGGGGGATGGGGCATAGGCACTTGGGCTTAGAGTCATTTACATGTGTGCCTTTGGGGGCCTTGGGCTATATGATACTTAGCGCTCATGGGCATTGTACAACTTTTGATCATTTTGACTATTAATTTTCTTGGAGCTCTTATGCCCAAGCTTCCATGGTGAACTTCTCCCTTATGAGATGTTAGGATGGTGACCTACACCCATGTTATCTACTCCATGTCTTGAGTGGGTCATTTTCTTTCTTGCAGGCAATGGAATAGTGAAAGGAGGATAGAGATGGCAGACGAGCACTGTGGCGGGGTGGGGTAAATATAGAGGATGAGGTATGGGGTCAATGAGAGAAGGGATATAGTAAGGAGACTAGAGGCAATAAAAGGAGGCACGATAATTGAAGCATAGGATGCAAGATAGAGATGAGCAATGATAGTAGGCAATAAGGAGGCATGAGATTTGGTGGCACTAAGGAGGTGATAATTGAAGGAATGGTAATAATGAGGTTAAGATAAGGTGTGCAAGTAGCCACTAAGACCTTCCACCTATAGAAGCCCCTCATCATTGGTGTGAAGAAAACCTAGAGAAACAACATTAAAATCTACAAAACAAGAAATACATGGAGACCCATACATTATTAAAACCTATCCTAGAAAAACAAGCTAAAATAGGAAAAAGGCTTGACACACACGAGAGAACAAGTGGGGGGTAACAAAGCACACAACAAGAAAAATGCTATGCTAAGGCTTGAGATGAGGGGGAGGGGGGAAATGAAAACTCAATCCCTCCAACAAGATCACTAAAAAAGGGCTAGACATATAGATGGCTAGAATGAACAAGAGAGAAATGAACAATGAAACATTAATTTGCATTATGCCTTTAGGATTGGGCAACAACATGTCTTTTTATATAAATGCACCAAGCTATTACAATCCCTTTGCTTATGAGATGGCATCAACAAGTGGGGGGGTATAACAAAGCGCACAACAAGAAAACGCTAAGCTAAGGCTTTACATTGGGGGAGGGGAGCAATGAAAACTTAGTCCCTCCAAATAGGATCAGACCTCTTCTTAGGTTCAGCTTACATGCTAAACACAATGAGTTCACAGCGGAATAAGAATGCGTTGAACCATTCATGGGTTGCACATGGCTTATGGGATGCCATTGCACCATACTTGCATGGAACAAGCTCAAGAAATAAGCAGAAGTTGAATAAAAGCACCCAAAATTGATGTGCTTACCAAAAACCTTCATAATAGAAGATTTGCTGATGAAGAAGCTGATGTAGAACTCCTCCTTAGTTGCAAAAACTTCCCACTTTGATGGTTATGCCCACCGTTAGTGTTTAAAAACACTCTCCAAGCTAATAGTCACCACCGGGAGCTTTATTGCTTGAGTAAATTGTTGTTGAAGATGCTGTCTTTAGAGATTTTTGATGAAGCCACCTCCCCTTAGAGCCAAGGGACTTCACTTCTCTTCAGTTGGGCCACCATTAGTGTTTAGCAACACTTGTTAGTGGAGAAGATGGAGAGGGAAACTTGGTTTAGATTTTGGCTTTAGGAATCAGCCAAATGCTGGGAAAAGCTTATAATTACCATTATTTAACCAAAAAATCAACTCCACTTGAAAAAAAATGAGAAATAATTAATTTTTAATCTCACTTATAAGCTTGGTGAAGCTTTGGCTATGGCACCTCTGGACAGCAGCCTGCTCTTTTGCTTGGCTCTCCTTTTGTGGTCCACCAAATGCCAAACCCTCTTAGAGGTAGCTTTAGCACATCATGGCACCCCTACACGTAAGAGGGTTTGTCCCAATTGTGCACAAGCAATGCGTATGGACCGTACGACCACAAAGCAGCAGAAAAACGGGCTGATTTGGGGGCGTGGAAGAAATTGGCCACTCTAGGGGCTAATCAGAGGCATTGATGGGCCATGAAGCTTAGCAATGACCTAATCTACAAAACCCTAGAGCAAACCTCAAGCCAAAAACGCCTACAATGCGTGCTATGAGCCCTCCAATGAGCTGTGGTATGGGCTGGCCAGTTTGGAAGCTAGTGAAAAAGGCAAAAATGGCATTAAATGCCCAAATCTGGCCCAAATCTCCCATAGATTGGCCTTGACATTGCTAATCCACCTATCAAATCTCCATCTCAAAACTTCTCACCATTAAGGAGTAATTAGAGAGCAAAGAAAGAGGGTTGAAGGGTGATCAATAGTGAGATTAGGGAGAATTAATTTTTAGTTAAGTTAGAGGGTTAAAGGGTGATCAACAGTGAGATTAGGGAGAATTAATTTTTAGTTAAGTTAGAGTGTCTCTAGATTAGTTAAAAACTACTAATTTGAAGTTGATCTCTAAATTTAGCCTCTTTCCACCTACTTGCCATTAAGAGGGAATCTTAGTTGATCTCTAAATTTAGCCTCTTTCCACCTACTTGCCATTAAGAGGGAATCTTAGTTGTCTGCCACTCAAAAATCAAATCTCCACCTCATGAATTCAAAATCGCGTGGCATACAGACGTGGCATATGAACATACCTACGTAAGTGTAACGGAAGTACACTCCAAAAAATACTTTTTAAAAAAAAACGTGCGCTTAAATCGTACCTACATAAGCGTACAAACGTACCTACACAAGCATATGGCCGTAATTAAGTAAGTGTACAGAAGTACTTGCTTGAAAAAAACCATTTTTCAAAAAAAAAAACTCGAAAAAAGCGTACACTCATAAGCGTATGCTCGTACCTGCATAAGCATATGAATGTACCTACACAAGCATACGGTTGTACCTAAGTAAGCGTACGGACATACTTTCGTAGAAAATAACTTTTTTTCCAAAAAAGTATCGAAAGAAAAAGCCCAAAGCCATGGTCGTTTCTTAACCAAAGCCACGGACTTTCACTAACCAAGCCACAGATGTTCACTCATAAGAGTACGGATGTACTTACCTAAGCTTATGGTCCTACTTAAGTAAGCATACAAATGTACCTTGCTATAAAAAAAACCTTTTAAAAAAAACATACACTCATAAGCATATGCCCATACTTACCTAAGCATATGGACATAACTACACAAACGCACGTTTGTACTCGAGTAAGCGTACAGACAAATCTTCCCAAAAAAAACTCTCTAAAAAAAAAAACAAATCTTTAAAGGTACTTAAGTCTACGTCCCTCTTATGGCTACCACACCTCCAAGAGAAGGAACTCAATGCATTTACCTTTGGAAAGAGCAATAGAACAAAACTGATAAGGCACTTCCCAATGCTTCAAGCTCGTGTCCCTTGAGGTCTCTAAGCTCACTTGAGAAGCTCCAATCCTCCATGTTGTCACCGTACAGTCGCTCACACCACTCTCTCTCACTCCTCCACACAAGCATGTAAGCATACAAGTATAGAGAAGGCACATGTTCTAGAGTACTCTCTCTATCTCTCTCTCAAGACAAAAGCAAAAACTCTCATAACACAAAGGGGGATTGTGTCCATTCATTATGAGAAAATGCCTTAAATACAATTGGCCCTTATTCACACTTGGGCACCCAAAACATACTTAACTAAGGCCTTGGGTGGCCAATATCTCATAATATACAACTTTTATAGTACCTTTGCATGACACTTATTAATGTCCTCAAATGGAGGAGCATATTTGTTAATCCAAAATGGGATTAACATCCCCCCTACCTGATGTAGGTTCTGTCCTGAACCTGTCCTCGAGGTCTAAAGACCTAGTCGCCGAACTCGTGATGATAGAAGTTCCGACGTGATTGAAGCTTTTTGAGGGTTCTTCTAAAGGTAGCGTGTGATCTCCAGAACCCACTGTCAACCATATCTTCAAATGTGACATGCATGTATGCGGGTAGACACCTTAGGCGATGATAATATAACATCATGCCTCTATCACTAGATCCTTGATTCATGTCGAATTGTAGTTGATCAGCATCATATCTTTCTTTAGGTTGATCTATGAGGACCACAATCAATTTCAAGAATCGAACACTGGCATCAATTGCCGGATCCGGAATGCGATGCCATGTATGTATGCAAGTTAGCAATTACTTCCTTTGCTCTCCTATATTTGTAAATGTTGCTGGCAAGAATACAGGAAAGTTGTAGTTAGCAGACATGTGAATCTCTTTGCTTTGCCTCTTATTGGAACTCCAATGGTGTCCACCTTCTTTTTAGTGGCATATACAAAGGGTCCACTCTCTGTGTTGGTGGGGCACACATATATTGATGACTATATTCATAAATGGTAAGGTACTCTTTCCTCCATGCCGGCTGTACACGGAAATCTTCCAGTTTGGGGTTGGCATCATATGTGACAATGGCTATATATCCCCCTCGTGTATGGACTGGATTAGCCTTTCTCTAGCTGTGGAAGCAGTAACTGATCATGAATATAACAATTCTGATTTCAAGTAGATCTGCCAAGTGTGGGTTTGCTAGCTTTGTATCTCGTGCCACATTTGACCATAACATGCCCTTGCCAGCCAAGGGCAATAACTCTTCTAATTCTAGCTTTAGTGCTCAGAGAGGGTATGGTACATATGGCTGCTTCGTTTGGAGTAACATCTGAATAGGCTTCTGGCATGATCTACCAAGTAGGTTCAAAAGGTGTTATTTGCACTAACACTTTGAACATTAACTTTGGCTTGAGTAGAGGATTCCCTGCTCTGATTAAACCCTCATACTCTCTGCAGAGGCAGACAAAGACTCAAGAATAGAATTATCAGTAAATGGCTCAAGAGTATCTTGTGGTAGAGTGTGACTAACCTCTTGCGTTGGCCATGGTGGAGACGGGTCGAGTGCCGGCAACTCTTTGGGGGCAAGAGTGTTAGTGGGAAAATCTAAAGGTTGAGCAAGAAGTCTAGAAAATATACAGTCAGCGCGCCTGAGATTTCTCATCAGTAGGTGGAGCACTTGGGTATGGATTAAGTAATTTACTTGCAACATTTGAATATACAGGGTAAGTGGGATTAAGTGATGAACTTGATGCTTCTTCTTCTTGACCCTCTCTGGAACTAGGGGGTGGGTGGCTGGGTTTGTGGAGCTTCATAAATTCTTGTAGCTCAATGATATCCTCTGGAGATCTGTTAGGATACTCAATATGTATTTTATCAAAATTGTAAAGTATGATGGTCAACATGGCTTCTAGATGTTTGTGGATATTTTGATATAGTTTAAGAATGCCAAAAGGATGATATAATGTAGACTCACAAAGATTTAAATGTTGGTGTATTATATACTTCTAACCACCCATGGCTTATGATCCACTGGTAACTGTGCAGCTACAACCTCGTTAATTGGCTGGTGTTTTAGGAATATCATCTGGAATTTTACAAGGTGACAATATTGAAAATGCAGCACTTAGGACAAATCATGTGCAAAGTAGGCCAAATTTTACAAATGTGGCAATTACATCAAATCCATTGGGGGGAGCAAATGCACAAGCAATGCCTATTTATGACAAATGATATGTCGCAATTTGTGATGATTATGAAAAGCATGATGGAAAGAATGACAAACAATTGTGCAAGAGCTTAGGAGTTTGTATGATGGCATGAAGACCATCTCACAAAGTTCGACAAGCTTATGTTAAAGACAGATAATTATCACCCAAGTTTTCATTCTACTCATGGTGCTATGCACAACCCAATGTTTCCATGCACACCCAATGAAGTCAAAGGCAAAGGTCATGCATCTCCAAATGAAGGCTCAAGATTCCTAAGGAGTGATGTTTATATTCCATTCAAGGGAAATACTCATCGAGGTGGTGCTTCAAGACCTCATGTTGAGGAAGATCTTGGTGATGAGTTTGAGAATAACAATGGTCAAATGCCTTCTTCTTCATAAGCCATGGATGGAGGAAAGCAATGTGTTAAGTTCTATGGTAGAGCCACTACTAGTGAAGGCAAGAAAAGGTCAATCAATGTATGTGAATTATTGGTACCATTTCTTGGTTCACCTTACTTTGAGAGGGGATGGAAGAGCTATTATATACGCTATTTTGAAAGAGGTTGGATTTACTAAGGACAAACAAGGACTTCCATTCAAATCACATTTGGCCATTGCATAGAGTATGACTATGTGGGTCTTTATGCACACATTGTGGGTGTTGAAGTGGATGAGACGCTTGCTGTAAATTTTTGGACAGCAAGTAAATGAGGAGATCTCAATGCCGATTTTCTCTCGACAAGACATCACTAATGTGTTAGTGGCCAATGGGAATACACAAGTTGAAAATGGAAATGCGTGGATTACTTCCATAAGTTCTTTGATTAATACATTTTCAGCTTATGATATGATGCTACGAGATCATGAAGACGTGATCATAGAGGATATTTTGGATGTGTATGCAATTGTGGTTGACGCAAGTGATGATGACTCATGTGATGATGTACACGCCTATGAGGATGCATTTGACATAGACCTTGCACATGAGGATGAGGATTACACACATTGTGAAGACATGCATTGTTGATCATTGGTGACATTAGACATCTTGATGATGATGCTTATGCAGGTGTTGATGATTCATCTACCATCATTACTAGTGATGAGGAGAGCATCTATGGTGATGTGGATGATGGTAGTAGCATACACGTGCTATGTATGATGAGGATGATTCCTATGATTCTAGTGAGCATGTGGATGACATTGATGCTATGGATGACATCGATGATGAGGCTATTCATGCATCTAGTAGTGAGAAACTATTGGGTACTTCATGGAGGTTCTATGGGAGCCCAGTCTATGGCCCTTTCTTGAGAGATGAGTGGAGAGTCTATGATTGTGACCTCTACGAGAGTTACGCAACAAACAGTGATGAGGATTATGCCTCAGTACATATGGATTATGCTCAGGTAGTCACTTGTGATGTGGATCATGCCTATGGACCTATGCATGGTGATGGATGCAGTGAGGACATGGATTCACATTTGATGGAGAATGTTATAGAGTATGAGGCATTCTCTTTTGATGCTCATGGATGCCTATGCATTGACACATACATAGTTTATCAGGCATTCACTCTTGGACATGATGTATTCACCTATGATCCAAGTGGGTAGTTTTATACGGGCTATCATGTACCCACAGGGTCCTATACATGGGTGCATTATCCTTTTGACCTAGGGGGACATTGGATGCATCTCATCGATGGATGTGGTGCATTACACTATCCATTTGATCCAGGAGGAGGCAAGATTGATACGGTTATGGGTCACGCATGGCTTGGATTTCCATTCAATCCAGGCATCATTATCATTAGCCTTACCATCAATGACACCCTCCCATCCTTTCCATTCGATCCGGGCAGACGTTGTGGACATGTTTTTGATCGCGGATACATCTAGGCCCATGAGTGCATTTTTGGCTTTTGTATATAGCCTTTTGTATATGTTTGTGCTTTGCATGACCACCTTTCAATTTTGAGGACAAAATCATTGTAGGAGGGGATGGTTTGTAATAATGAAGTAGATTTGGTGTCACATGCACGTGGGGGATGGGGCATAGGCACTTGGGCTTAGAGTCATTTACATGTGTGCCTTTGGGGGCCTTGGGCTATATGATACTTAGCGCTCATGGGCATTGTACAACTTTTGATCATTTTGACTATTACTTTTCTTGGAGCTCTTATGCCCAAGCTTCCATGGTGAACTTCTCCCTTATGAGATGTTAGGATGGTGACCTACACCCATGTTATCTACTCCATGTCTTGAGTGGGTCATTTTCTTTCTTGCAGGCAATGGAATAGTGAAAGGAGGATAGAGATGGCAGACGAGCACTGTGGCGGGGTGGGGTAAATATAGAGGATGAGGTATGGGGTCAATGAGAGAAGGGATATAGTAAGGAGACTAGAGGCAATAAAAGGAGGCACGATAATTGAAGCATAGGATGCAAGATAGAGATGAGCAATGATAGTAGGCAATAAGGAGGCATGAGATTTGGTGGCACTAAGGAGGTGATAATTGAAGGAATGGTAATAATGAGGTTAAGATAAGGTGTGCAAGTAGCCACTAAGACCTTCCACCTATAGAAGCCCCTCATCATTGGTGTGAAGAAAACCTAGAGAAACAACATTAAAATCTACAAAACAAGAAATACATGGAGACCCATACATTATTAAAACCTATCCTAGAAAAACAAGCTAAAATAGGAAAAAGGCTTGACACACACGAGAGAACAAGTGGGGGGGTAACAAAGCACACAACAAGAAAAATGCTATGCTAAGGCTTGAGATGAGGGGAGGGGGGAAATGAAAACTCAATCCCTCCAACAAGATCACTAAAAAAGGGCTAGACATATAGATGGCTAGAATGAACAAGAGAGAAATGAACAATGAAACATTAATTTGCATTATGTCTTTAGGATTGGGCAACAACATGTCTTTTTATATAAAATGCACCAAGCTATTACAATCCCTTTGCTTATGAGATGGCATCAACAAGTGGGGGGGTATAACAAAGCGCACAACAAGAAAACGCTAAGCTAAGGCTTTAGATTGGGGGAGGGGGGCAATGAAAACTCAGTCCCTCCAAATAGGATCAGACCTCTTCTTAGGTTCAGCTTACATGCTAAACACAATGAGTTCACAGCGGAATAAGAATGCGTTGAACCATTCATGGGTTGCACATGGCTTATGGGATGCCATTGCACCATACTTGCATGGAACAAGCTCAAGAAATAAGCGGAAGTTGAATAGAAGCACCCAAAATTGATGTGCTTACCAAAAACCTTCATAATAGAAGATTTGCTGATGAAGAAGCTGATGTAGAACTCCTCCTTAGTTGCAAAAACTTCCCACTTTGATGGTTATGCCCACCGTTAGTGTTTAAAAACACTCTCCAAGCTAATAGTCACCACCGAGAGCTTTATTGCTTGAGTAAATTGTTGTTGAAGATGCTGTCTTTAGAGATTTTTGATGAAGCCACCTCCCCTTAGAGCCAAGGGACTTCACTTCTCTTCAGTTGGGCCACCATTAGTGTTTAGCAACACTTGTTAGTGGAGAAGATGGAGAGGGAAACTTGGTTTAGATTTTGGCTTTAGGAATCAGCCAAATGCTGGGAAAAGCTTATAATTACCATTATTTAACCAAAAAATCAACTCCACTTGAAAAAAAATGAGAAATAATTAATTTTTAATCTCACTTATAAGCTTGGTGAAGCTTTGGCTATGGCACCTCTGGACAGCAGCCTGCTCTTTTGCTTGGCTCTCCTTTTGTGGTCCACCAAATGCCAAACCCTCTTAGAGGTAGCTTTAGCACATCATGGCACCCCTACACGTAAGAGGGTTTGTCCCAATTGTGCACAAGCAATGCGTATGGACCGTACGACCACAAAGCAGCAGAAAAACGGGCTGATTTGGGGGCGTGGAAGAAATTGGCCACTCTAGGGGCTAATCAGAGGCATTGATGGGCCATGAAGCTTAGCAATGACCTAATCTACAAAACCCTAGAGCAAACCTCAAGCCAAAAACGCCTACAATGCGTGCTATGAGCCCTCCAATGAGCTGTGGTATGGGCTGGCCAGTTTGGAAGCTAGTGAAAAAGGCAAAAATGGCATTAAATGCCCAAATCTGGCCCAAATCTCCCATAGATTGGCCTTGACATTGCTAATCCACCTATCAAATCTCCATCTCAAAACTTCTCACCATTAAGGAGTAATTAGAGAGCAAAGAAAGAGGGTTAAAGGGTGATCAATAGTGAGATTAGGGAGAATTAATTTTCAGTTAAGTTAGAGGGTTAAAGGGTGATCAACAGTGAGATTAGGGAGAATTAATTTTTAGTTAAGTTAGAGTGTCTCTAGATTAGTTAAAAACTACTAATTTGAAGTTGATCTCTAAATTTAGCCTCTTTCCACCTACTTGCCATTAAGAGGGAATCTTAGTTGATCTCTAAATTTAGCCTCTTTCCACCTACTTGCCATTAAGAGGGAATCTTAGTTGTCTGCCACTCAAAAATCAAATCTCCACCATCATGAATTCAAAATCGCGTGGCATACAGACGTGGCATATGAACATACCTACGTAAGTGTACCGGAAGTACACTCCAAAAAATACTTTTTTTAAAAAAAGACGTGCGCTTATATCGTACCTACATAAGCGTACAAACGTACCTACACAAGCATATGGCCATAATTAAGTAAGTGTACAGACGTACTTGCTTGAAAAAAACCATTTCTCAAAAAAAAAACTCGAAAAAAGCGTACACTCATAAGCGTATGCTCGTACCTGCATAAGCATATGAATGTACCTACACAAGCATACGGTTGTACCTAAGTAAGCGTACGGACATACTTTCGTAGAAAATAACTTTTTTTCCAAAAAAGTATCGAAAGAAAAAGCCCAAAGCCATGGTCGTTCCTTAACCAAAGCCACGGACTTTCACTAACCAAGCCACAGATGTTCACTCATAAGAGTACGGATGTACTTACCTAAGCTTATGGTCCTACTTAAGTAAGCATACAAATGTACCTTGCTATAAAAAAAACCTTTTAAAAAAAACATACACTCATAAGCATATGCCCATACTTACCTAAGCATATGGACATAACTACACAAACGCACGTTTGTACTCGAGTAAGCGTACAGACATATCTTCCCAAAAAAAACTCTCTCAAAAAAAAAAAACAAATCTTTAAAGGTACTTAAGTCTACCTCCCTCTTATGGGCTACCACACCTCCAAGAGAAGGAACTCAATGCATTTACCTTTGGAAAGAGCAATAGAACAAAACTGATAAGGCACTTCCCAATGCTTCAAGCTCGTGTCCCTTGAGATCTCTAAGCTCACTTGAGAAGCTCCAATCCTCCATGTTGTCACCGTACAGTCGCTCACACCACTCTCTCTCACTCCTCCACACAAGCATGTAAGCATACAAGTATAGAGAAGGCACATGTTCTAGAGTACTCTCTCTATCTCTCTCTCAAGACAAAAGCAAAAACTCTCATAACACAAAGGGGGATTGTGTCCATTCATTATGAGAAAATGCCTTCAATACAATTGGCCCTTATTCACACTTGGGCACCCAAAACATACTTAACTAAGGCCTTGGGTGGCCAATATCTCATAATATACAACTTTTATAGTACCTTTGCATGACACTTATTAATGTCCTCAAATGGAGGAGCATATTTGTTAATACAAAATGGGATTAACATCCCCCCTACCTGATGTAGGTTCTGTCCTGAACCTGTCCTCAAGGTCTAAAGACCTAGTCGCCGAACTCGTGATGATAGAAGTTCCGACGTTATTGAAGCTTTTTGAGGGTTCTTCTAAAGGTAGCGTGTGATCTCCAGAACCCAGTGTCAACCATATCTTCAAATGTGACATGCATGTATACGGGTAGACACCTTAGGCGATGATAATATAACATCATGCCTCTATCACTAGATCCTTGATTCATGTCGAATTGTAGTTGATCAGCATCATATCTTTCTTTAGGTTGATCTATGAGGACCACAATCAATTTCAAGAATCGGACACTGGCATCAATTGCCGGATCCGGAATGCGATGCCATGTATGTATGCAAGTTAGCAATTACTTCCTTTGCTCTCCTATATTTGTAAATGTTGCTGGCAAGAATACAGGAAAGTTGTAGTTAGCAGACATGTGAATCTCTTTGCTTTGCCTCTTATTGGAACTCCAATGGTGTCCACCTTCTTTTTAGTGGCATATACAAAGGGTCCACTCTCTGTGTTGGTGGGACACACATATATTGATGACTATATTCATAAATGGTAAGGTACTCTTTCCTCCATGTCGGCTGTACACCGAAATCTTCCAGTTTGGGGTTGGCATCATCTGTGACAATGGCTATATATCCCCCTCGTGTATGGACTGGATTAGCCTTTCTCTAGCTGTGGAAGCAGTAACTGATCATGAATATAACAATTCTGATTTCAAGTAGATCTGCCAAGTGTGGGTTTGCTAGCTTTGTATCTCGTGCCACATTTGACCATAACATGCCCTTGCCAGCCAAGGGCAATAACTCTTCTAATTCTAGCTTTAGTGCTCAGAGAGGGTATGGTACATATGGCTGCTTCGTTTGGAGTAACATCTGAATAGGCTTCTGGCATGATCTACCAAGTAGGTTCAAAAGGTGTTATTTGCACTAACACTTTGAACATTAACTTTGGCTTGAGTAGAGGATTCCCTGCTCTGATTAAACCCTCATACTCTCTGCAGAGGCAGACAAAGACTCAAGAATAGAATTATCAGTAAATGGCTCAAGAGTATCTTGTGGTAGAGTGTGACTAACCTCTTGCGTTGGCCATGGTGGAGACGGGTCGAGTGCCGGGGCAAGAGTGTTAGTGGGAAAATCTAAAGGTTGAGCAAGAAGTCTAGAAAATATACAGTCAACGCGCCTGAGATTTCTCATCAGTAGGTGGAGCACTTGGGTATGGATTAAGTAATTTACTTGCAACATTTGAATATAGAGGGTAAGTGGGATTAAGTGATGAACTTGATGCTTCTTCTTCTTGACCCTCTCTGGAACTAGGGGGTGGGTGGCTGGGTTTGTGGAGCTTCATAAATTCTTGTAGCTCAATGATATCCTCTGGAGATCTGTTAGGATACTCAATATGTATTTTATCAAAATTATAAAGTATGATGGTCAACATGGCTTCTAGATGTTTGTGGATATTTTGATATAGTTTAAGAATGCCAAAAGGATGATATAATGTAGACTCACAAAGATTTAAATGTTGGTGTATTATATACTTCTAACCATCCATGGCTTATGATCCACTGGTAACTGTGCAGCTACAACCTCGTTAATTGGCTAGTGTTTTAGGAATATCATCTGGAATTTTACAAGGTGACAATATTGAAAATACAGCACTTAGGACAAATCATGTGCAAAGTAGGCCAAATTTTACAAATGTGGCAATTACATCAAATCCATTGGGGGGAGCAAATGCACAAGCAATGCCTATTTATGACAAATGATATGTCACAATTTGTGATGATTATGAAAAGCATGATGGAAAGAATGACAAACAATTGTGCAAGAGGTTAGGAGTTTGTATGATGGCATGAAGACCATCTCACAAAGTTCGACAAGCTTATGTTAAAGACAGATAATTATCACCCAAGTTTTCATTCTACTCATGGTGCTATGCACAACCCAATGTTTCCATGCACACCCAATGAAGTCAAAGGCAAAGGTCATGCATCTCCAAATGAAGGCTCAAGATTCCTAAGGAGTGATGTTTATATTCCATTCAAGGGAAATACTCATCGAGGTGGTGCTTCAAGACCTCATGTTGAGGAAGATCTTGGTGATGAGTTTGAGAATAACAATGGTCAAATGCCTTCTTCTTCATAAGCCATGGATGGAGGAAAGCAATGTGTTAAGTTCTATGGTAGAGCCACTACTAGTGAAGGCAAGAAAAGGTCAATCAATGTATGTGAATTATTGGTACCATTTCTTGGTTCACCTTACTTTGAGAGGGGATGGAAGAGCTATTATATACGCTATTTTGAAAGAGGTTGGATTTACTAAGGACAAACAAGGACTTCCATTCAAATCACATTTGGCCATTGCATAGAGTATGACTATGTGGGTCTTTATGCACACATTGTGGGTGTTGAAGTGGATGAGACGCTTGCTGTAAATTTTTGGACAGCAAGTAAATGAGGAGATCTCAATGCCGATTTTCTCTCGACAAGACATCACTAATGTGTTTGTGGCCAATGGGAATACACAAGTTGAAAATGGAAATACGTGGATTACTTCCATAAGTTCTTTGATTAATACATTTTCAGCTTATGATATGATGCTACGAGATCATGAAGACGTGATCATAGAGGATATTTTGGATGTGTATGCAATTGTGGTTGACGCAAGTGATGATGACTCATGTGATGATGTACATGCCTATGAGGATGCATTTGACATAGACCTTGCACATGAGGATGAGGATTACACACATTGTGAAGACATGCATTGTTGATCATTGGTGACATTAGACATCTTGATGATGATGCTTATGCAGGTGTTGATGATTCATCTACCATCATTACTAGTGATGAGGAGAGCATCTATGGTGATGTGGATGATGGTAGTAGCATACACGTGCTATGTATGATGAGGATGATTCCTATGATTCTAGTGAGCATGTGGATGACATTGATGCTATGGATGACATCGATGATGAGGCTATTCATGCATCTAGTAGTGAGAAACTATTGGGTACTTCATGGAGGTTCTATGGGAGCCCAGTCTATGGCCCTTTCTTGAGAGATGAGTGGAGAGTCTATGATTGTGACCTCTATGAGAGTTACGCAACAAACAGTGATGAGGATTATGCCTCAGTACATATGGATTATGCTCAGGTAGTCACTTGTGATGTGGATCATGCCTATGGACCTATGCATGGTGATGGATGCAGTGAGGACATGGATTCACATTTGATGGAGAATGTTATAGAGTATGAGGCATTCTCTTTTGATGCTCATGGATGCCTATGCATTGACACATACATAGTTTATCAGGCATTCACTCTTGGACATGATGTATTCACCTATGATCCAAGTGGGTAGTTTTATACGGGCTATCATGTACCCACAGGGTCCTATACATGGGTGCATTATCCTTTTGACCTAGGGGGACATTGGATGCATCTCATCGATGGATGTGGTGCATTACACTATCCATTTGATCCAGGAGGAGGCAAGATTGATACGGTTATGGGTCACGCATGGCTTGGATTTCCATTCAATCCAGGCATCATTATCATTAGCCTTACCATCAATGACACCCTCCCATCCTTTCCATTCGATCCGGGCAGACGTTGTGGACATGTTTTTGATCGCGGATACATCTAGGCCCATGAGTGCATTTTTGGCTTTTGTATATAGCCTTTTGTATATGTTTGTGCTTTGCATGACCACCTTTCAATTTTGAGGACAAAATCATTGTAGGAGGGGATGGTTTGTAATAATGAAGTAGATTTGGTGTCACATGCACGTGGGGGATGGGGCATAGGCACTTGGGCTTAGAGTCATTTACATGTGTGCCTTTGGGGGCCTTGGGCTATATGATACTTAGCGCTCATGGGCATTGTACAACTTTTGATCATTTTGACTATTACTTTTCTTGGAGCTCTTATGCCCAAGCTTCCATGGTGAACTTCTCCCTTATGAGATGTTAGGATGGTGACCTACACCCATGTTATCTACTCCATGTCTTGAGTGGGTCATTTTCTTTCTTGCAGGCAATGGAATAGTGAAAGGAGGATAGAGATGGCAGACGAGCACTGTGGCGGGGTGGGGTAAATATAGAGGATGAGGTATGGGGTCAATGAGAGAAGGGATATAGTAAGGAGACTAGAGGCAATAAAAGGAGGCACGATAATTGAAGCATAGGATGCAAGATAGAGATGAGCAATGATAGTAGGCAATAAGGAGGCATGAGATTTGGTGGCACTAAGGAGGTGATAATTGAAGGAATGGTAATAATGAGGTTAAGATAAGGTGTGCAAGTAGCCACTAAGACCTTCCACCTATAGAAGCCCCTCATCATTGGTGTGAAGAAAACCTAGAGAAACAACATTAAAATCTACAAAACAAGAAATACATGGAGACCCATACATTATTAAAACCTATCCTAGAAAAACAAGCTAAAATAGGAAAAAGGCTTGACACACACGAGAGAACAAGTGGGGGGGTAACAAAGCACACAACAAGAAAAATGCTATGCTAAGGCTTGAGATGAGGGGAGGGGGGAAATGAAAACTCAATCCCTCCAACAAGATCACTAAAAAAGGGCTAGACATATAGATGGCTAGAATGAACAAGAGAGAAATGAACAATGAAACATTAATTTGCATTATGCCTTTAGGATTGGGCAACAACATGTCTTTTTATATAAATGCACCAAGCTATTACAATCCCTTTGCTTATGAGATGGCATCAACAAGTGGGGGGGTATAACAAAGCGCACAACAAGAAAACGCTAAGCTAAGGCTTTAGATTGGGGGAGGGGGGCAATGAAAACTCAGTCCCTCCAAATAGGATCAGACCTCTTCTTAGGTTCAGCTTACATGCTAAACACAATGAGTTCACAGCGGAATAAGAATGCATTGAACCATTCATGGGTTGCACATGGCTTATGGGATGCCACTGCACCATACTTGCATGGAACAAGCTCAAGAAATAAGCGGAAGTTGAATAGAAGCACCCAAAATTGATGTGCTTACCAAAAACCTTCATAATAGAAGATTTGCTGATGAAGAAACTGATGTAGAACTCCTCCTTAGTTGCAAAAACTTCCCACTTTGATGGTTATGCCCACCGTTAGTGTTTAAAAACACTCTCCAAGCTAATAGTCACCACCGGGAGCTTTATTGCTTGAGTAAATTGTTGAAGATGCTGTCTTTAGAGATTTTTTATGAAGCCACCTCCCCTTAGAGCCAAGGGACTCCACTTCTCTTCAGTTGGGCCACCATTAGTGTTTAGCAACACTTGTTAGTGTTTAAAAACACCTTAATCCCGCTTTAAACAAGCTTTTGGTGAGGCTTTTATGGAGAAGATGGAGAGGGAAACTTGGTTTAGATTTTGGCTTTAGGAATCAGCCAAATGCTGGGAAAAGCTTCTAATTACCATTATTTAACCAAAAAATCAACTCCACTTGAAAAAAAATGAGAAATAATTAATTTTTAATCTCACTTATAAGCTTGGTGAAGCTTTGGCTATGGCACCTCTCTGGACAGCAGCCTGCTCTTTTGCTTGGCTCTCCTTTTGTGGTCCACCAAATGCCAAACCCTCTTAGAGGTAGCTTTAGCACATCATGGCACCCCTACACGTAAGAGGGTTTGTCCCAATTGTGCACAAGCAATGCGTATGGACCGTACGACCACAAAGCAGCAGAAAAACGGACTGATTTGGGGGCGTGGAAGAAATTGGCCACTCTAGGGGCTAATCAGAGGCATTGATGGGCCATGAAGCTTAGCAATGACCTAATCTACAAAACCCTAGAGCAAACCTCAAGCCAAAAACGCCTACAATGCGTGCTATGAGCCCTCCAATGAGCTGTGGTATGGGCTGGCCAGTTTGGAAGCTAGTGAAAAAGGCAAAAATGGCATTAAATGCCCAAATCTGGCCCAAATCTCCCATAGATTGGCTTGAAGTTGACCTATTCTACACCACAAGAGTAAACCTAAGATCTAGATACCATGTTGTGAATTTGTGTTGCTCATGCTAGGTGACACAAGTGGAGGAGAGAGAAGACACAAAGTCATACAAGAAATCTCTTGCTTATTAAATTGCTTACAAATGCAATTGGGCTCTACTCTCACACACATTGTGAAGAGTTCCCATCCTTTAAATAGGAGGAGGCCACCCCTTTGGGGTGCCTTTACACACGACCTTAATTTCAACCATCCAATATTGTGCCCAAGACTAATGGTTACAATGCCTATATTCTAATAGGAGGGAGGGAGGCTACGTTAATATCTACACATGGGCTTCGGGTTTGAGGCTTATCTTCGCATACTCAGGGGACAAGGGGGGGAATTGTTTGTCCATCCACGTCAAAAGCTTGGGTGCCACCGTGATTGGCTTTGCTGGTGCACTTGTCTGACGACTTGATGTTATGGCGAGGCACATGGGGTTGTCATGGGATCGTGGGAATCCCTCTGGGAATGGGGTGTAACTATGGGGCATAGTGGGAACACTTGGCACCCTCAGTGACTTATCAAAATTTATAATTGTCTAGGATGCATTCCAACTGCGGGCTTGGTGGCAAGACCAAGCTTCATTGGCGAACCTAACACACATGTTGGGTTGCTCCCAATGCTCTCCATTCTTGCTTTAACTTTCAGGGTGGTGTTGAAGGCAAGATCGTGCCTATTTGGATTTGACGTTCGAGGGATTTATATTCTTATATTCTATATATATTGGACCTTTGTATAAGCTACTGATTGTCTTCAAAAACATATGAGTGTTAATGAGCATACAAAAAAATTGAAGAAGACATCAACAAGCATACTCATCCCGATCTTCCCCCAACTGGGATCTTATTTTCCATGTGCATATTGACTTCAACATTTGCTATTACATGCATGTGAGCATAGCCAAGGGAGCACAACATGGACTTCCATGTGACCTTTGCTAGTTGTCAACTTAATGATGCTAAACACAACTACAGAACCATTGAGAGAGGAGTTAGCTATGGCATTTGCCATAAATAAGTACATGCATTGCCTACTAGCTACCAAATTTGTTTTCTTTATTGACCATCAAGCATTGTTATATTTGGTAAATAAGGCTTACACCACGAAATGCATCACTTGGAGTTCAATTTCACCATCACTGTGTGAAAGGAATCTATGCATATTCATGTTGACCACCTTTCTAGAATTCCAAATGGAGAACCCTATTTGGGAGTGGAAGATGAACTTCTCGATACTCCACTATTTCATATTGATCATGTACTAGAACGAAGTGAAGACATTGCCACCTTCTTGGCCAATGGATTTCCCGTTGACCACCCCATCAAAAAGAATAGAGCCAGACGTCTCATCAAGAAGGCAAGCCCTTATCAATAGATAGTGGAAATTTACCAGAAGGGTAAGGTTCATGAGGAAGTGCATTCATGAAGATGAATTTATTGCCGTTATTGGAGTAATCCCATTCTGGCATAGGTGGACACTTCGCTAGGGACATGACTGCTCGTAAGATTCTCCAGGCCGAACTTTGGTGGCCGAAACTCTTTGGAGATGCAGATGAGTTTGTTAAATGCTGTGATGAATACTAAAGGTTCGCCATCCTCCACGAGAAGGACCAAATGCCCCTGACCCCAATAGTTTTAAAACAACCATTTGAAAAATGGGACTTAGACTTTGTAGGTCCCATTAGTCCAGCTCCTAAAGGAACCCATGTGTGTTTCATCATCGCCCCCCCCAACATATTATTTCACAAAGTGGGCCGAGGCCAAAGCTACACGAAAAGCTGACGCGAGAGCTATCGTCAAGTTCCTCTACAAGAATGTGATTGCCCGTTTTGATTGCTCAAAGAGTTCCTTGTGGTGCACAGAAAGTTGATACCTTACTACCCACAAGCGAATGGCCAGGCTGAAAGTACAAACAAGACTTTGTACACTATTCTCACTAAGCCAGTAGAAGCATAAGGAGTAATTAAGAGCACAAGTTGCACTCTACTCTATGGGCCTACCGCATGACATACACGGTGGTTGTCAATAACACACCTTTCCACCTTGCATCCATGGCTTGACACAGTCATGCCGATGGAACACTTGGTTCTAATCCACTGAATTGTGACTAGGCATGTAACCTTAAGGAAAATCCTCTCATAGAGAAATTAGTTGCCTTAGAGAAACTTAGTGAGAAAAGATTGTGATCTACTTACAAATTCATGGGGTTGAGCAACGGTACATGCGGTGGTTTGACGACCAACTCAAGGAGAAGAGAGGGTGCTAACATATAATATCAAGAACACCAAGCAAAAACCTAAGTATAGAGCCCAAGGTCCCTATGCAATGATAGAGATTTCTCCTCAAGGCGCAATCACAATAAAAAGCCAAGATAAGATTTTGATGGAAGGATACTTTAATAGTAGCAATCTCAAGAGCTACACACTCGACAAAAGAAGACCCAAAGAGGCCATAGACCCCCAAGCATCTAGATCTCTATACATGCAATCGACCTCCATGATGCAACTAAAATATAAACACCAATGGATGCGACCCAAAATGGAAAAACCAATGGAACCAGCTCATCTTGAGCCCTAAGAAGACCATCTAGTGGCATGGCTAGCCTTGATGCACATATTAGGGCTAGCTACAATGTTTTGTCTTGGGAGGTGTGGACCTCGTTAGGCCATTGGCCCCTCAACATTATGTAAGTGACCGTTATCCCATTAGTAACTCTCAATCCATGCCTATCACTTATTTTTAAGCGAAGGTTCTTATTGGTTCACCATGGATTGCATCGTCCAGCTGGCTAAGGACCACAACACTCCAACTCCCCTTCAAAATGGGCATTGTACCTTTGGTGAACGAGGCCACTATGAACCTATCGACATCCTAAGCCTTGTCATCCACAACACCATGTAGGATTACATTGGTAGAACCAAGTATCTTTACATAAGATGCAACATCGTGGAAGACAAGATGATCCATCGATCCATCAATTGATTTATGATCAATCTTAAGAGCAAGAGGATGCATGTCCATCTCTATAGGTCTAGGTGCTATATCTTTGATGAGTGCTATCTCGCGAGGCAATAAAGCTAGTGGATAATCTAAAAGACAAGGATGTAGAAGTTGTCTACTTGAACCTAGACATAGGGGACACATAATTCAAAGCCTCGTTGTCAGCCAAGGGTGTCCCACCAACACCAACTAGAGTCCGTTAAAGACACGAGCATGGACGAGTTGGCAGAGAATGTGCTTAACCATCTGGGTCAATAGTGGCAGGGACAACCCCAAGAGCAACCTCAAGGCCAACCCCATCCAACACCTCAAGTAGGACACCCACATCTATTACCACGAAGAGATATGGTGTGGTGTGCAATTTATCGCGAAAATTATACAAGTACGGAGTGTCCAATGATGTTGAGGCCTAGACATCAACAATTTTGTGCAAATTGCTAGCACCATGGGAACCATGACACATCTTATTGTTTGGTACCAAGGAAATCCATCAGGGTAGACTCCGGCACCACGAGAGATGCTCCTTGTGTTGAGGCAACTATTGGCCTTGCCAGCCTCATCGATCACTTGAACAGGCACAAGCTCCAGTGCCTACAT
The DNA here is from genome assembly GCF_041138505.1 of Cibotium barometz. Taxonomy (NCBI): domain Eukaryota; kingdom Viridiplantae; phylum Streptophyta; class Polypodiopsida; order Cyatheales; family Cibotiaceae; genus Cibotium; species Cibotium barometz. The sequence continues at coordinate 16,678,751 of NC_141108.1, read as the reverse complement.
ATCAAAACCCCTTACCACGAGGTATGTATACATTCCCAACTTTCATATCCATCTTCAATACTACCACCCCAACCACTAGTTCCTCCAAGAATTGCAGTAGTACAATAGTACTCGATGACCCTGCTTGCAAAGATAGAAAACCAAGAATAAGAGAGTTACGAGTCATTTGATCAACAAGACCTACATGAGTAACAACAATATGATTCATGTGGATATCTTGAAGAGAGTTTCCCATTTTATAGCAAACGTTGCCTTGTATTGGTCGGTTGGGTTGATTGTCACTCTTGAGAATATCCTACTGTCAAGGTCTCTCGCTCATTATTGCACCATGGCTTCAATACGCATATCGCATCATGCCATTTGGCTTTACCAATGCCACTTCCACTGTCATCTTTTAACACTTGGTGTGTGTACAGCCTTCAATGATCTCCTTCCAAAGATCCTAGAGATAGTTATTGACGACCTATGCATGCACTCCAAGTAGAAGAGCATCTTGCTCATCTTTGGCAGAGGTGCACACTCTATCGCATCTCCTAAAACCCACTTAAATGTCAACTTTAGGTTAAACATTGTTATCCTTGGGCACATAATTTCCAATAACGGCATCCCACTTATGAAAATAAGATGGCATAGAGCTCTCGTCCACTCATGGTTGGTCTTTGGACTAATTAGTGGCTTCCAAGTCTTTGCATGGGCATCATATGCTTGGATACCCATTCCTTCTTGGTGATCTCATCGAAGAGTTACTGAGACTGAGATGTAGTGTTAAAGATTATCTGAGGTGGTGGTTTCTCCCTCTTCTTGCTTGAGGTTATAAATCTATGCAATTGGGCTCCATCTAGCTCCACTGGACGAGAATCCTACTATAAAAGTGTCTCAGGACCTTATGCTAGCCTATGGTGGGTTTAGAGTCTTGAACCACTGTCTTGCTTTGCCTTCAAGACAAGGTTCCAACAAGCAGATCTTGGTGGGATCATCAATCCATCCCATGGCCCCACAAATTTGATCAAACTTTTCTCAGTATTAAATTTAATCTCGAGTTTTATCAAATTCGATCATCATCCTTAAGATATGATGGATTGGCTTGGTTTTGCCCAACTTTGAACCTCTAGGTGTTATGTTGGTTGTAACCCCCTTCCCATTTCGAACACCATCCTTAGCATGTCTTTTGTGCATTCATGTGCGGTGGAACTTAAGGTGGTTGTATGAAATCCTCTTATTTCAGAGTACGTGATTTGTTTCCCTAGGGGTTGACTTGTGCGCGATTTCCAATGGCACTTGTCCTCCGTCGACCTAGCTTTGAGTCTACAGGCTGATTGTTTGTGATTGAGGATATATTACGTGAATGCTCTAGTAGATTCCTTTGTGATGAGATAGTTCCATACATTCGCTCTTTTCTCTTGTCCATGTTCTATGTTCCTTGTCCAAATGGAGAAGAACTGAAGAAACTTGGTTCCATAGTAAAGGTGCTTTTAAAATGATCTCATGTGGGGAGAATGAAACTCCTACTTGAGATGTGTACGCTTGCTGTTGCATGCATTGTGGAACATTTATCTCTAGTGGTATAGCAAAAGAGACATGTTCCGATTGCTATAGTTGTAGTTGTTATTTCTATTTTTTTGATCATGGTCAACTTGAGATAAACCCAACTCATGATCGACACCAAATGTTTGAAACATTGTGGCGTTTGACATCGTTTGACCGCTTCCTGTGGTAGTGAACCTTGAGGTTCTTGATCATGCTTCCGCTCCTTCTCTGGAGCTACGTCCAAAGAGAAATGAGAAATTTCTCCTACTCATCCAATGAGAGCTGCATTTGAGACACTCCCATGCTTTTACTCTTCTATCCACGCAATTGCCCTTAAGCAACAACTACGACACATCAAGGTTTGATTTAGTCTTCCCTAATCCTGGCTCAAGGAAACATAGGTTTAAAGCAATGACAACTGGATAACTTTATATGATCTAGCAACTGGCTGAAAATACCCCCAACTAATCGAGTCTTCACCAACTTGTGGTTGGCTGCATTTTTTATGAAATGCATGGCATGGAACCCGTGGTGCCGGGTGCCGTTGCCATCACATGCCTATCTTGGTTTGTGATAGGTTTTATAATCCTGTCTAGCATTAAAAGAGGGCATTGAGCTAGTTTAATGAAGTTGGCAGAGCAATGAAGGAACTCTAAAAGCATTCAAGTGCCATAATTGAGACGCCAAACTGAAATCTTTTTTTGAATGGAGATGCCTTATAATGCACTTAATCCACCACTGATCCACTAGCTTTCATACTGTGTGATCCATATTTGCACCACTGACCTCTATAAATTCAATTACTCCTTGCCCCTTGAAAGTTGGCCTAAATCCAACGGTGGATGTACTGATTATGCACACACAAAACATAGTGGAACACTACCTTGTCCTCTTGACCAAAATTTTTTGACCTTCCATCACACCCAGCCTCCAACAAGCCTTAGGGACATCCCACAAGCTAGCACTCTCCCATCCATGAGCAACCACGTGCATCTACAATGTCCCATTCTCATGCATGCTCCCCATCATGTCTGTGAAGTCCCCCCTTACACAATCTCAATAGCAAAATACATGCTAGATAAATCTCGAGTGTATTTTTCATACGTTCATGTCATTGAAAAACACTCATATAAGTACTACGTTTTTGGATAGATTACATGACAAACTTCATCTCACATACTTCATTTGCACTATAATAAGTGAATACTTTACAACCTTCCACAATAAAATGCAATAGGAAAAGCACGATATGAATTGAGGTTGTGGCACAAGCCCAAGCTATGGTAGAAGGAATGCCACCCTTACAGCCAATCAGGGAAGATTCCAAGGGAGAATGGGGAAGGTAGGGTATATTGAAGATAGTGAGGAATAAGTTCCATACGAGTTGTAAGGATGATCACACTTTAAAAGTGGAGGCCAAGGTTTTCTTATCTATCTTCTCCTCATAGTTAAGCCTAACCTCTTGTCTCAATTTATGCCTTTAAATCATAGGATACTATGTGCATATGGAGTAAAGTTTCCTATGAAGGAATGAGATCTTAAACAAAAACTCACCTTAATTTTTTAGCAATCCACTTATTTTTGTTTTTTTTAAAACTAGGGAAAAAAATAGTGTTATGTATGGGGAAATAAAACTTTTTCAGAAAAAAACAAAATCTCAAATAAATAAATAAAACCCTATAAAACTCAAAAGAACTTAGCTTTAACACACAGGAAACCCTTACATGCTTACAAGGCAGAGGATATCAGCCACCCTTCACAAGCTAAGTAATTTCTTCTATCATCACCAAGTTCCTTTCCAAAGCCATTGTCTACAGTGTCGAGCTCCACACAGACATTTTATGGAAGTTGGGTCAGTCGAGAAGTCATCCATTTTTGTGTCCTTGTTGCAGACAGAGTAGTTGTAATCATACGACAGCTCTTCCCCAATTTCTATATCACGCAAAGCATACAACCCAATGCGACAGAACCTCAGATCAGTTGTATCTGTGTAAACCCTGTACACGCGCAAATTTCCGTCACAACTGCACAAAAAATCCAAAATCATGTATCAGAAAAACCTGAACTATCTCCTGTACATTCAAGCGACACCCCTGGGATTGCATAGTGCATCTCAGAAAATCTGAACCTGTGGTTGATGAAGCGTGAAACATTTGACATGTGGAAGCCGTCGATTACAAGCAGATTCTCCGCAGGCACGTCAGGATGATCCACGCTGAAGAGGCAACTGCTCAAAATGATTCATGTTTTTTTTAACAGACAATGTCAAGTTATGATGGCAATTGACAAGCCCTCAACAATGACAACTAAATACGTTTTCATAATCCGTCAATGATTAGGAAAACGACCAGCAATCCTGGAGTCCTAGAGATTCAACCTGAAATTTGACGAATCATACTTCAGTCCACGCTCATAGGCTTCACCGTGTGTTATAACCTCTCCAACATACTCCACAACAAACTTTCCCCTGCAATTGGCCAAGAAGCTTCGCTCATAATCCTATGCCTCTAAGCTTATAATGTACACCAGGAGTTACCCATGTCAGAACTAGAAGACAGATGAACTGTTCTAGTGAGCTAAATTAAAAATTATAAAGAACAATATACCACACTAAGACATTGTAACACATCATTTGATTCACTCCGCCATCTTTTTGGCTAAGCTGACTTTAACAAGCAGTAATGACCAAAATTGGGTTGTGGTGCACACTAGCTTTGGTCTTTGATTTACCCATTTTAATTATTCAAATAGAATTTCTGAATAAAGGGATAGCAACAACAAAGGTGGAGGCATGTGCGTGCATGGATGAGTGGGTGGGTGTGTGCATGCATGTGTGATGGATGTCAACCCTGCTTGCCTCTCCTTAAGGACCCCCACCCATTGAAGGTCCTCAGAATGCAAGGTTGGTTGAACAAACTCTGGATCCTACTGGCAAGAGGAAAGTGGCTGGCCTGGATGACTCTGGCTACAACTTCTCGACAATCTGCACATGCTATAACTATGTGAGATAACAAGTAGTCTGAATTCAACAGGTTCTGCATATTGCCAGAACTCCAGTTGTCTGACGTAAGGTCAGCAATTCCGTGTGAGAGCAATGTTTTTTTGAATCCCATATTCATAGATTTGACTATTGCAAAGGAGTTGTCTTTCTGAGAACACAGACAAAAAAATTGGTTGCATTCCACACCCTTGCACTACCATGGAGAGCTTAGATAGCTATTTGAACTACTAAGAGTGTGGCTGTTAACGTAAGAGGGTAAACAGTGATGATTGATGAGATATGTAGAGACGGGCCTCATAGAGCATTTATATAGGCCTAGAGATGCGGGGCAACCATGACAAGTCCGTGGACTCAGTCAGTGCTATCATCCATGGTGTAGACTTGGCCCATGGAGAACTACTAGAAACTACACCTCACCGCCATCCAGGCTCATCTTGGGCCCCATTCGAGCCCCACAATGTTAGGATAGGCTATCCAAGAGTAAACTCTACCTACACTGGTGCATCCCATTGTTTGGCTAATGGTAGAAACCTACCTATAGCCTATCTGGCAGTGTACTAGACTTACTAATACCATACAACAACTAGAAATTAATCGTTTGGTTTGTTTGGGAGGAGTTCAGGAGGACCCAAATTTTGTGGGTTGGCCTACCTTGCCAAAAAGTGCATTCACAGCATCTCACAAGCCATGCAAACTGCTTTCTTGAGTATTCAGGGCGCATACATTTTTCACCTTGGAAACTGTTTGGCAGCTGCCCCATTTAAGATCTATAATTGGATCCATGTGCACGGGGATGGATAGTTTCCTGAGGCCCTTTCAAGGTAATCCCTTCTACAATTAAACCCGGGTGCCAGGATGTCAAATCTAGCTCAAAGCTTCTACCATTAGAAAGCATTTAACCTTGCATTTGAGGATGTAAAGAGGCATAGAGAGTATGCAGCAGATACCAATTTTAATATCAAGACAAAAGGCCTCAGTGTATCACCTAGAATTTGGTCATGTAGCCTTCAGTCGAGCCCCCAGATGTTTCATGAAAGCTTACCTACAGATGGTGCTCTCTATGCTACCCATAGTTAGTACATTCGAAGCCTCTGGCAAAGGTTTTTCAAATTTTATTGATTTTCGTTGGTAAAAATGGCCATAAATCCCCCCAAAAAATGCTGACTAACAGAATTACTTGGGATTCCCAAGGGAACTACTACCGGATATTTGGGTTGTCAGGTGGGTGTAGACATCGCTTCTATGTAACAGTTCACACCTCGATTGGAGAGCATTCGGAAGAAATTCTATATTGGAGCTTGATGATACTTGATTTGGCATCACACGGTGAATCAGGTGCTCCTTGCTACAACTTTGGGTATTGCTTTTTTCTGGTCATGTATAGGGCAGCTCTGAAGACTAATTTAAAATGGCCTTCAGTCCGGTCTTGAAGGCACTAGTGATTCTAGACCTCTTATCCTTGGGGGATTGCCATACACTCCCAAGGCACAAGGGTTGGAGATGCAGAAAGATAGAAATTTTACAAAACTCATTGCGTGTGGCCTTTTTCCAAGAATTATGCAGCGCAAGCATTGGGAGTGGATTTACAGAAGCAGAAACCAAGATGCCCTCCTTCCATTTCCTGCATTAGAACATGGCCAAGGCTCAGGGCTGAGACACTCTAGTCACCAAGAGTGGCAACGTATCATAGGAAATCACAACATCCATGATGGGTATGCGGGGGCTACTAGATATATGCAGTGTGGATTCTGGAATAGAGGCATTAACTCCTCCATTGGGATATGGATGATCTTCAAGGCTTCTGAATCCAAAGAAGGATCTACCGGTAATGTTGGGGTTAAAGAGGGATCACACACATTGACTTGACAATTCCCCTAACATTTTTATCAAAATGTATCAATTTGTGAATGAAATATGTTTTGAACCACCTTCCAACAACTATTAACTGATTATGCCAACACTGCACTTGATCCACATGATGTTCAACACAAGGTAACGTACATTAACAACATGCTCTCCTGCGACAAAATTTGATACCTGGGGATCTGTTCCATAGTTCGTACACCCCAACCTCGATCTTTTGTCTTGAAAACCTCTAATGGAGTTCTGATTCCTTTCTGAAGTTCTCTATTCAGACAATCCATGCCACAAGGGCATCGGCTATTGCACTCTACAACGTCCTTGGTATCAGGTCCAAGCTGTCCATCCACCAACAAGCATTCGCATGACATTCATTTGTGCTAGCATGAAATTATTGAAATGACAATTTTGACAAGGTCCTTTTCTACATATGTTCGTACATGCTGCATGCATACATACAAATAAGACAGGTTACCTGAAGTCGACCAAACCGATCATAAGGAAGACGACCAAACATTGGTTGCCCTTGCCAATCAAATCGACTATCACTCTCATGTTGAAAATCCTTCAAAGCAGCATGGACTGAAGCTTCTTTATGTGGGTTATCTATGGTGTTGATATCACATCCTCTGCATGTGTCTGCAACATTTGTCCCATCTAGAAGCAAGGATTTCAGCATATAATTTGCCCTCCCTAGATACCTACGCATGTGAAAAACTCTCAATAAAGACGATGGTGTAACCAAATGATTCACACAATATGACTTACACTTCCAAAACACAAACCTGTTCTCAGTAATGTACTTGACAGCAGGTGCGGGTTCAGAATCTACATCATTTGTGCAAGGAATAAGCACTGCTTCACGGCCCCAAGATATGTCTTCGCATAGGACATTATTCCCCATGTGATACAAAGCACATGACAAATCTCCATGCCTGCCACGACACAGCACAAATATGATTCAAAGTTCTTCATAGCACACACACATGTATGAAAGGAAGGTTTGACTGTATGAAAGGAAGGTTTGACTAAGTAATCAGTATAATTATCAGCCAAAGACCAGCACAGGCAGGAAGACACCAGCAGGCGGCCACCTTCCCCACCTGCAGGTCAAAATTGAATCGCAAACCTGCTACTGCTAATGTGCCAAATGGAGTGGCTTTCTCAACGGTACGGGATGTGGCTTGCCAATTCAGTTTGTGTGTTGACGTCCCGGCACCCATGAAGAAAGTAAATGGGCACTAGTGTCCATGACAACAATATGTCCATCACGGATGATCGACCAAGGTTTCAAAAAGAGTTTTTTTTGCATTGAATGGAAAAGATGCGCCCAACGACTTCCCTTCAGGTGCCCAAGAAGCATAGGACTTTTTCCCGTGTGGAAGCTGTGCACACTCCCACTAGGGTGTCTAGATAACCCATTCAAGTGCTACACAGCAGAATCCGGCCCAAAAGCTCTCAATTGTGAAATCTCATATGTGCTTTTTTTCCCAGAACAAAAAATCACATGCCATTCCAATCCAGCTCGAGATCCTCTAGGAGCCCTCCATCATCACAGACTTGGCACACTACAGAGTACTTGTTTGCCCCTAAGAGCCTCTAAATATAAAGTCTTGCTACAGTAGGATAACATCTCTGTCTCTATCACAAGGAGAAAAAGAATCAATGGCCAATTGATCTCAATCTATAAGAATTTTTGTTCTGCTTGTAGCAGCCTTGGTATTGCTCTTGGATACAACGTACCCTATGATGCTTTTTCTCGAGATTTCCTCTGTTTTAGATGTGCCTCTATGCATGCGTGTGTTTCTTTCTTCTTCTTTTCTAGTGCGTGTGCAGGTGATCATGAAACTCTAACGGAAAATTTATTTTGCAGGTCCAGAATTCAGATATTGAAACAAAGTAGCCAAGAGAATTGTGTTTCACCTTGGAAGCTTTATTTTTGCAGATTCAAAATTTACATATTGAGACAGTAGCCAAGGTGTTCTTCTTCTGAGAACCCAGAATGTGGACAGGCATGCACGGAAGAATGTGGCCCATCTGATGGGACGGGAGGATAATACATCATGCCGTTTTTCCAATTGGAACAGTGTAAGGTCTCCCTAGACCTGGCCTTGGAACAATCTGACTACAAACCACGTAGGAATGAGACTTAAGGCTCACCTCCTGGCCATAGAGTCCTCCGGACTCATCCTCGAGCTAGAGGCCATAGTTAATCCTTGGAGAAGCTCCCCTGCAGTAAGACTTGGCGTCCCATACCACCATGCCACACCCTACAAGTGTCGTCGTGGTGAACATCCCCAATGGGTCATGCTCAACGATGTCAGGCCAGATGATCCTAATAACTTATGAGCCTAGTTTTCACCTATATAGGCCACTAGGCTTTATAATTAGCCCCATTGCTTTTATAAGCTTTTAACCCTATAATTACTTATAACTATGCCTCCACTTATAAGCCTCTTCCCACGTTAGGGATATCTCCCCACTAGGAACCCGTGTCCAACCTCCAGCCTGCCCCCCGTTGGGATTCGGAGTCGTAGGTGTGCGTGTCCATCTCCTGTGTGTGGCCACTCACTAATGTGAGTGAGTGAATTAGTACATGTGAAACACCTCTTGTAGCCACCTAAGTGTTTGTGTGTAAGCAATGATGTCATTAGTTAGCCATGTGTCATTGCCCCATAGTTTGTGTTGAGAAAGATAAGGCATTTTCCTATAAAAACATTGTCAAATCAATCATAATCAAAGCTTCTTTGTATGTGCAATCATTGTGTATTAACAGTAGCTGATACTGCTCTCTATCTCTCTCTCTCTCTCATATTTTGCTATGGCTGTCCTCCACCTGCATCCCTCATTGCCCTGGGCAACCATTGGTATCAGAGCTTGATGCCATGTAGTATGCACTGACATATGCCTGTTGTCAACGCCAGCACTTGCCGCCTTCGATTTCAACCTTGCTGCAATGTGCCGACGCCTACAGGTGCGTCGCCTGTTGCTGCTGTTGTATGCCGCCCAGAGCCACTCCAGCACTGCCACCATAACAGTGCTGCCTGTTGTGCACACAGCATCACCAGCACTGGCCAACGCCCCGCCATCACAATGCCACCCGCTGTGTGTCGCACTGCTGACTACTGCCTGTGCGCTGAGAGCCAGACTGAGCTACCAGCATGGCTACCACCTCCACTGCCGTTGCATTCTCTGATGACGCCTCTGCATCGTGCTGTCTGACGGCCACTGCTGCCAGAGCTACCCATACACCTTTGCCCGTGCTCATTTTTTCAAAGCGGCTACTTCTCCAGCGCCCGCTTCATTAAGCCCTCTCTGCTCTGCCGATGCTACTAATGCTAATGCTGATGCTGCTTCTACAGTACCCACGTTCCCTACTGCCTCGTCTTCCGGCTCCCTCCCAGAAGCTCCATAGTTCCTTAGCTAAACCACTCATCTTTGCGGTTTTTCTCCCTGAGTCTCACCATCCATAGCTATGGACCTTCCCAGATCAGCAACCACATTCGAGAAGTTCTCTGACAATAATTTCCCAGCATGGCAAACAAAAGTCAAACTCCTGATCGTGAGAGATGCAGTCTGGAGTGTTGTCAACAACACAGAAGAGCAGCCTGCAGGTGCAGCTACAGCACCTGCAGTGAGAGCCTGGATAGAGAAGAATGACTGAGCACGAGTACACATCGGTCTAAGGCTTGCCGAGACAACCTCATTCATCATGTCGACTTTGCCAAGACTGCCAAATAGGTATGGGACAATCTGTTTGGGAACAAGATTAACAATTCAAAGGTGTTTCTAAAGCAAAAGTATGGTTTAAAAATGAAAGAACATCACACATTGCAAGAGCACCTCAGCACCATAAGTTCCCTCCTCCAACAACTAGCTGCTTTAGGGGCCAACATTGATGAGGATGACAAGCAAGCAGTACTCTTTTCCAGCTTGGAAGAGATGGAAAAGTACAAAGCGGTGATAACTTCATTTCGGGTGTCCTGAGAGATGCCATATGATGACATGGTGGCTATCCGCATTGATGAGGATCGTCGACTTGGCCAGCACGCTTCTATTAGTCATGACATAGAGAGGGGTTACTTTTCCAAAATGAAAGGTAAACCAAAGGGAAAAGCAATCAAGTGCACATTCAGCAAGAAGCTAGGACACACCGAAGAGAACAGGAGCAGAATCATGCCAACCTAGTTGTAGAAGAAGAAGACGATCCTGAAGATGCACCAGAGCAACTAGAAACTTCTGCGACGGTACCAAAAAATGCCTACACTGCAATGGCTAATCTCTCTCTTTCTGAGATAGATATTGATTGGGTTTTTTAGACAAATAATTCCATGTATGTTGAGTCAATAATGGGTTCTTTGCCCGGGTAGTCCCCCGAAATTTGATTGTATCTCTTGTGTGTTTTTTCCGTGTCTATTATATATGCATGTACTGCCTTTATGTTATAAAAGGCTCCACTATCCCATCCTATCCTTGTTTAGATCCATGGGGGTTGATCTTTGAGTAGACTGATATAAGTTAAAGTCATGTGTGGTCAACCTCCATTTGTAGGCTTGACTGTGATCTGTTGTATTACGCCAAGTATGGCCACTATGATCTTTTGCATCATGTGGTGCCACTGAGCCCAAATCACGGTGCCTATTGAAGGTCTATCTTAATACATCTCCACCTTCACTCTAAAAGGATTCAAAGTCATATGTGTGTGTGTGTCCACCCTAAAGGACTGAAGCTTGTTGCCGAATGCTTCTTACTGTTGTATGCAAATTCAAGTTGTGCAAGGTGCCTTTCCCACTCTGATTGCCATTTTCAAACAAAGGCCTACAGCATATCTTCCAAAGTGCGATTAGTTCATTTAGTTTGACCATCACTCTCCGGATGATCAGAGGAAGACATACTTAACCTAGTTTCTAGTTTTAGCGAATATTGCTCACCAAAAATCTAGAGTGAACTTAGGGTTGCGATCACTGACTATCTCCTGAGGGAAACCTAAAACATGTATATATATATACATATATATACATAGATGAATCCAGGAACATGCCCAAATTCACCTTATAAGAATGTGCAATTTATAACCTCATCGTAATCATCCACAAGACAATAAACCATCAACTCCATCATGCATAGTATGGACTGGATACTACGACATCCCCACTAACGTCATCAGTGCCCAATAGTGGGTGTAGAACTTGGTATCAATATATGCTCCCACGCACACACACACAGAATTGTTCTACAATAAGCAGCCAATTCATGACTCTTAATTGTAGACTGTGTTGGGAGAAAACTTGCCACCTTGGTCAGTCTATCTACGACTACCCAGATAGTAGGATACCCCCCATTTGTTCGAGGTAACTCAACAATAAAATCCATTGAGATACTTTCCTACTTGGATTCCAAAATCTCTAGAGGATAAAATAAACCACCATGTCTAAGGCGATAACCTTATTCATTTGACATTGGTTACACTTCTTTACATAATCCTCTACATAGGATTGTGTCTGTAGCCAATAGAAGTATCTCTTGACTAATGCAATAGTTCTACGAATGCCTAGGAGCCCTGCACTTGGAACATCATGACACCTTGCAAATCATCGACGTCCATCACAGACCTTATTTTTTCGCATTAACAATTCATTACCAATCTAGTGCTACGCTATCTTCTCTTCGGCGTGGCTCATTTGGGTATTCGAAACTCCCAAATCTCTTGAGCCGCCACACGTCTGAACGAGTTGCCACATCTTTCCAAAGAAACGATCTTCTTGGCAAAGCGCTTGAAGAAAAAGATAGAGATCAGTGGATATCTCAACTATAGACAAGGCATTAACCTCAAGAATCCGACTAACTGCATCTGCAACTCAGTTGCTTAATCCGTTACGATATCGTATCTCAAGATCAAACTCTTGCACTAGTTCCACCCATGTGGCTTTGCAACCACGTAAACCTCCTTGGTCACAAATGTGCTTCAAGGAATGATGATTAGTTCATGCAACAAACTTGGAACCGTTGAGATAGTGTCTCCACTTCTTCAAGGCATGAATGACTGCAAGCAACTCCTCCTGTGTCTGCCTCAGTGAGCTTCTGGCAACATGCTGACCATCCTAGAAAAGGGCTTCCCCTATGGTAAAATCACTAGCATCCATCTCGACGACAAACAGTTTGCTAGGATCTACTAAATGCAACATAGGTGCCATAGTCACCAACTCTTTCACAGCCTCAAAGCTCCTATTAAGGACTTCATTCCAAATAACTAGAGGACTATTCCTGCCCTTCTTTTTCATGACTCCCTTAAGGAGTTGAGTCAATAGTGCAACTACCTTGGCATAATTTCAAATAAACTTTCAAAAGAAATCGATAAGACCCAAAAAGTATTTCACTTGCCGTATAGTGCAAGGTACTGACCACTCAAGAACTTGATTCACCTTGTCTACGTCTACACGTATACCATCCTGAGTGATGATAGTCATGACCCCAATAAAGGATATCTATTTTAAAAAAGTCGCTATTGGATTTCTTTGCATAAAGCTTCTCTTGCCTCAATATCTGCAAGACAGCCCTGAGATGCCACACATGATCATGCAATGACTTACTATAAATAAGTATGCCATCAAGGAATCCCACGACAAACTCTCCCAGATATGGACAATCATTCATCATCTCCTAGAAAGTGGCTCAAGCATTGGTCAGACCAAATGGCAAGACCAAAAACTCATGAATCATAGTGACCATATCGAGTACAAAAACCTGTCTTCAGTGATGATACCCTGGCCTCAAATCAATTTTTGTGGAGTACTTCACTCCCTGAAGTCGATCCATGAGATCATCCACATGTGTAACCTACTGACTGTCCAAGCAACGCACAGACTCCAACACTAGTTGCGCTAGCCATAACATGCTGCCCAAGCAGTGTTATGCCACTAGGCTGTGGGCAAAAAGCGTTGCCCACCCTAGTGCATTACACCCATCTCCTTACAACTGCCACCTGATGGTCCCCTGCACAGCAACTACAGCCAACCGCATAAGCCCATGGTGCAGCCGCACTAGGCCGCCATCAGGCGGGTGTGCCATTGCAACTCATGCACAGGAGATAGCAGTCTATTTACCTCTATTTACCTTCTCCCCTTTCTTGGAAGACTTATGGCTTCCTAGCCGTGCCCATGACCACCCTGTCCACAGCTTTAGTTCGCGTCAAGACTAAGAACCAGGCTTTGATACCAATGTAAGGTTGCCTTAGACCTAGCCCTCAAACAAGCTGACTAGAAACCGCGTAGGAGTGAGGCTTAAGGCTCACCTCCCAGCCATAGAGTTCTCCAGACTCACCCCCGAGCTGGAAGCCATAGCTACATCATGGGAGAAGCTTTCCCTGCAGTAAGACCTGACGTCCCATACCACCAGTCCACACCCTATAGGTGTCATCACGGCGAACATCCCCGATGGGCCATGCTCAACGATGACGAACCAGACGATCGTAATAACTTATGAGCCTTGGTTTCACTTATACTAATCTACATGTACATCGAATTTGCATGGATTATGAAACCAACATTAGAGAGTGAAAGAACTATTAAAAAAATAGAGCAAGTGCTTTCAGATGCAGGTTTACATTGTGGTCAAGTGAAGATTGAGAAGGACTTGAAAAGATCAGGGAAGACAACAAATGTTCCTAGCAAACCATGTTTTGGAGGTGCAAAAGCCAGAAAGTTCTTATCTAATCATACCCAGAGAGGTCACCTGGGTACAGATTTTGAGGTGTGGAGAAAGCTTCATGCAGCTGTACCTGATCGAGGCTCTTCAGGACAAGCAAGGGTGGCAAAGGCCAAAGCGTGGTTGGCACTTGATCGCCTAGCACCTTTGTTGCAAAAAGCCAGGTTTGAACTCGGTTTAGCCCCAGTGCTTTTATAAGCTTTTAACGGTATAATTACTTATAGATATGCCTCCACTTATATTCCTCTTCCCATGTTAGGGATATCTTCCCACTAAGAACCCATTTCCGGCCTCCACCCTGACCCCGCGCTACTGTGCACCTGTCTTGGATGTAACAAACCGTTCTCTTGGGCCAGTCTTGAAATAGGCACACTTTTGTCTTGCTTCGCCTTGCATCAACCTCAATGAGCCCACAATTTTCGGAAACTTACTACCATGGATTGTTGAGTGCACAATAAAACCATGCAAGCATGCCCAACAATTCTTCTCCCTGACCAAAAAAAAGAATTTACAGCTATACACAAACGTGGCTGAATAAACCTAGTTAATGGCATCTTGTGCCAGTCCGTACTGTGAGTCACCCTCTACAATGATGCCAGGTGTTTCGGGCATTAATAGGCTTGTAGCCAGATGCAAGGGCACCTGGGGAGCATATAGATACATGTAGAAATGCATAAAGTTTACAGGCATGGTTTTCCCCATGCTGCCCTATTGGGCGACCTCGGCAGCTCATGGGCCATGGCATTGGCCCACAACATCCCCATAGCATTGTTGGCCAGCCTCTAGGAGACATGGACATCCTGTCGGCCAGTCCTAGAAGGCCTGGGCAGCAAGGCGGCCAGCCCGGCAATAGTTAGCTAGCCCAAGAGGGGCTGAGGGCCAAGTCGGCTAGCATCCAAACCTTCAAATTCAAGGCGACCAGAGAACATCAAGTCGGCCAGCAGCTAGTGGGTGGCCAGAAGCCTGAATGGCTCCTGTGTGAAAGGCGCATATTCTATGGTGCATATTAAACAAGTCATGGGAATATTTCTACAGGCCGACCCCTTGTAGCAAACCGACCAGCATCCATATGTGCCTATAAAAGCCAAGGCTTGTTTGGGGATTTTACCATCTCATTATTCACAAGTGTTGAAGTGATCCAAAGGCCAAGACAGCCAAGGGAGAACCCAAGCAAGGTGAACTTGAAGGTCAAGAGTTAGGCCACTAAAGGCTGCAGATTTACGGAGGACCTACAGAAAGTCAGTCATTTTTCATCATTCAATAAAGCAAATACGCTAGTCCTTGGTGGGGGCCCTTCAGAGTGGGACCCAATCGGGTGTACTTTGTCTTTCTTCTCGCACTCTCTCTCCCCCCCTCTCTCTTGCACTCTTATCTCCACTATATTGTGCAATCGTCAGGAACCAAGGTGCTGAATATTCATTATCAAAGTATAATCCTGTCTGTATGTAAGCTTCCACATGTTACAGCTATGGGCAGGCCACACTAGCCCAAGAGCAAGGCCCAAAGGCTTAGGCCTTAGGGGCCCATGTTCCCTGGTCCACCAGCCATAAGGGCTTATAAAGCCGACAACTCGGGGCCGGCCAAGCCTACATCCAGTCAGCCAGCACGACTAGAGACCATACCCCTATATATAGGGTAATCGAGTCCCCTCTTCCCTCATCTTCAAGTCCAGGCAGTGCTTCAGTTCTAGCAGCCATCACAGAAGCCCACCAGGAGGTAAACACACAGTAGAAGGTCATCAAATCTGAGGTTCCAGTTGTATGTTCCCTGGCTGCCAACTTGCAGCCTGTAAGGAGAAAAACGCAACCCTGAGAGGTAACACAGTTCAGTCCTGTTGTTAGAACAGACTCATTTTTTGTATTCTTTCTTCGCTGCCTAGTTGGGAGCGGAGCCTTCAGTGGGTATTTGGGACATGGTGTACTCACACTCTCTCTCTCTCTCTGCACAGCCCCCTATACCACAGCCCACAGAGCCATGCTCCACAGTCTCCACCTTCTTCACCCCACCTATGGTTAGGAGGGCCATATGCCGACTCCAACATGGATGGGCGACAGATCATACAGGATTACAGGGAGAGCATCTCATCTATGCTATTGATACATTGGCACCATTTCTTGCTCATCTCTTCAACAGAGCTCTGTCAGAGGGGTTTCCGGCTGAGTGGACGATGCACACTATTGTGCCGATCCATAAAGTGGGAGATGTACTAGACCCCGAGAACTACAGGACCATCATGATTGGCCATATATTGGCCAAACTATACAGGGCAGTTTTGGAGGCAGAGCTGAGCACTCATGCAGAGGTTGGGGGATTGAGAGCAGCAGGCCAGGCAGGCTTCCGTCGAGCCTTCTCGACCATCGACCACATTTTTACATTGAGGTGCCTGGTTGATTAGGCCAAGGCACGGAGGCAACGGTTCTATTGTTGCTTTGTGGATTTCCGCAAGGCATTTGATACTGTGCCCAGAGAGCGCCTCTTTCGGCGACTACAGACACTAGGCATACCTTCAGACATGATGTGGGGCATATACAGGCTATATGAGCAGGTCTTTGGGAGAGTCCGATGCCCAGAAGGCTTGTCCGACACAGTTGCTAGCACCATTGGTGTGAAGCAAGGGTGCCCACTCTCCCCCACGCTCTTTGGGCTCTATATTGATGAGGTGGTTGATTACATCACACAGGGAGGAGGCTCTGGGGTTGAGCTATCACGTATTACTGTCCATGTTATGCTTTATGCAGGCTATATGAGCAGGTCTTTGGGAGAGTCCGATGCCCAGAAGGCTTGTCCGACACAGTTGCTAGCACCATTGGTGTGAAGCAAGGGTGCCCACTCTCCCCCACGCTCTTTGGGCTCTATATTGATGAGGTGGTTGATTACATCACACAGGGAGGAGGCTCTGGGGTTGAGCTATCATGTATTACTGTCCATGTTATGCTTTATGCTGATGACATCGTCTTGGTATCCGACACGCAGGTTGGGCTTCAAAGACACCTTGTGGCTCTTGATGACTTCTGCGCACAGCAGGGGCTCACAGTGAACCTTGGGAAAACCAAGGTTATGATCTTCCACACTTCACCTGCAGTCAGGAGCCACACTACTCTCACATTAGCAGGAGGGCGGGTCGAGGTGGTGAGCTCTTATGTTTACCTTGGCATCACATTTACTAGCTCAGCTGGACGCTTCTCCATGGCTCAGGCAGTCCGAGACAGAGTGACCCGGGGGTATGCAGCTCTTGCTGGCCTTGAGCGTCAGTGTCATCAAGCACATTTTCAGGAACCCCGCACGAAGGGGTGGCTCTTTGATACATTAGTGACACCAGCCTTGATGTATGCAGCAGCGGTTTGGGCACCAGGGCTTGCAGCCTCCACATGGGTACAGCTGGAGAGACCACAGATCTTGATGCTCTCGAGGATGATACGCAGCAAACCATCCGTCCCGCACGACATTGTTCGAGCTGAGTTTGCTGCACCACCTATGGTAGTGGAGGCATTGTTCGAGACGATCTCCTTTATATACAGGATGAGGGAGATGCCCACGGAGAGATTATCCCGCCGAGCTTTTGAGGCATCCAGACAGCTGGCCGAGGCTGGACACACTGGATCTTGGTATGCACAGATGCTACACTGGTTCTCACATCATGGGATAGACATTGAGCGGTTGCCACCTTTTCAGTATGATCAGTCTGCTCCACGGGGTTACCTCTCTCTCAATGAGAGGAACAGAGTGATGAGACAGGACATATGGCAGCACTACATACAGGAGACATGGACAGCACCAGAGAGCCCACTACCACCGAAGATGCTGTATCACAGAGACCACTTTATGAGCATCTCAGGGGATGGGTTTATACATCGACCGCGGTACATGGATGTATACATGCCACACAGCTCTCGCGTTGCTATTGGACAACTACGAGTCTCATCACATCAGCTAGAGATAGAGGCTGGGAGAGCGGCACAGGTTCCCAGAGCTGAGCGGATATGCAGATTGTGCCGCGAGGAGGTGGAGACTGAGGATCACTTTGTATGTAGATGTAGAGCCCACCAGGGGGTCAGAGATAGATATGCGGGATTGTTTGAGGAGCACTCTTCACTACATCAGTTGATGGAGGCCTCGGACCAGCGACAGCTTGGCAAACTACTACTAGAGCTTCATAGTTCTCCAGAGAGACTCCTCCAGACACCCGCTCCCACTAGGGGTGGGAGACAGTCCCAGCTCACAGATTTCTTCCAGAGAGCTATGCCAGTGCCAGCTGATGTACCACGTGGGGTGACCGCACAAAGAGCAGAGGAATTGAGAGCCAGGAGGAGACCTAGACAGACTGGACATAGAGCACCCCGACTCCGTCACCGAGAGATAGCAGCTATCCGAATGAGACACTAGATGGAGACACAGGAGAGGCTAGCTCGCTTTCATTCAGACTCACGGTACATGTTCATGCCATTCACAGCCTCAGCATCGGCGATATATGATATCTTATATCCCTCTTATGGCACTGGATGGAGTTAGACATAGATCTGCATAGCATGCTTGTACTACCCCTTCAGCATATAGAGATGCATCTTGCCTTAGCACTCCATCCACATCCCCACCCCCCTTATATTGTTTGTATATGGGCTCCACCGATTCATGATGATTCACAGTTGTATCCAGACACATGCACACTTTTTCTTTTGTTTCTTTTCTTCCGATGACCGGAAGAACACAGTTGTATTATTTTTTGTCTCATAGGCCCGACTTTGGCCTCTCGTAGACGTTAATATATCTTTCTTTCTTTCTTTCTTTCTCTCTCTCTCAACGTCCCAGACCCCATGGCCCTCGCCCACAGCCATGCCACCATAGGAGGATCCGGGCCATCATCTCCGGTCATCGCAAGACCTTCTCGCGCCAACTCAGTTTTACCACCTTGAGCACCGTGTCACAGCGGCCCATGAGGGATGTATTAGGGTGATATGAGAGCTCTCTGCTTATGTACATAGATCAGATTTTATAGTTCTAGATTTTTGTTATCTGTCTTTATTACTATTTTGTACCCATGATGATGTACCTCATGGATATGATGTAGCCTTTTGGTCTCATAGGTCATTTTGGCCTTTTGAAGACGTTAATACAACTTTCTTCTTCTTCTTCTTCTTCTTCTTCTACTTCTTCTTCTTCTTCTCTCTCTCTCTCTCTCTCTCTCTCTCTCTCTCTCTCTCTCTCCAATGAGACAGCTATGTTTATGTTTTGTTTCTGTTATTTTCCATTCCATGATGAGATATGTCATGGACATTATTGTATCACTTTGGTCTCATAGGCCCATTGGGTATTTATTAGACGCTTAATATATCTTTCTTTATTTCTTTCTCTCTCTCTCTACATTGGCGGGCATATTGATCCCCCTACTCTATGCAGATCACATTGTCCTCCTTTCAGATTCAACCGAGGGGATTCTGAGACATTGGATGCCTTACAGGATTTTTGCACTCAGCCAGACCTCACCATTATCCTTGGTAAAACCAAGGTAATGGTCCTCAATACCTCCCACCTTTTCACATCCAGATTGAGCTTCACATACAGAGGGGATCCTATGGAGATTGTCTCATCCTATGTCTACCTTGGTGTCGCTTTCCAGGGCCCACGCTTCACCATGGTTACCACAACACATGCCGGAGTGACACGGGGATATGCAGCCTTGAGCTTACTTGAGTGATAGTGCTTCCACGCATATTTCCAGGATCCTAAGATGAAGGGTTGGCTTTTTGACACCCTCATCACACCAGCCTTGATGCATAGAGAAGCCTTCTTGGGGCCAGATTTATCCGATGAGGATTGGCATCAAGTTGAGAGACCCTAGGTCGTGATGTTCTCTCGTATGATCCACAACACCATCGGTCCCACACCATATTTTCGAGGCAGAGTTTTCTGCAGCCCCGCTGGTAATGGATGCACTCTTCCAGACAGTCACATACCTCCATCGCATCAGTCACATGGATCCCCACACGTACCCAAGGCCTTGGAGTCCTCGAGACAGCTAGCAGTCTAGGGCCACCCTGGAGTATGGTATGCACGAGTTTCCAGTTGGTTCTCAGCATTAGGGCTCCTCATGGACCACCTCCCACTCCTTCAGGACAGTTTGGACTCCCCTTTTTCCAGCTCTCTCATGAGGACACCAACCGGGTTATCCGGATAGGTCTTCTCAGCCTCTACACCTGCTGCACATGGATCACACCTTCGGAGCTCCCACCAAAGATGCACTTCTAGGGATCACTTCCTCAGGCTCACTAAGGATGGATTCATCCAGCACCCGGGCTACCTGAGGGTTCACATGTCCCTTGCCATGTGGATTGCAATTGGGTGAATACGGGGGCTGCCAATAGATACCCCCAAAACAGTCCATATGCCATTTGGGCTGACTACTTAGCGGCTCCCACTCCATCTGCTGCCACCATGTGTTCTTGCCTTAGTTCTGCTAGCTCTCTGCCTAGATGAATTGATTGCACTCATTTGTTTCCCATTGCATTACTCTTTGAGTTCATTTAACAGACATTGGCATCAAGGTAGTAACTTTTCTGTCTACCTAAAGTGAATGTATTTTTAGCATTTTTATAAAAATACTTATTTGGTGTAAACATGAACGACAATCAAGAGAAAGGGTAAATAAATACCTGGGTTGTCCAATTTCTTGCTCGTTCAGAGGATGTTCCTTGAGAGCAGTCTCAACGTGATCCCTTGGATGGACGTTTGCACAATTGCTTGAGCCATTCACATTGCATTTTACACACGAATTCGACCCTTTTCTCTATGTAAAAGAGATATCAGTTGACTTAGAATGATCACATCGAAGAGTTTAAACTAATAAAACCAATTATTTTTCACCTTAAACCATTAATTAATTGATAAATTAAACAGTAGGATTTTTAAGCATTAACGAGCTGGAGCTCCCCCCATTGCACACCTGCCTCCCGCGCCATCGCCCCCCTCTCTGTCCTCACCTTCACCCTCCCTCTTTCACCTGTGCCATCCCCTCCACTTCTGCCCTTTTCCATTGCTTTGCCCCACCTTCCATTGCAGTGCTGCCCCCGCCTCCCATTGCCCCCCCCCCCACAAAAAAAACCCAACCCAGAAAACCGCCTTCTTTGGCGCTGCTGCCCCGGCCTTCCTGTGCACTCCCCCCCGCCTTCCACTGCGCTGCCCCCTGCCTCCCTTTGGACTGCCCCCTGCCTCCCTCCTCTGCGCCCTTCTTGCGCCCGCTTCTGCCCTCCTCTACGCTGCCTTCTGCCCCCCCTTCTTTGCGCCTTCCTCCTCCTTCCCTCCCAGCCACAAGCCTGTCCTTGCCCCCCACTTCCTGAGCTCCCCTCCATCCCCCTTTCCACGGAACCTGGACTTCTGATCCGGTCCACGGAAGAGGGAGGAAATAGGATGCAGGACTTGACTTAAGTTTAAAATAAGGTATTCTGTGTGATCCCGATAATGGGAGATTCTTGAATTATATAAATAATATAATCTTTTTCTCCTTCGTGAAAAATGAACTAGATTCTTCTCCTTCCTTCCACTGCCCTCCTTACCCCACCAACCCCCACCCCCCCCCACCCCCCCACCCCGGTGCCCCAGGCACCTCTCCCCTCCTCCCTTGCTGCCTTCCCAGCAGGTTTTGCAAGAATCAACTTCTCTGGTCTTTACCCTTCCAGGACTTCATGGCTGCTCCGTCATCCCTGACCAAGGCCGCTACCCCTTGCCTATTCTCCGAAGCAAACTTGGCATTCAGGATTTGCTGCAGGCAGCCCTCATTAGCAACCCTGAAAAAATAACCCACATTCATTTTCTTAGGCACGGCTAATCCCAAGTGGAGTTTGATTCACCCACAACGGCTGATTGTGTGTTACAGTAGAGCCCCATCGTGATACGTAGTGCTCAGGCGTTTTTCACTTGATGGCACCATAGCTTCGACCTCAAATCCGACCCCCTTGCAGGTGCATCCAGCTTCCCCGTCACCATGCTCCAAAAGAAGTACCACCCCCTCATCCGGTTGATTGGACAGGTTTTGGAATCCCTTGGACAGCCAACTCAGTGGTAGCCACGGTACCAGGGATTCAATCCATTTGGGTATGCATAACATCTCCGGAGGCTCTCCACCACGCCGTGCTCCCCAGCCTCCATGGGGGCCCTTTTATGAAGCGGGTCGAGTATTCAGGCCTCCCCAGACAATGTTCCGTTTGCAGACAGATGGAGCACATGGCTAGAGCTTGTCCTCCCCTTCAGACCCATAAGGATGCCCCTAAGCCTCTCACCTGGATCCGTCCTGTGCTCCCCCTTCAGGACCCGTCTCCCTAGCGACAAGCCCTCACCGTCGGGCCCACAAGGATGCCCCTCAGCCTCTCACCAGGACCTGTCCCGCACTCGCCCTTCAGGACCCGTCTCCCCAATGACAAGCCCAGCATGGCGAAGATGCCCGTCGCTGGCAGTTAGTCTGACGGCCGTGCCGGTGGCAACGCCCTCCCCCCGCAAGGACTTTGATAACCAGAGAGCCAGAAAGGTGGGCCTCTCGAGGCAATGGTTCTCACTGGTAACTGTTATGAGCATTTAGCAGATTTGAATCCTTCTCTAATTTCTCCTCTCATGCTGGCTCTTAAGCACTTGCAATGCTTCAGAAGCTGTGGTAGTATGCCCCACCCATCCACGAGAGGTCCCAGTGTCCTATGTCCAGATTTCAGTTCCTGAGGATCTTGAGCAGGCGGTCCACCCCCTCCCCCTCTCCCCCCCAACCCCCTCAGGGATCCCGAGTTCCCCCCCTTCATGTGCTGAGATCCCCCTTCCTGCTTTCCCCCCACCCCTAATTCTCTGACCCCACGGAGATGACGCAGCATCTCCAGTGGCTGCCCTCCCTCCAGAATCCAGTGGCGGCCAGCCCCTTGTCATGGGGGAGCCAGTGGAGTACAGCTTCTTCAGATGCCTCCCGGCGGAAACGAGTGAGCTCTTCAAAGAGGTAGCTCCTCTCCAAGTCTGCATGATTTTCCATCACTTCGTACCGCCAGCCCCGACAATCTTCGGCATCGCCCTCGCAGCAAGTAGGATTGTGAGATGCGTCCTCCACTATTCACTCTCAGGCAGTCGTTCTCTTCAGACAAGCGACTCATTGATATTGTTTCCCATTGATGGCCCCTGGCTAGCATGGAGCTAGGAGGGTCAGGGAACCAGAACAAGGATGGAACCCTCCCCTCTTCGAGCCTAGATGTGGTCCTCTTTGTTTTTCTAGATGTTTCAGTGGCAGTGCCCCTTACGCCGGCATACCACTACCTTTATGGTGATGGTTGGAGCCCGGAGTATGCATACAGCAAGGAAAGAGCAGAGTGGGCCTTCATGGAAGGCAGGATCAGAGCTCACCTAGCTCAGTTTCGACCCCAGATAGACTGTGACTACTCCCCGCCCAAACTGGGGAGAGGCTTTTCTGCACACATAACATCAGGGTCCTTTTCTCTTTGATTGAGACAGCGAGATCACTTGGCATTACAGGCCTTCTGTTTGGCTATCCCACCCCCACCCCAACAACCCGCCCCACAATTGTATGAGGTAGTTCCCCTCCAAGAGTGGCCAGCCATGGAGGGAACACCCTCCAAGAGTGGCCAGCCATGGAGGGAACACCCTCCCAAGCATTTATCTTCACCCCTTTTGAGGGCTCTCTTCATGTACATGTAGCCCTTGGCTGTCTAATTTTTGACTAGTGAAGGTTCTTTTTTCTTGTTTAAAAAAAAATAGTAGGCCTGTCTCTGGTACCTTATATAAATCTTCACTATCACTAGAAATTTCAACAACCATGTCGAGCTTTTCTGCACTCTCTTTTTTGTATAAGAAATCAGGACCTCCATTGGCCTCATATTCTTCTGCTTTGAATGATGAACTGGTGACAAAAGGACCTGCAATCGGACACAAATGATCTAGTTAGGTTGCATAGAACAGAAAACCTGAACACCAGAAACCAATTCCGAATACTTGAAATTGCTTTCTGTTGACTGCTAGACAGAATCTTGGGGTTGGACAAGAGGAATTAGCTTTTCATGCAAAGAATCATACAAGAAACCCTAATCGGAAATCAACCCATCTTCGGCACCTAGTGCACAGTACAGAGCATTCACAGGCACAATATTTATGTGTTGACAATTTGTATACAACATCCTCTCTTGCATCTTGTTTGTTATTGTTCTAAGAGATTAAGTTATTAATTAAGATCTCTAGGACAGACCTGTTACATCCCTCTTGACAAAAGATTAAGGGCACTTATTCATTGTCAGCACCACATAGACAGATCTTATTCACGCACTCTGTTATCCAGGTAGCAATTTACGAGTTAACACCCGTGCTATAAGGCAGTGCAATCAAAACAAGTCTTTGAACACCATACGTCCATATTGGATAGCTGGATACATGCAGTGTTGATGTAAGCACAGGCATCCTCTCCAGCACATCAACGGCATTGGAGCCAAGCAAGACAATTAAGGGGCAGACAGGTACAGCTGGTATATGGACAACCAATCTGGCACCAGGGCCGTGTGTTGTTTTCTGTCCAACCTCATATCACCTGTGCCAAAGGTCTGATGGGAAACTGGTCGGCAATAAGTGTACAACCGCTGACCGATCAGCTAGCAGGCCCCCCTCCCCAATCACTCAAGATTTGACCCATGCACTGCAGCTTGAAGTAGAGAGTAAAGGGCCCACCAGCTTGCTTCCATTGTATGCCACCACGCTGCAGATCTGGACAAGTCTGATTTCCAAATCTTGCATCTTGAAAAACATCACTCTGGCAAAACGCAAGGATGTTGACGAATGAGCAAGATGACGTGCTGAAGTGATGTGAACCTGCGCTGCTGCCCCCGCCTGCCCTCTGTTGCCTCCGCCTGCTTCCTTACTGCTCCCGCCTGCCTCTGCTGCCTTCGCCTGCCCTTCTGCAACCCCCCTTCGCCTGCCCAACTTCTGCCCTTCGCTAGCCTTTCAGTCCCCGCCTGCCCTTCAGCTGCCCCCGCTAGCCCCTCTGCTGCCCCCCCCACCTGCCTTCGCCTGTGCCCCTTTTGCTGCCCCTGCCAGCCCCCCTTTTGCTGCCCTGCCTCCCCCTTTGCTGCCCACCCCCTGCCTTCTTCAATCCCCGCCTACCCCTCTGCTGCCCCCGCCTGCCCCTTTGCCCTTGCTTCCCCAGCTGCTCCCTGCCTTTGCCCCCTTCCTCTGCTCCCGTTTTCCCAGCAGCTATTTTATCTAGATTCAAGTCGGCCGCCCACTTTTCTTGATTGGTCTTATGGCTTTTTCTGCCGCAGCCAATCTCTCATCACCCCCACTCGCCGGGAGAATCATCAATTTTTCACAAGACGAGCTCACCTCTCTTCAGCACGACATTGACCTTAAGGTCCAGACTACCCTTTGTCGAGGCTTCTTCCAGGTGGACTTGCATTCTTCAGAAGCTACTTCTCAGGCTTTGGCTAGCAGCCCCTTTCCTCTTGGTCCTAGGAAGATTTTCTTCTTTCAGTACCAGGTTGATCCATCGATTACTGATGATCATGTTATGCTTCAGAGACCTGACGGATCTCATTTCCGCCAGAGGATGGAGATTGTAGGCAAACCTGATCAGTGTCGGATTTGTCGTCGACAGGGTCACATTGCTAGAGATTGTCCCAGATCGAGGGGCCATGCTAGGAGGCGGCGTGGTCCTGCCCATCAGAGGCCTTCTGCAGATGCCGAGACTCCAGCTGCTCCTTTGCCACAGCAGACCACACAGTGTTGGGTTGTGGTAAGGGATGGCAGGCACCCTCGGACCCCCGTACCTGCCCCTTCACCCACACCCCCTGTGGAGCACCCTAACCCCTATGCAGCTCTTGCCTCCTAGGATGTTGATCCTTTTTTGGAGGATGAGGCCTATTGGGGTAAAGGCGTTATGCCCACCCTTATAGTGTGTACAAGCCCATAAGTTATAGTACATAGTACACTTAGTACTTTTAATGTACTAAGTGCACTATGTGTACTAGTGCAATATACATGTGTGATAGGGGAGTCACACACTCATGCCTCATGAGTTGACTTATCCCCACAACTCTCTCTCTCTCTCTCCCTTGTTGTTTCTCTGTGTATGTCTCCCACATGAATACTCTAACCTAACCCTAATTCCTGTCTCTCCCACACAAGGCCTTGCAGGCACATGATCTGGATCCCTCACAGGAGGATGCTGCATTACAGTTACAGGATGATTGCACCCTTGAGGATGATGTTGCACATTCACATTGTCATGGTACCTCTCCAGTTCTCAGGACTAGCCCTGGCTTTTCCCCAGAGTGGGAGAAAGAGGTAAGGTTTACATCATCAGATTTTCCCTCCCTTACCTATGCGAGACGTACTTCCACCTCTAAAGGGGGTCCTTCATCGACCACCAGATCTGGTCGTTCCTACTCTGAGTCTTTATGAGGATTGTCTCTTGGAACATTCAGGGTCTTGGGGGTCTTTTCCGCATCGACGGAAACAAATTGTAAAAACCCAGCTTCATTGTGCAGTCAGGTGGACCTATGAATATATTGCTCTTGCAAGAGCATAAACTGGATAGAAGAGATGTAGGATGTATCTATGCACGGTTAGACAGATTTTATGTGGATGATTGGGTGCTTGACAGAGGTGGACATACTTTGATTGCTACAGGCAGCTCCAAATCGGATCATTGCCAAGTGGTTTTATGTATTAGAGATCCAAATTGCCATGGATCAGCACCCCATGTACGCATCCGTGATCATTTGTTTTCAGATGCAGAACTATCGCGTCGTATGCTTGATATTTGGATATCTCATGACTTCTTACAGGCCTCTCAAAGCCTGGCCTCTACTCTCTGTGATATTAGTGGCTTTTATCACACATGTGCCCTGTCTAAGAGACAAGAGGCCTTGGACTTGGAAAGGGCTATTAGACGTAGATTGGCTGCCTTGCAGAAGCCTTGCAAAAAGAGCACGAGAAACATCCTCATGCTCAATGGGTTGCAGATTCTTTATGTACTATTAGAGCAGAACTTCATCACTCTCTTGATCAACGCGCGGAGTACCGTTTTCCATGCCCAGGAATCCTTTTGGACACAGATGGGTGGCAAATGTAACAAACATTTCTTTGCTTCTCACGGCCCATCTCATGCCAAAGATACCGATTTCTATTGCAAGCTTCTTAGTGCTAAGCCGCATTCTGATTTGAGACATAGGGCACAGAGGAAGGTTTGGAATGCATTGCCACATTTGATCACTGAGGAGGTGTGTGCCGCTCTAGATGCCCCTTTTTCTATGCAGGAGTTCAGTCATGCTCTTCATGCCTTACCTCATGGTAAGTGTCCAGGGGAGGATGGCCTCTCCCCTGTTTCTTTCATACTTTTTGGGATGAGATTGGGGCTGAGATAACATCGGCTTTGCAGGAGATGTGGGACACAGGTTCTATACCTTCTTCTCTCACTGAGGGACTTATTTATCTTATTCCTAAGAGAGGGGATAAGACATTGATTGACCAGTGGAGACCTATCACCTTACTTGGGACTGCCTATAAGATTCTTGCTAAGGCAGTGAGCATCAGGTTGTAGAAAATTTTGCAGGATGTTATTCATGATACCCAGAATGGATTCTTACACGGCAGGAGCATCTTTGATAACTTTTTCTCGTTTTGGGAGGCCGTCGAATGGGCTAAAGCGCAATCAGCCCTTAGCCATTCTGCTCTTGGATTTTGAGAAGGCCTATGATAGAGTGGATTGGGACTTCCTTGAGGGTACTCTTAGTCATATGGGCTTCTCTCAGAGATGGATCAAGGGAGTTTCATGCATGTATCGTGATGCCCACAGTAGAGTTCTTGCTTGCGGTGATAAGAGGAGAGCGGTTTCAGATCTCTCGCTCAGTACGACAGGGCTGCCCATTAGCCCCTTTATTATATATCATAGTTGCAAAGACCATGAGCATCTTTCTCCGCTCCACTGTTGGTCTTTCATTATTGAGGTTGCCTCTTCGTAGTCATGAGGAGTTGGTTGACTCTGAGTTAGCTGATGACACAGCCCTGTTTTTGGAGGCTTCACATATATGCTTATGTTCCTTCCGGGTAGCACTGGAGGAGTTCTGTTTGGCAACAGGGGAACTCATTAATTGGCACAAATCTGTTGGTTTTTGGGTTAGTGATTCACCGAGAGTTGATTGGGATGCAGAGCTTGGTTTTACTTGGATCAGCAAAGGATGCACTGCTAGATATTTGGGATGCCAAGTTGGGATTGATATTTCAGCACAGCAGTTTGCTCCGGTACTTATGAGTATCCGGAAGAAGCTCCTCCATTGGAGCTCCAGGAGATTAGATTTAGCCTCCAAAGCTTTGGTGGCTAATCAGGTTTTGCTTGCCTCAGCTTGGTTTATTGCCTCTTGTTCGTGCTTCTCTCGTGCGTGCATTGGCCAATTGCGGAGATTGATCTGCAATTTTCTCTGATCGGGCTTGGATGGCACCTCAGACACTCGTGCCAGGGTAGCCTGGCTCACAATTATTCACCCCAAAAGAGAGGGGGGCTTGAATATTATCGATCCGGATGTTCAGTGCAAGGCGTTGCTTCGGAAACTTGTGGTCAGAGGTTTCCTACCAGGCACTGATGTACACCCAGGGTCTCAGATTTCCAGATGTACACCCAGGGTCGGCAGAGACTGGATGCCCAACACACGTTTTTTGTTCACAAAGGCTAATATTAGGGCACCATCTTCCCCTCTTATTGCAGCCATTGTCAAAGCATGGAGAAGCATGAGATATTTTTTGTGACAAAGGCTTCCTAGGTCTTTGGACGAGGCTGACCGACAACCTATTATGTGGAACCAATTCATTAGAGATGAGGTTGGTCGGCCACTTGGTGCATCTCGTTATATGCAATGGTCAAGATGGGAGAGATGCACATACACAGTTCTTGCTTGGAAGACCTTTAAGAGTCTTCCGGAGGATCGGAGAGTTGCATCCACTCAGCATCTTAGGGGCTCTTGCATTCGTATTGATATGATTGATGCAGCTATTCCGCATGAGTGGCTTTCTAGGACCTTTCACGGAGACTATCATCCGAGTTGGATGGGAGTTTTTTCGAGGATAGGCATACCTCTGCAGGTCATTGCTCTCCCAGGCCAGGAGGATACAGATTTCCTCATTTTTTCTATCATGCCTGGTGGGAGATTGAGGAGATGTAGTATGGAGGAGATCATACCAAATACTAGGCTTAGTCCAGTGAGGATTGTTGGTCGCTCGGGGAAGCACTGGTTCATTGACCCTTCTCCTCAGATAGTGACTCATGGCTCTTGGTGTTTGTGGCTATATGGTGGCAGTCCTATCAAATATCTTCAGTGGGATTCAGGAGAGTGGGAGTGGATTGATGCCTTCGATCCTTTGAAAAGCCTTCCTTTTTTCAATCACTGTTCCCAATGCCAGGCTTCTCCTCACTCGACAGATGCATAGGATCCCTACTCTGAGGCCTCATTGGGAGAGCTATGATATTTCTCCAGTGATACAGCGCAGATATTGGCATAGACTTTGGCACTCATACAGAAGGAGCCAGATCTCTCATTTCTTTTGGTTATTCTTACATGGTGGTCTCCCCACCAATCAGTGGAGATCAGTTTTTGGTGTAGCACCTTCCTGTCCTAGATGTGCGGCAGATTCTGAGTCCGTACAACATTGTCTATGGGGATGCAGCATTGCACAGCAGATTTGGGGTCCTGTAGCTCAACTTATGGACGAATTGAGTGGCCGAGCCATGCATGTGACTTGGGGGGCAGTTGCTTGGCTCTCCCAGTCCCCGGTCCGCAACTTTTTTATGAGGGCAGTGGTACAGATTTTGTTTTTTTCATTTGTAGAGGTATTGCCCAGCATGGTTTATTGCAGGATGTTCCTCACTCTGATTATACACCCCCTAGACAGAGGATTGACACCAATTGGGAGATTATTGCCAGTATTACAGCATGGCAGATCTGGAGAGCTAGATGCACGGAGGCTATAGAGGGTGTGCAGATTTTTGGGTCTCAGTACATTAGTACTATATGGGGTGATATCATCCACACTCTTATGGCTACTTGGGCTCGCATTCAGGAGCCCTCTCATTCTGCGCAGGCGAAGCGTGTGATATTTATGCAGGAATGGGACCATGGCATCTTCTTTTCCTCTAGTACCACAGGTCTTACATGGCATTATGATGCTCCTCAATGGTTGAAATCACCTTACATATTGGGGTGATTCTATTCTCTTCCGGCTTATAGCTGTGATTGTTGTATGTTTTTCTCATACTTAATAGAAGTCTCTTTCTGATAAAAATAAAAAATAAAAAAAAATCTTGTAAGAGCTGTTTGACCATTATGGTGCAGCAAGACGCATCAAATAGGTTAAGTCTTCACTCAGTTTGAGCAAGTGATGTGAGTCTTCCACAGTCTCCCTTTGATCCCTGGAACATTGTGAGAAGTGAGAACCCTAATCAGGTCTCACCAACCAAGCCAGCCCCACCAGTATTTTTGGCCGCGAGCTAGCTACCTCAAAGGTCCGGCTTCAACCACCTCTGAGCCAAACCTTACGATCTATAGGACATATGATGAAGGAGTTGAGATTAAATCCAGAGAGACACCTACTATGATCTCATCGTTTTGCAAGAAGGGAGCCTTCACGTTGATATCTCTATCCATGCAGCTCCTGTCACCACCTGCTACACTGTGACCATCGAACCACTCATGCACAAGTGCTTATGCCCGATGGTAGGACATTAGAAGAAGTGCAAGCGGTAGAGGCATTGATCCAAGCTGCTAGAGCAAAGGAGGAAGAGACCTTGCAATTGGCACAATAATGATTAGTAGCCTAATCAGCCCAATATGAGCCCCATTCCAAGACTGCGCAAGGAGTGCCCGCCGATAGTCTCGATACAAGCAATTGCGTCTACCTCGACGAAAGAGCTAGGCATGCAAATCATCGATCAACATCTTCTCACAAATGATTAGGAGTATGATGCATCCACATAGCCTCTTGTGGATTTTGCCACAGGCCAAGCGCATGGTGTTAGTTGTGAAGGGATTGTCCAATCCATATCCGGAGCCACAACAGAGGAGGAATGATTGCAAGGTATCTGTGATTGTATCTATAAATCCAAAAGACCCATGGCACAAGTTGGGACGTCCAAAGCAAGGACTCCCACAATGAGCCACATTAGGGAAAACTTGGACTCAATTTTGGACCTTTTAAGCCCTTGGGGATTCCAGGGAATATTCCATGAGGACCAATGAGGATGAGGCTTCCGAAACTTTTGAGATTACTTTTTGGTGGGATGGCCATAACTTGAGCATATGAAGTCCAAATTTGTCGGAGGTCAGTGCGTTAGAATCCTCTCATTGAGATCTTTCCAATGATAGGTTACATGATATAGTTTTGAGGTACGAAGAGTAGAGTTATCCATAAGCTCCCTTTTTCAATAGAATGATGACTTGGCACTTCTTAGAGGGCCCAAAAATGAGTCCAAATTTCTCCTAAATGAATGGTAACACCTCCTGTGAGCCCAGCAGATTCTACTTTTGTAGTATCACCTAACTAAACCATGGACCAACCCACATCCTCTAACCCACAAGACCATGCTATAGGGACTCAAGGGAAGACTAGCATGAGCTTAATTTTCTTAGATCCCAAAGCTGCCCCCGCCCAAGATAATACCTATTCACTACCTCCTCGATTGGATGGCATTGCATCAACTATGGCACCTAGGAGTGACGGGGAATTTCCTCTGAGCCACATGCCCACGGTTATTATGGTAGCCAATACCACTTCACACATGGAGCCCCTTGTGCCTGGCATATCTAGTTTGACCATTCCTAGAGGGGTCACATCTTATTCTAGTGCACCCACGATACATCCCCTCCATAGAGTAAGTGGGCTACCGGCTCCTACTACAAGATCAGCTACACCTAATGCCCACATGGCTAGAGCACCTATTGGGGCGCCAGTAGGGCACATGCCTTATGTCACACATCTACCCCCACTAGGGTTTAGACTAATCCACCCTCATGTAGTGCCACATTGTGAGGGGAAATCTCAGCCCTCACAAACACGATGTATGTATGTACGGAGTGTGTGTATGATAGTGTGGTATGAATCCACGGTGACAAAGAACATGTGGCAACCAAGGGAAAACATAGGTGTGTGAATCCAAAATATAAAGAGGATGGCGACCACGATGGGAGAAGGGCGGAGTGTCTAGAAGGAAGGATAATGGTGACATTGGTTCAAGGAGAACGGGGGGAGGGAGGGTGGTATTTTGATCAGGAGAGAGGAAAAGTGATGGAAAGGAATGACCAGAGAGGAAAGGTGGTGGTCTTGAGAGACCACTAAAGAGGAGACAGCAGAGAAGTGTGTCTTCTGCAGTTTCTTTTTCAGTATTGAGGGTAGTAAGCTAGATGACCTGTTTGTTGTGAAAATTTCAGAGAAGTGGTGCAGCGCAATGTAAGAGAAGTTGTTTGTGGATCAGAGTAGAAGGTGCTGAAGAACAAAGGATTGGTCAAGGAGTGTTCCTGGGTTCTCTGTGTAACCCTTCCGTTTAGAAACTTGATCTCGTCTAATTATCTTCGATTATAGCTACTGTAATAGAAGCTGGTAAGCACGGGTGTCAGGACCTATCTGAGGGGAATTCTTGAATCTACTGTGATTTTTCTTCTTTTCTTGGAGCCCAGGTCCCAGGGTTGTTGGGACATTGCTGTTTAGTAAATATGAAGAAATCTGAGTTGGGGTGGTATCAACTGTATCTGGATACAAAGTCTCTTTGCTTTGATGTTCTACTAATGGTAGTGTGATGTGTGATTGAGTCCTTAGTGAGAGATCACATGTGTGAGTCAGTCTAAAGACGGGAACTGATTTTGAGTTGGAATCAATTGAGTAGGTACAGAACCATCCGCTAGTTAGCTGAGCTTCAATATGGTCAGGTGAAGGAAGTGAGACCTTACCCTGGCTTGATTGAGCTTGAGAGAAGAGTATATGAGTCCACTGATAGTTAGAGAGGTCAACTATTAGTAGTCATAAAGATTTGTGGTCTGATGGGTTTCTATGGCAGCCTACAGTTAGATTTCAGTCTCAGCGGTGTCCACAGGGTTAGGTCTTGGCTTGGATTGAGTGTTTGGTGTGTATAGAGGAGCTATTTGGACAAAAGGAGAGAATATCTACATCAGCTGGACAATCATTTGGAGGCAGCTGTGGGTCAGCTGCAGTCAACAGAGCACCTATGGTGTGACATCCTTGCAAGTTTAGAGGTGTATGAGGCCTTGAGGATGTGAGTAGATAAGTGTAAGGAAGTTTCTGATCTAGCTGAGTCTTCTAGGTCAGTTTACTCTATATTCCGACAGCTAGGTTTGTCTTAGATTGTATAGTCAGAAGTGAGATAGAGAAGTGTTAGTTGAGGGTAGTAGACTGGTGCAGAGGAGTCCTGAACTAAGAGTAGGAAGTGGACTGACAATGGAGAACACTTTGTGAGGCCAGAACAACAAATTTCTGCCTAGGGCCAAGAGTTCACATTTTGGAGGCAAAATCCAATCATTCTGTGTCAGCTGAGGGTGAGTTTCATCAGCTGAGTGTCAACTGTGATTAGGAGAGGCCTTTTGGTGTATGTTTAAAGATTTTGGAGGTGAGAGTTGACAAAGAGCCTTACTCTTGCAAACATTGAAAACAAAATAATCTTACAGCAAGCTAGTTTCCTCTTCCTCTCATTACTGATCTACTGGAACAGCTAGCAGGTGGCCAGGGCAATGATGTTCTGCAAGCAGTAACAGTATCATTCAGTAGAGTTCCTCCAATGACAGCTTTCACAAATCCTTTTTTGAGAGATGTACACAGACCCACAAACCGGGCTACTCTTGCTGCACATCCTAAGCCAAGTTTAAGCAAAATTAACTTCAAAATTCAATTAAAGGACCAAAAAGATATTGATGGGATCTTTATAATGTACATGACCATACACGTTTACATTATCTGATCTAATGTGATCATTGAGTCCTAGCCCTTCCTCCTAGGACTAACCAATCAGCTCTATGGTTAAAAACCCTACTTGTGTGTTCCATCTATGTGCAGATAAAACTTTTGGCTCACTTGATTGTATCCACTATAGGGTTTTGATACCCCTTTATTATGAAAACTTACACTAATTTAAAATCCCTCATTTTGCAATCGAAATGCAAACCATATTGAATATTGACCATTCATTCGTATAAAATACACTATGACTAATATGCACCATATAAAATACACACTGAATAATATCCACAATATAAAATACACTATGACTAAAATACACACTGACTAATATCCACCATATTTCATGCTTGAAATCTACACAACTGCAGGACAAACACACCACTTTACCTTAGCATCAGTGTGATGATAACACCTGCATGAAATGCATGCCATGGCCTTGCCTCTTTCTACAAAATCAGGTGACCTTAATAATGCAACAACCGCAAAAACAAAGACAGGTTTTTACTCTTACTTTGATCCGTTAGCAAGAGTGCTCCCGATGCCAAATCAGGTTTTCTCCTTGGTACAAAACCTCTGAATCTCCATTTCTTCAAATCAGGTGGCTTCTCCTTTGCATTTGGGCACGACTCTAGTACATGCCGGTGACCACGACAAGCTATCGGAAACTGAACTCCATCCCACATTCGACAACGAAGCTGACTCGCCAGCTCATCTGCACAAGGATAATGAAAGCTGCGCCGGCATGTCTTCACACGGCAACCTAGAGTGGCTCCATATTCTCGGCATGCAGTGCATGTCTGCTTTTACGACCAGACCACAGGCACAAGAGCTCACAATTATGTTTGGAAAAGTGCAAAATAAATATATATATTCCAAAGATAATCAAAATCTTCCCACCAAAGATTTCCCACGTTTTACAGCTTCCCATAGTCCTTGAAGGCCATCCCCTTCTTCATAGACCTGCATCAACATTTAAGAAAAAACTTATTGCAGGTTTTGCAGCCTGATTGACAGACACAAAGTAGGTTTTGCAGCCTAAATCTTCTCTTTTTTTGGAACAAAAAACTTTGCACACATGCGCACAAGCATGTTGGGTTGAGGGGGACCAAACTCACACACGTGCGCACACAGCTTGAGACACGAGAGCAAGAGAGCTGGAACAGTTCTTCTAGATAAGCAAAAATGAGAAGTGAAAGTACAATATGCTCTAGGGTACTCAAGTACCACCACCTAAGAGGGTGGTCACACGGGAAAAAACCCTTCCCAGCAAGGAGGTCAAGAGTGCCCATGTGTAAAAGCCTATTCACACTAGAATGACCACGAGGTATACATAACACATGTAATAAACCCCTCTGGAGTGAATGATGTGAACGTATACAAGGAATAGCAGATCAATCCCCAAATGATAGTAAACCTAAAGCTTTACAGAAGACTTCAAACTTTTCTCTCGGAAGAGCTTTCGTAAACAAATCTGCCACGTTGTCCTATGTAGATACACACACCATGTTGATCTCACCAACATGGAGCCTTTCCCTGGCATAATGATAATGCACCTCAATATGCTTCGCGTGAGCATGAAAAACTGAATTCCTCGCAACTGCCATTGCACTCTAATTGTCAGTGTAGATAGTAGTGGAGTGTTTTCCCACACGTAGATCAACCAATAGGTGTCTGAGCCATACATGTTCAACTGTAGTTATATATGCTGCCCTGTACTCAGCCTCACAGCTAGAAGTGGCCATAGTAGGCTATTTCTTGTTGAGCCATGATATACATGATCCACGAAGGATGAAACAGTTGCCACTAGCGGACACTCTTGTGTCATAACAACCAGCCCAATCGTTCTCTATCAAAGCATGCAAGGAAGATGACGAGCCTCTGCCATAGAAGAGACCCAATGTTTGAGTGCCTTTGAGATAACGAAAGTCGTGTTTCACAGCTTGCCAATACTTTGTGCCGGGCTGTGCATAAATTGGCTCAACTGAGATACCCCAAACTGAATATCCGGCCGAGTATTGCACAAGTAAATTAAGCATCCCACAGCCTATTGATAAAGAGAGGCATCAAATGGTTCTCCATCATCCTCCAGTGATAACTTGAATCCGGTTTCTAAAGGTGTAGAAACAGGCTTGCAATCTTCATATTGAAACCTCTGAAGAAGCTGTCCAATGTACTTGGAATGATGCATGATAAGAGACCCATCAACTGATACAAACTATATGCTGAGAAAATAGTGTAAAAATCCTAGATCAGTCACATCAAATGAGCGCTACAAGTCAGCCTTGAGGGCTGCAATTTGCTCCTCATTGGGACTGGTCAAAAGCATGTCATCCACATAAAGTATAAGAATAATCCAATCCTCACCAACATTGCGAACGTAAAGTGTGCTCTCTGTCGGGCTATTGTTGAAACCAACAGCAATCGAATGGGCATGAATTTTTTGGTACCATGCCTATGGTGCCTACTTCAAACCACACAAGGCCTTACTCAAACGGCATACCTTGCCCTCTGAACCCTTCTGAACAAAACCCGAGGGTTGGGTGACATACACTTCTTCCTATAAATCCCCATTCAGAAAAGTTATTTGACATCCAACTGATGCACTTGCCAATGAAAGTGTGCTACTAATGCAATGACACAACGTATGATAGTCATACGTGAAGTGGGCGCAAAGGTTTCTTCATATTCAATTCCTTGCTTTTGGGCATACCCTTGCCTTGTAGCGATCAATGCTACCATTTGATTTGTATTTAAGCTTGTAAACCCACTTAGTGTCTATCACACGCTTGCCTGTGGGCAAGTCACAGAACTCCCAAGTGCCATTTTTATGAATGAAATTAATTTCCGATTGCACGACAACCATCCAATGCTCACATTTTAAAGCATCTTCAAAAGCAACAGGTTCCTCATTGCATGATGCAGCTATGAGTGCCTAATCAACAAAATGGCCTTGTGCATGGCGAGAGTAGTTGATCTTGTTCTACCAAGTAGAGGAGCAGACAATTTGTTGTTCCACAAAGTGTCTAACAGCCATTTTGGGGCCGCTTTGGCCTCCCTGCTGATAGCAGCTTGTTCTTCGGCACTGCATCATCATCATCTGACTAATCAATGGGTTGTAACTCAGGCTGATGATTTTTGGGTGTTTGAGCCTCAATAGGCTGATTCACATGGTCAAAGTCTGGTGCACCACTTTGGAACAAAGGCAACAAAGAATCAAACACATCTTGTGGACCCACAATGGGCTGCGATTTGCATTCCAACAAGGGTTTCCTTGAGTATTCAGCGAAAACCACATCCCGACTGATTATTATCTTGCCCATCATAGGCTGATACAAATGGTACTCTTTGCTTTCGGAACTATATGCATTTCATGGCCTTGTCTCAAAGCTTGTTTCGGTGTTGCAATGGCACAAGAGCATACGCTAAACAACCAAACAGACACATATGATTCACCACTCACTTCCTTCCATTTCAAGCCTCATACAGCCTCAAGAGCATACGCTAAACAACCAAACAGACACATATGATTCACCACTCGCTTCCTTCCATTTCAAGCCTCATACGGCCTCACGGTGTTCAAAGCTTTGGTGGGGCATCTGTTCAAAACATAAGCTTTACACATGATTACCGGCCATTTACAATACCTGCCGTTCAGATATGCATCAGTCGGCCCTTGAATCAAATCTGGTTGCCTGCCCATTCAGATATGGATGCCACTCCACAGATCTGGAGCAACCACCTGCAATCGTCAACTGCTCCGCCACTTGCTCCTCAGCGTCGCCGGAACCAAGGGCTTCGCTCAGCGTCTAATTGACAAACCCCCAAATGAATTCCGGACTTGGGGATTTCCGCTAGCGCCACCTCCACCAGCTAAGCCACTAGTTCTGACGGCTACTGCTGCCACCTTTGCAAAGCCAAAATTTGAGACAAAAAAAAATCTTTTTTTTTTGCACAATTGTGTTCCTTATCCTTTGCCGAGTCTCCCAAGCCAAAGCACACCTAAATCGGAGCCGGTTTAGGCCATCGATCCTACAAAGTTTCAGCTTTTCCAAAAATAGAGCTGAATTGAGCCCTGGGTTAAATATGGCATTCCTCGTGCTCTCTCTGAATGCACTCGGCACCGAAATACAACATTGTGACACCCATCTTTGGGGTTTGTTTTGGTCATCAAGCCTCTATTTGGATAACTTTTCTATCCCTTGACTCTGTCATCTCAATACATTTGCAAGTCCTTGTCATTAGTGAATGAATCACTGGGCATCACAGAAGCCTACCTTTCAGTGGACATTGAGGGTTTGCAGTGCATTGTGCAGCAAGCTTGGGACAGATTGTCAGTTACTATTGAGACATGGCTAATAATGATGTATTTGGGATGCTCTCTTTCGAGGACAAGCTTGATAGGACTAACTATCCCATGTGGGCATATATGATGAAGCACGTACTGGTTGCAAAGAATTTGTGGGTATACGTATCTGTGCTGAGTTAACTTATTTCTATCTCAATACTTGCAAAAGTTAGTCTCAAAATCTATCATTGCTAGAGTAGTGATTCTTTGATGATGCTATGGTTGCTTCCACATCACAGGTTATGCATGACACTGAGCTATGGCATGCTCGATTTGATCACCTTAATTTCCCTTCTCTTATGTGTTTACAACGTCAGTCTATGGTTCGTGAGTTGCCACCTATGCAGCTCCCACACAAGAATGTATGCGAGGGATGTATATTGGGAAAGATGCATCGTCAGTCCTTTCCAAAAGATGGCACCATGTGGGCTACTTCGCCATTGCAACTCCTACATAGTGATCTATGTGGCCCTATGAAGGCACCATCTTTTGCTAGACATTTGTACTTTCTAACTTTCATTGACGATTACAATCATTTTTGTTAGATGTATGGTTTGAAAAGCTAAATCAGATGCATTTTCAGCTTTTCATCAATTTCTCCCTATGGCTGAAAATGCTTGCAACCATAAGCTCATGACATTGCATTCAGATTGAGGGGGGGAATATTGTCACGTGAGTTTACAGCTTTTATGCAGTCACATGGTATTTCTCATCAGTGTACTACTCCTTATACACCACAACAGAATGGTGTGGCTAAGCGCCATAATCATACACTTATGGAAATGGCGAGATGTATGCTTAAAAGCAAGGATTTGCCATCCAGATTTTAGCTTGAAGCGTTCATGTGCGCCAACCATGTGCTGAACCCTGTAGTCACTCATATGTGTGTTTTGGTATGGCTAGCTTACGTGCATGTACCAACACAGTAGAGACATAAACTTGAAACAAAAGCATTGAAATATAGCAGTGAGAGCAAGGGATGCACACTGTATGTACCTTCCACCAGGAAGATTATTGTGTCCAAAGATGTCATCTTTGATGAATATGCATCTCAACCTATGCTTTACATGCTTTCATGCTTTCAATTGATGTTTGTACATTACTGTCATTATTTGCTACAGGTGTTGAACTTGTTGAGCCTGCTTTAGCTCCAAATCAGCCTTCTGTTGCTGCTAAAAATCAGCAACCCAACATTCCCCATATTGCTCCAGATCTGCCACACTTTGATCAAGATGCCATGGATGACGCATTGGCTGAAGAGGATGCAGCCATTCGTGCACGACCCAAAGAGTTCCCCGTTGGCTCATTGACATCTTGCATGATAACAAGCTGCCTACACTTATGCCAGGTCGTACACACGCTGCCTCTCATGCATCTCATTTTGTTGACACAGCTCTTGCTGCTAGCGCATGTAATGAGGAGCCACTTTCTCATTTTGATGCATTGGAGAATGATAATTGGGTCATAGCCATGCATTCGGAGTTGGCCTCCATCGAAAAGAATACTACATGGGAGTTGTGTGACTTGCCTGAAGGCAAGCGTGCTATCAGCACAAAGTGGGTGTATAAATTGAAACACAAGCTTGATGGCTCAATTGATTGCTATAAGGCTCATTTAGTCGCCAAGGGTATGCGCAATAAGAGGGCATTGACTACGAGGAGACGTTTGCGCCTTCATCCTATATGACTACCATATGCACTATTATTGCATTGGCTGCACATAAAGGTTGGAATGTGCATCAATTGAATGTCAAAACTGCTTTTTTGAATGGTGATTTGTAGGAAGAGATTTATGTATCACAACCTCCTAGATTTGTTCAGAAAGGTGCAGAGCATAAAGTATACAGATTGCGTAAAGCACTTTATGGCCTTAAACAGGCTCCTCGTACTTGAATTATGTTTTCTTTCTGTTTTATTTTCCATTCCATGATGAGATATGCCATGGACATTATTGTATCACTTTGGTCACATAGGCCCTCTCATCATGCCATGGACATTATTGTATCACTTCGGTCTCATAGGCCCACTGGGTCTTTCGTAGACGCTCTCTCTCTCTCTCTCTCTCTCTCTCTCTCTCTCTCTCTAGCTATATACATATGTATATACATATATATATGTATGTATATACATACATATATATATATATATATATATATATATATGTATGTATATACATACATATATATATATATATATATATATATATATATATATATATATATATATATGTATGTATGTATGTATGTATGTATGTACATATATACATGTATGTATATATGTATGTATGTATGTATGTATGTATGTATATATTTGCACATATATACATACATATATATATATATACATATACATACATACATACATACATATATACATACATGTATGTATATATGTATGTATGTATGTATGTATATGTATATATATATATATGTATGTATATATGTGCAAATATATATATATATATATATATATATATATATATATATATATACATATGCATATGCATATGCATATGCATATACATATGCATATGCATATACGCATATGCATATGCATATACGCATATGCATATGCATATGTATATGTATATGTATATATTTGCACATACATACATAGCATATGTATATACGCATATGTATATATATATATACATATATACATACATATGCATATGCATATGTATGTACATATATACATATATACATACATATGCATATGCATATGTATGTACATATATACATATATACATATGTACATATATATATACACATGTACATATATATATACACATGTATATATATATGTATATATATGTATACATGTATATATATGTATACATGTATATGTATACATGTATATATATGTATACATGTGTATATATGTATACATGTATACATATGTATACATGTGTATATATGTATATATATACATATGTATATATGTATATACATGTATATATATATATATACATGTGTATATATGTATATACATACATATGTATATATGTATATACATGTATATATATATATATACATGTGTATATATGTATATACATATATATATATATATA
Source organism: Cibotium barometz (assembly GCF_041138505.1). Taxonomy (NCBI): domain Eukaryota; kingdom Viridiplantae; phylum Streptophyta; class Polypodiopsida; order Cyatheales; family Cibotiaceae; genus Cibotium; species Cibotium barometz. The sequence continues at coordinate 16,637,274 of NC_141108.1, read as the reverse complement.
CATGTGTATATATGTACATATATACACATGTATATATATATATACATGTATATATATATATACATGTATATATGTACATATGTACATATGTACATATGTACATATGTACATATATATATATATATATATACATATGTACATATCTATATATGTACATATGTATATATGTATATACATGTCACGATTGTGACTAACTCTCTTAATCTCTCCTTAATTACTCATTAATCTCTTATTAACTGAAAGGACACCTGTGAAGGGTCACACCCTTACACATGGGTCACTATCAAAGGACATGTCTATTCATTAAAAGGCACACCCTTAAGTCCAAAGGACATAACCATTGACTCAAGAGCCACACCCCTTCCTAGGGATGTGTCTCTTCACTTGTACCCTTTCGGCCTCTATTTAAGAAAGGCCCCTGTCTCAATGCAAACAATCTCAATCTTTCTATCAGCATTCGTCTTATGTTTGTTAATTAAGTCTTAATCATGTTAATAAAGCTAGAAAAGCTTTACAGTGGTATCAGAGCAATTTTTTTCCTGCCCGTGGGTTGTGAAGCCCTCACCCTCTCCGCGGCACTCCCTCGTCCACTCCTCTTCTCGGTGTTGTATGGAGGCGGAGGAAAGATCTTCTCACCCGCAGCACATGCCTAAAGATTAAGTCTCGCTGAAATTTTTTTTTTTCCCCGTCCCATCCCGATGGAGTTCCTGCAGCCGTCCCCCTCTGCCAGTGCCCTCGGTGGTCCCGTGAACGCGCCTCGCGCACCCAGAGTCACTGCCCTCACGCCTCATGCCTAGACGGGTCCTTGTTGCCCTTCGGCCTCCGTGCATGGCCGCCCTCCAGGCGAGTTCCACCCGTGGCGATACACCTACGGGCACTCACTTAATGTCTTGGAGGGTCGGCGTGGTAGTGTTGGCAGGCGTGAGCCCTTGCTTGCTTAGAAGCAGCTGCCGGTCCTAAGTCCTCGTTGATACATGCAGCGCGGCCGACCCTCAGTTCACCAGCCGACTAGCGACTGCCCGCCTCTTCGCTTTGCTGGTGGCACACCCTTCGAAGCAGCGCACCCTCCAGTCGGCAACGTGATCCAGCCCTTCGAAAAGGCGCACCTCCTCGAATCCAGTCGGCGACACGTACAGGCCTTCGAAACGGCGCACCCTTTCCAGTCGGCGACGCGTCACCTTTACACACAAAAAAATAAAAAAAACAAGAAGCCTTATAACTTAAGGCTTATAATTAAGCCTTATTATATACGTACGTGAAGCAGCCGACAGCCAACACCGAACGGCCACCTGCCAGCACAAGGAAACCCAGCCGCCGCTGACCAGCGCGCACACAAAAAAAAAAGAAAAAGAAAAAAAGAAGAGACGGCCAGCCAACGACCTGCGCATTAAAAAAAAGAAAAAAGAGAAAAAAGACAGAACCCAACGGCCAGCCTTCAGCGCATTATAAAAAATAAAAAAAAAAGGAAGCGAACACAGCCCACCGGCGTCTTTTCAAAAAAAAACAAAAAAAAACCCATACACTTACAGGTTCCTACGAAATGGCGCCTGCCTTGGTCTTCTGCACGCCAACTTGCTGCCGCCTCCCTTCCTCGAAAGCAGCCTTCTTCATTGCTAGGCTCCTGCAGTCTATGATGGTGTTTTCCGCGGCTTGACGACTACGACCTTGGTGCTTCTTCTCCAGCAAAACTATTTATTATGACATTCACAGCAACAAGCTGCATTCCAGCGGTTTGAAGCCACGTTCCACCAACAACCAAAAGCTTGTATCGATGAGCTTCAACATGTTTCTCAACAAAAATTCTCTCACCCTCAGCATGGTTCTTCAGAGACAACTAGACACAAAGTATCTTCGTGCGAGCAACGCAAGCCTCAGCATGGATATTCTTGGAAATGTTACGGTTCTAAGCAACCAACTTCTTATTGGAATCATCAGCAACAGAAGCAGCAACATGGAGCTTCCAAAGGATCACATCTTGGAAAGAAATCAGCCATATCAAGATGGGCTTACTTAGTGGCACATGTGTCCGACCCTAGTCGAGTACTCGGTTGTGAGCGCCGCGACGTTGGACAAGTTTCCCCTCGCGAGCAATGCCCTACATTCAAGTCCTTGCAAGCTCTTGGTGGCAGTGTTGAAGACTTACTCATTCTCACGTTGTGCAAGAGGATCCTTGAGAGGTCTAAGAGGCGCAAACAACCTCAACCTCCCCCTTCTACATTCGAAGCCTTAATACCTGCTAAGAAAGCTGAAGATTCAGAAGATTCTGGTACATGTGTGACAGATACAATGTCCACAACCCCTTTTCTTGCCGTGACCCAAGCAGAAGCAATAGCCTCGTCACCGCCCATGCAAAACGGAGTCTTTGCCTCTGACCAGATACCTGACGCCATGGTGAATGATGATTCTTCTTCAAAAATGAAGACTCCGGTCCTTACCTTCAATGGTGCAAAGGATAAATCAGACACAAACTCTTGCAGCATGACTTCAGTCGCTGCAAATGAATCTTTGGACATAACTTGTCCCGAGAACAACTTTCTAAGCAAAGAAAAGCATATGGAAGATATTTCTTCTTCATCTACGACAACCCTTGAAGACATCCGTGTTCTAGACAAGCCATTGTTATGGTCAACAATAATGCCATGACATGGGATCTAGCAGCTAGAGCTTTGGATGCAGAAGCAATTCAATCATTTCTTCCAAAGGCTCAACAACTACCCCTGGATCTTATTTTAAGTGGGAGGGAATGTCGCGATTGTGACTAACTCTCTTAATCTCTTATTTATTACTCATTAATCTCTTATTAACTGAAAGGACACCTGTGAAGGGTCACACCCTTACACATGGGTCATTATCAAAGGACATGTCTATTCATTAAAAGGCACACCCTTAAGTCAAAAGGACATAACCATTGACTCAAGAGCCACACCCCTTCCCAGGGATGTGTCTCTTCACTTGTACCCTTTCGGCCTCTATTTAGAAAAGGCCCCTGTCTCAATGCAAACAATCTCAATCTTTCTATCAACATTTGTCTTATGTTTGTTAATTAAGTCTTAATCATATTGATAAAGCTATAAAAGCTTTACAATACATATGTATATATGTATATATATATGTATATGTATATACATATGCATATGTATACATGTACATTGCATATATATATATATATACATATGTATACATATATATACATACATACATACATACATACATACATACATACATATATATATATATATATATATATATATATACACATATGCATACATACATACATACATATATATATGCATATATGCATATGTATATATATACATATGTATATATACATATGTATATATATACATACATATACTTATGCATATATGCATATGTATATGTATATGCATATATGTATATGCATATATGCATATGTGTCACATGCACTCTGCACTCAATGCATGGTGACAAGATGACTCATCATCAGAAGTGCAACAGTTGTACAGCTTTAGAACCCAATAGGATGATATTTGTCGTACACCGTGACCCCATTGTACATCCTCAGTCCAGGATAAGTCAGGCACGACCTACGTAGGTCATTCCTCAGCCTTAGCGGGTCAGTCAGTCAGTCAAGTCCCTTAACCCACTTGGAGAGAATCATTCATGCATGTAGAGTCAGTAGAAGCCTTAGGGTTTGCATCAGAAAGCACTCTGCATCTTGCATAATATGCATACATATGCCTGTGCATCATTTAGAACATCCCCAAAGCCTTAGGGAATTTATTGGGATTTATCTGGTATTTTTTCCATATTTATTAGTATTTATTTATCATTATTTGCATTATTGGGCATTTATAAATATTAACTTTATTAAATGACTAACCTCCAGTTAGTATAAATAGGCTTGCCTAGAGCCTCTTTTCCTCATTCAGTCTTCATTGTGCTAAGAGCTCTCATCCTCCTTGCTTTCAGCCCAAGACTAATCCAGCCCTATTCAGCCCTGATTCAGCCTCAGTTCAGGCCCAGATTCAGCATACCATTCATCCTCAGTTCAACGCCAGATTCAGCAGTTGCAGCCTGCGTTTTGCACAGCCGTACAGCAGTCCATCTGTGTTTCTGTTCCAGCTGTACAAAGCCCCTGTTTCCCATGCGTTTCAGTCCTCAGCCCTCTCTTCACCTCAGCGTTTCTGTCCACAGCAGATTCCAGCTCTGAAGGGTCAGTCTACAGCAGTTTCCAGCCCTGAAACTGTTGTTTGCATCAGTGTCCAGCCTTCTGTGCATCATCCACACATTCAGCAGTCATCTGGTGAAGGTAACACAGCATGCATATGTGTTTTCAGCATTCTAACAGTGTGTAAGAACAGTCCACCTTCTTCTTCTTTGAGCCT